>NW_006432451.1:2599417-2631596 GCF_000325575.1 Pteropus alecto | reverse complement strand
GTCCTGCAGTGATATTTGAATTGAATGAAGAGACTGGGCCATGTGTGAGACGAATTCTTCAGGCAGAGGCCCACCTGAAATACTCTCTTAAACGTAAAGTACTTTCTTAACAGCTCCCTCATCTACCTGTACTTCCCTCCCAAGAGTGGTATCACAGCCTGTCTTCTTCCTTGTTACTCAACCCAGGGGCCTGGGGGCTGCCAAAGAAAGAGAACGAAGTACACAAGCTGGTGCCACTCCACAGTTATGGTTATTACCTGGGTCCTCAGCACTCACTCCACCCTCCACCCGCCACGTCCCTGAGTACTAATTCTCCCATTCCTTGGAGTGGCCATATCCAACCTCAGGACTCTGCCTCCTGTAGGTCCTCAGTGTTGCTTCAGTTCCTGAGACTCAGATCCCAAAAGGTCAAGTAAGCCCAGCTTGAAAAGTCACTCTCTCCCTGGATAGTGACCCTGTGACAGTTCTGGAGCTCTGGCAACTTTCCAAAATGACAGTGTATCAGTAGTCCATGGTAAGCTTCGTCGTCATCTGGGAGCCAGCACAAATTGTCTCTGTGGATTAAATTCGCCATGCCTGTGACCCCGATTTTATAGTCTTAGGAGACTGCCCAGAACCTACTTTTAATAATGGCACCAGATAGAGTGTCATTGAAAAAATAAAAAATCATTGGTAATAAATATATGATTAAAAACTAAAAAATCTTTAGTAATAAGCAAATTGACCAATACTAATTTATACCTCCCATATGAAGATCACTAAGTTATTCTCAAATTGCAGAATGCTTCTTATAAAAATTGTGTCAATCCAACCTTATTTATATTCTGTTACAGTGTCTGATTCCTATGACTTTCTTTATGGCATCTTAATACCCCAGTATATTTATAACATTTACTCAAAATTTACCTTTTGTATCCTTACAGTGTGTCACCTTTTAAAAAAATATTTAGTCTCTTTTCTAGCCCATTCCTTGACCCAGTAAGCATATCTGCACTGAGGCCAAGGCCTGCCTCTGTCCCCTGCAAGCCTGGGGTAGACTTGTCTTCTCCCTCACTAGCCCGACCATCTGTATGTGTTTCACTTTTGTACCCCCCACCTTGTAGATAACCTCTCATGAGCTGGTTCCAGCACTCCCAGAGCTTCTGCCCATACATTGCTTTCTCTCAGTGAACCGTAGCCTGAACCTTGCCCTCCTTTCTGCTTTCTACTTCTATGAGGAAGAACTGGTTTGTCCATCTGATGTTCTCTATGAGTCAGAGACCTTGTTGAGTCTCAAGGAAGCAGCTTGCAGTGCACGGTCACGTCTTCAGTCCTGATAGGTAAGATCAGAGATCATCTCTCTAGAAATTGGCTCCTTAATGGGCAAGTGCCTTGTGCAGAGATGTTCACCAAGAATTTGTTGGGTGGAAGGGTGACTGGATGGGCAGCCTAAGTGGGCTTCTTCTCACACAATGGCCCTGACATTAGCCTACACCAGGGCCCTGTCTGGGAAGTCATTTCATGGGGCAACATTCAGACATTTACAGAAGGAAACTTAAGCTGACATGTTCATTCTAGGACCCTTTTCCCAGTTGTTGTCCCTCCTTTAATTGAAGCTCAGTGGAGACAACTGAGATTTTTGGTTTTGGCAGAGTCTTTCCCCATTGCCTCCTCCCCACTTCCTGCACTTCAAGTCTGGTCTGGTAAGGCTCCTTTCTCACTCTGGCTTGGCACTTACCATGGTACATTATGGTGAAGTTATTGCCTGCATTCTAGGCTCTGTTATTGGACTCTGAGTTCGTCAAGAGCTGGGCTCACCTGTGTCTAATCTGCTTTCCATTCTTAGCAGAAGCCACTAGATACTAAGTAGAATATGGCTCTTATGTGTTGAATGCACTGTGCTATTCATTTTACATGTGTTGCCTTGTTTAATCCACACAACCCTGAGAGGTAGGAATCATTGTACCCTTTTTACAGATGAGGATGCTGAGGCTCAGAGTGGTTAGGAAAGTTACCTAAAGCTGCACAGCTAATAAATGGTAGAACAGAGATTTGAACCCAAGTGATTAAAGCCTGTGTCTTTGATCGCTACATAGCAGGGCCTCCCCACAGAGGGATAGCTAGCTGAATTTAGTTTTTCTAGTTTAGAAAGTACCTGCATGACCAGCCAGACTGGAGTTGGCTTCAGGGAACACTCCCTGCTTTTCAGCACAGCAGAGTCTCTCCTTGCTCACCGAGCAGAAGCAAAATGTTGGCAGACTTTGGGCCCCCTGCAGAGTCTCATTCCAGGTCAATGGGCAGAGGATCCCCTGAGAATGGCTGTGCTTAGTGGCTCCCTGGATCTGTTCCAAAGCAGTGAGCAGCCTTCTAGAACCATAAGGCATAACCAGCTAATTGGTGGGCCAGGCATGTCGGGTAGGAGGGACTCATAGGAGAAAAGAAACAATCTATGCTCCAAGTGATTAATCAGTCTGTTTCAGTCTGGCGAAGGAAGAAAAGAAAGAGAAGATGGTCCAGATGTGCACATATGGAGAGAAAGAAGGAAGAGAATTTGTCTTTTTCAAATTCTCCCTTGAGCCACGCTTTACCCCATGGATTAGCTCACTCACCATTAACCAGCATGCAAAGTGGGTATAGTTGGTATACTCACTTAGCAGGTGAGGAGGAGTAGGATTACAGAGATTCAACAATTTGCCCAAGCCATACAACTGATTAACAGAGCTGGAGTTTGAGCCCTTTGGAGTCCCTGTTCTCAGTTCAGTAACCCTGTTCTTGCTCACGCCATCTTAGCCTGTGCTTTCCAGTCAAGTGCAAATGAGTGCAAGTATGCACCCACAGGCTGTGAGCAGAGGCCAAAGGGTTCTTGGTAACTGTCCTGCTTAGCAATATAGGCCCTACCTAAACCAGCAGGATTTACTGGGCTCAAACCAGCAGTTGCATTTCTTTTTTTTTCCTTTCTTGCACCTTGCCATCCCTGGTTTATTTTTAGAGAGGTGTATTTATTTCTGCTCCCACTTCCTGGCTGGAGGCAGGGGCTAGGGTGAGGGAAGATATTAGGAATCAGAAGAGGTAGGTATAGGTGGCATCTCAGTGGTGGCCTTGGTTGAGTTCTGAGAACTGTGCTTACCTGCCTGCCTTGATGCCCTCCCCCGCCCCTCAGGCCAGGTGTAGGCCCAGAGTATCCTGGACAGAAGGATGTCACACTCTTCATTTCTTCCACTTTTCAGAAGGGACTTAGCTTTACCCTGGAGCAGAACAGGAAGTAGCAGGTAGCAATCTTTGTATTTCTAGCTCTCTGGCTGTTTCTGAGGATAAGTACTTTGATGGAATATGGAATAGTTTTTAAGAATCAATCTGTGTGGGACTAAATTCTGGCTCTGCTAGTGGCCTTGGGCAAGTGGCTTTATCCCTTGATGGTTTCCTCATCTGTGAGGGGAGTGAGATAGCTATAGATCTTACCTCTCAGAGATAACTTGAGGATTAAAAGAGCTCATACACATAAAGGCACAGAGAAGGCGCTCTTTGAGTGTTGATTGTTTTATTATTAGCATATCTCTGAACCCCTGGCACCCAGCACCATAGATAGATGCCAATAAATGTTGATGGGACTGAACAGAACTTCAAGATTAGTTGTCTTCCTCTTTGTATCTGAACATTGGCTGGAGCAGGTGTTGACTTTAGTCAGTGATTGCCTGAAGAAATTCACAATGTAAGTCCCATGGTAGCTGCCTGCAATCCACCCCTGTGAGCCCCTACCTGGGCCCTGGAAGAGGCAGCTAGGTGAGGTGAGGAATTTTCCAGCCTCAGGATGTCAGTAGTCCCCAGACCCTGCTTTTGCTTTTTCACCTGTCTGAGGCTCTGGCTTTTGGATGTGAGCTCTGGAAGGGTCAGAGCCTGTCCCATGGTTGTAGACACTGTCAGGTGGTTCTGGGTGGTTGGGCCTGAGGTTTTGGAAGAAGGGCTTGCCGCTGGCAAGCTATTTATCTAGCTAATAACAGTGAAAGACGCCTTCGGAAACTTGTATTTGGGGGCGTAGAAATTAATCAAATGCCACCAATGGCCAGGATTGTGGGAATTTAGAAAACTGTCTTTTCTAGGATGTGGAGGTGGCACTTGGGCTACCTTTTAATTTATTTTAAAAATGTTTTGATTACGTAAATAAAACTTATTTTATATAGACAATTAGAAAATATAGATAAGCACCAAGAAGGAAATAAAAGCCATACATAATCATGCCATCCATAAGTGACCGCTATAAATTTTGGTCTGTGTTCTTTCAGATTTTACCATGATTGTATGTACCTATTTTTTCTTTCAAAAATGGAATATTGTTTAACATTGTTTCGCGACTTCCCTTTCTCATTTTTCAGATGGTTTCTTTTTGTCTCTGAGCTTTGACCTTCCCTGCCATTTGTGAGTGAGCAGACAGGCATTTTGCCCTAAGGGAGGCATTTGAGAAGCACCCTCTGTTTGTTCATTGGTGTAATTGCTTAAAGGGTGGAGGACAGAGAGGTGCATGGAGGAGTCTGTCTGCCTCTTCCCAGCCATATTTCCCCCTCTCCCCTCCCTGTTCCCCCAAATCTAGTCTCCCTACCCACCCTCTGTCATTTTTTTCCCTTCCATACAAACTCGGAAAAGTGATACCACCTACAGTATGAAGATTTCTTTCCATAGCTTTGAGAGAGAAACTTCTCAGGAGCTCAGAAAAAGGGTGCACAGAGAGGAGATGAGAAGGGCCTCACACCTAGGCTGGGGGTGGGGTCTTGGAATGAATGACAGAGAGGAGGGCCTGGGTCCCTGGCTGTCTTAAAGCAGTGAGAAGAAACTGAGTGATAGGTTGGGGAGTCAGGGCAGGTGGCTGTGAGGACTTCTTGCTGAGATGGCAAGCAAGCTGGCCAGGAAGAGGCCTGGAGAATAAGGGGCCCAGATGTGGGCCAGAAAAGGGGGAGAAACTCCTCCTTTGTGGGACATACTCCTCCACCAGGCCCTGCTCTTTCCCCACCTGGCAGTGCCCAGGCCAGGTGGTTTGACAAGTCCAGTATACCTAGTCATCATGCCCTACTGACACCTGTATGCCAGCAGCTGCTTTCTGGCATTCCCTTGGATATTAGGTGGGGATCTGAGCATAGCAGTCAGGCATGAGGAAGATGTTCCCAGCATCCTCAGTATTGACAGCT
This sequence comes from Pteropus alecto, assembly GCF_000325575.1. NCBI lineage: Eukaryota > Metazoa > Chordata > Mammalia > Chiroptera > Pteropodidae > Pteropus > Pteropus alecto. The sequence goes on along the minus strand of NW_006432451.1, from coordinate 2,626,440 downwards.
AAGATTCCATTCTAGAAGAACAACTCAGAGCCAGGGAGAAAATTGAAGATAGGCATTCTGGGAGGAACAAGCTATGCCTCCCCTTTACTTCTTAGAATAAAAGGAGTCTCTTGCAGTAGGTGAGAAGGCCTATCTGAGCCCTGAGGATAAGTGAGACTTAGTATCTTTGTCTTTTCTCTGGGACACTCCGGTCTGCACACAGGCTGGTGTTGCACGATGGGGCCAGGAATTCACCCTTATGAATGAGATGATTTCCGTAAGCTGTGTGTTCCTGTGCACCTGACAGGATCAGTTTGTTTTCCTGTGGATCCCGGTCCTCGCCAGACCTGACAGATAACCTTAGGGCTGCAGAGCAGGGTAACTTCCTGTGTGGCTCAAAGCCTGTACTGTTCCTCTCCCTTTCTCCCTTCCTCCACTCCAGAGCTATAATTAAGTTCCTATGTGAAACTATATCCCTCAGCTGACACACGCTTGTAACCGCAGTTCTGATCATTGAGCAGCTCATCTGGGGTGACTCCTGGGGCTGGTGTCTCATCAGCCTCCAGATGGTCTTGGATAGGTTGGAGTAGGTGGTGTGGATCTGCCAGAAAGGGGGTGGGTGCAGTGAAGCACATAGGACTTGCTCAAGAGTCAGAAAGTGGGAAGTCTGAGGGGACATAGAAGGCTGGTAAGCAGCCTAGAGTGCCAGGGGACACAAAGGGGGAGGAGACGGACAGGCAGCCTTACAGGGTGAGAGGGCCTGGACAGGGACAAACTTCTGAATCACTGAGCCACAAGGCTGAATGTGATCAGTTTATTTTCTTTTCTATTCCATATATTTCTGTAGCATTTTAAAATTGAGATATACTTCACATAACATAAAATTCACAATTTAAAAGTATACACTTCAGTGATTATTAGTATATTTATTGTGTTGTAAAACCATTACCACTGTCTAATTCTGGAACATTTCCATCACCCCTAAAACAAACCTTGTACCTCTTAATAGTTAGACCTAAAACCACCCTTCCTTCATTCGTCCCCTGGCAACCTACTAGCCTTCTGTATGGATTTTCCTATTGGACATTTCATATAAATGGAATCATATAATATGTGGCCTTTTGTGTCTGGCTTCTTTCACTTAGTATAATGTTTTCAAGGTTCATCCATGTCATGGTATGTAATGGTACTTCATTCTTTTTTATGGCTGCTGAATAATATTCCATTGTATGGTAATACCACCGTTTGTTTATCCATTCATCAGTTGATGGACGTTTGGGTTATTTTCATTTTTTGCCTGCTGTGAACATTCATTTACAGGCTTTTGTGTGGACATATGTTTAACATACCTAGGAGTAGAATTGCTGGGTCATATGATAACTGTGTTTAACATTTTGAGGAACTACCAAACTGTTTTCCAAAATGGCTACGCCGTGTTTTCACTCACTCGCTCATTTATTTATTTAATTATTTGTTTGTTTGTTATGTTTATTGGCTATTATTTTTAATTGTAAAATATGAATAACATAAAATTTACAATTTTAACCATATTGTAACTGTACACATAGTTCATTGGCACTAAATATGTCACATTGTTGTGTAACTATCACCACCACTCATCTCCAGAACTATTTTTTATCTTGCAAACATGAAACTTTGTTTCCATTAAACAGCAACTCCCCCAAGCCCCTGGCAACAACCATCATTCTACTTTCCGTTGCTATGAGTTTGACTACTCTAAGTACGTCCTATGGAGTGCAGTTATACAGTATTTGTCCTTTTGTGACTGGTTTATGTTACTCAACACAATGTCTTAAAGGTTCATCTATGTTGTAACATATGTTAGAGTTCCTTTTTAAGGCTGAATCATATTCCATTGCATGTATATACCACACTTTATTTATCCATTCGTCGGTTGCTTTCACCTTTTGGCAGTTGTGAATGTGCTGCTATGAACATGGATGTACAAATATCTGCTCATGCCCCTTCTTTCACTTCTTTTTGTCATATACCCAGAAGTAAAGTTGCTAGATCATAGGGTAATTCTACTTTTAATTTTTTAAGGAACCACCATCCTGTTATCCGTAGCGGCCACACCATATTACATCCCACCAGCAGTACACAAGGGTTCCCATGCCCTCACACTAGTGATTGATAGTTTCAGTATAGTTTCCTTATAATTTTGAGATCACTGCTCTATGTTTCAAAATGAATTATGAAGTTAGTTGGATTCTAGGTGCTTTGTAAGTAGTCTGTTTTTTCCTCTCTGAAGGATGTAAGAATTTCTTTTATTCTTGGAGTTCAGGCATATCACAAGGATATATATAAGTATTTGTCTTTTTTCCTTAATTCCTTCAGGGCCCTCAATTGCTGAAGACAAGTCTTTTGGGATCTCCAGGAAATATTTTACTTTTTATTTTCCTTGAATGTTTCTATCCTCTGCTTCTAGGACTATTACTAGACTCTGGACTTCTGGACTTCTTAATTAATTGCTAGTGTGTAGAATTATGATTGATTTTATGTAGTATTGATTTTGTATCTTTCAACCTTGCTAAATTTATTTATTAGTTCTAATCGTTTTTTTAGTGGACTTATTATGATTTGTTATAAGGTCATGTCATCTGTTAATAGAAATAGCTTTACTTTTCCTTTCCAATCCTGATAACTTTTATTTCTGTTTCTCACCTAATTGCCCTGGCTAGAATCTCTAGTACAGCATGAATAGAAGTGGTGAGAGTAGACATCTTTGTCTTGTTCCTGACCTTAGGGGGAAAGCTTTCAGTCCTTCAGATTTTTTTATTTTGAATAGATAATTCTTGACATGCTACAAAATTCAGAAGGTAGTCCCTCTTTTCCTCGCTTTTCTCTCAGCTGTCCAGTCCCCCCTCAGGGAGGCAGCCCTCATAGCCACTTTCATTTATACCCACATCAATTATTACAGTTTTACTTTCCAGGCGGGTGCTATACTCACTGGTCTGCCCCTTGTTTTATGTGTTGTTTCTTATCCATCTTTGCATACTAGTACACATGGAGCTGCTTTTACACTGCTCCCACATCTGTTATATAGGTGTGCCATTCCCCTATTTATTGATAGATGAGCAGGTGATTTCCAGTCTTTGGCTGTAATGAATAACCTAGATGTGTGTCATTTCACACACAAATAAACAGATTAATAATGATATAGTGTGGCAGATACAGTGATGGAGATATGTATGGGAATACTGTGAGGAGGAGGCAAAGGCTTCCAGAGGAGACTGGTTGATGGAGCCTTAAGAGAGGCTCAGGGTGAGCACTGGCATGTCAGGTGGGGCCTTGCAGGGCAGGATTGCTCCTGCTGGAGATGTCATGGGAAGAGCAGTTAGAGTAAAGAAGCTCAGATGAGATTGGAGAAATTAAGAATATTAGTTATTTATTGCTTCATAACATGTTACCCCAAAGTTAGTGGCTTAAAACAACATTTATGATCTTGCCATTTCTGTGGGTTTGATTGCACAGGGCCATGAATACCAGGAGGCAACTATTATCGCAAGCCATAGCAGGTTGCAGTGAGGATGGGATTGGCTGAGCAGGCCAGGGTGACAGGATGGAGCCATTATTATAGATTATCTTACATGCTTGGCTGAGAAGTTGGGATTGATCTGAGAACAGAACAGTTGAAGTCACAGAAAGACCTTTGCACAGGAGAACAAACGTAGTAGCTGTCATCTAGGGAAATTAATCTGCTAGCATTATCCTAGAGGGGTCAAATGGAGAAGGATATACACGTAGAGACATAGAGTAGGAAATGTCTATGAAAAGTTTCTGGTCTGTAGTAACAGTTGCTGTGTTTCAAGCACCTCTATGCTATGTACTTTGGCTATATTTTTATCTTCAAAATGACCACAAAAAAAAGATATTACTGATTTATATTCACTTTGCAGCTGAGGAAACTAAGCCTCAGAGAAGTTAAACTTGTATATGGTCCGTAACTAGTAAGTTGCAGAGGAACACTCAGGTCTGCCTGGCCTTGAAGAAGACTGCCTTTTGGTAGCATTGGGAGTAGAAATGTGGAGGTTAATGAGGAAGTGAGGTCTTGGCCCTTTGGATGCTGAAGGAAGACAGAGGAGTCTGAGAGGTTGACTTTTTGAACCTAGGTGGCTGGGACAAAGATGACACTGTACCAGGAAGAAGAGAAGCCCAGTGGGGATACTGGTGTGGTGGGGGAAGGTGAGTCATCCTGGAACATTGGGCACTTGTTGACAGGGTCCTTCCCAGTTATAGGGGGGGCTTAAATAGTTCCTCTACTTTGTATATGGATATGTACCCTTGGGCAAAAGTGTTCTAAAAGTGGGGGCTTATTGGTGGAAAGATACTGTGGGGTTGTTGTTTGTTCAAGCAAACACTGGGTTTACATGTTCTCTCAGCAGCCTGTACACCATGGGGCTGGACCTCTGCCACATTCTACTGGTGAAAGCAGTCACTGGGGCAGCCCAGATTCAAGGAGGGGAAACTAGACTTCACATCTTGATGGGAGGAGTAGCAAAAGGATTATAGCTGTATTTAATTCACAGACAGCAAATAAATAATGGAGAGCAGAGATTTTGAGTCCTGATCTATGTGACTCAGACCCAGGGCTCTTTCTGCCACACCACATTATGTCTCTTTCTGCTTCTGACTCTTTGGGGGCTGCAACGCTTGCTGGCTCATGTGTGTTGTTAGAGGAAACTGATTTTTATTTTGGCATGCCAGAGAGAAAGTTGTATTAGTCATTCTTTTTTCACAGGTTAACATCCAAGATCACTAGGCCTGAGAGAACTTTCCAAATAGGCTTTGTCCTGGGGATTTGCTAGCTGCCCCTCAAGCTTCAGCACCAGTTGTCTAACAGGCATGGAATTTCTCCTTGGAGTTTCCCTCTCTGCACTTGGTAGTCTTTTGATCCATAGCTCTGGCCCTGGGGGATCCTTGGGGCATTGCAGCCAGATGTGCAGGCTGGCCCTTCTACAAGTTGTCCCAGATGGTGTCTAGTCCAGTGATTCCCAAACATGGCTCAGCTAGCAGATTCACCAGGGAGTTTTGGAAAAAGTGTAGAGTCCTAGGCTTTGCCTTGTACCTCTTAAATTAGAATTTCCAGTAAAGAAGTCCTGGGATTTTAAAGCCCCCTATGACTTGAGAGGGGAGCCTAGTTAGGGAACCACTGACTTCTCAGAGAGGTGCCTCTAAAGTCACAGATTAGAGGTCATGTAGGTACTGCTAGTTATTGTCCTGAGGGTTTTACACTTCACAGTCTAGAAGTGACTCCTAAAAGTGTCCAGGGGTTTCCTACTGTATCTATCCAAATATTTGATATTCTTTTGCATTCTTTGATAATATCTGAGCTTCATGGTGGCTGCTGGTTTTCTTTTAAAGTGTTTGCAGAGCAGAGCAAGCTTTGTAGTGGTCAACAAATCCTTTTTAACCAAGGACTTGCTGGGTCTAATTTGCCTGGAATACAAAATTCTTTTGCTTAACTGTCAGTTATCTTTGGTGAAAAGAATATGACAACTCTAAGTATATCTAAATTAGCATAATTGGACCTTTCTAGTTCTGTGCCTTGGACCTACTTAAGGTCCACCTGTATATTTAAAAACTCCAGTTGATTTCTTTTCTCAGTTAAACTAACATCCTCATTTTAGAATATTTGAAAAATATAGAAATACTGTAAAGAAGAAAAAAGTTACCTAGAACCTTCCTCTCAGAATCACTACAGTTAATATTGATGGATAGTCTTGTCTTGTGCACTTGCTCACGTGCACACACTAGCGCTCTCTTTCTCTCTCTCTCTCCCCCCACTCCTCTCCCTCTCTCCCTCCCTCCCTCCCTCCCTCCCTCCGACGACGTATACATACCTTCACACATCCTCTTTTTGAAAACCATGTTGAAGTCATATTGTGATACTGTAATTTAGCAGCTTTATCGACACATAATTCAGTTTATCCATTTTAAATGTACAAATTGGTGCACCCACTATAGAAAACAGTATGGAAGTTCCTCAAAAAATTAAGAATAGAACTACCATATGACCCAGCAATTCCTCTTCTGGGTACCTGCCTGAAAAATTTGAAAACACTTGTAAAGAAAGATATGTACTCTTATGTTCATTGTAGCATTATTCACAGTAGCAAGAACCTGGATCAACCTAAGTGTCCTTTGATGGATAATTGGATAAAGATGTGGCATGTATATACAATGGAATAGTGCTCAGCCATAAAAAGATGAAATGTTGCCATTAACAACATGCTTGGATCTTTAGAGTATGATGCTAAGTAAAATAAGTCAGACATAAATGCACAAGAACTGTATGATGTCACTCATATGTGGGATAATAAGCAAAACAAACAAAAAACAAACTCATAGATACAGAAAATAGAATGGTGGTTGCCAGAGGGGAAGGCCGGGGGCAGGGGGTGTGGTGTGGACAAAGAAGGTAAAGAGGGTCAAATACATGGTAACTAAAGGAAACTAGATTTTAGGTTGTGAGCACACAATTGAGTATACAGATGTTGTATTATAATGTTGTACACCTGAAATTTATATAATTTTGTTAACCAATTACTCCAATAAATTTTATAAAAATAATTTAAAAATTTTTAATAAGACAGGGTCTGTAAACAAACAAAAAGTATAATTTGGTTTTTATTATATTTGCAAAGTTGTATAACCATTACCATAATATAATTTTACCATCCCAAAATTAAATCTTAACATTCATTAACATTCACTCCCCATTCTTCCCCTTACCTTCTGTTGCCACAAATTTGCCTATTCTGGATATTTCATATAATGGGGTTATATAATATGTGGTCTTTTGTGATTGGATTCTTTCACTAAACATAATTGTGATGCTGTTTTGAAACTTGCTTTAAACATTTATATCACTAACAATTTGAATATAGTTTTCAAGAATGTATTTTTAACAGTAGAGCAGTATTCCATTTTATGAGCGTATCTGAGCACATTTAACCAGTGCTGCTGATGGATGTTTAGGTTATTTCTTAACTTTTGTTATTTATAGCTAATGTTTCCTGTATTCAGAAATCATCTTGTTTGTTAATTTATTGGTTAATTGTCTGAATCCCTGACTAGAACAGAAGCCCTCTGAGGGCAGCTACCTTGTCTGTCTTGTCAACATTATCTCCCCAGGACCTGACAGAGTCCTGCACTTTGTAGGTGTTCACTTTTACGTGTGTGTATGTGTGTGTGTGTGTGTGTGTAATTTTGAATTAATCAAAATGTAAAGATATTGATAATGTTTGCTAAATTGCCAAATTCCAGAGAGTTATACGAATTTACCCTTTCTGCAGTATATGAGAGTGCCTGACTTACTGTATGTGAGTTAATTTATAAAGAACATCCTGTGATCTTTTAAAATACAACACTCTTTGACCCATGAACCAGTTAGTTTAAGATCATTGGTCACATGCCCCTCTCCGTGGGCCGCAGAAGTCCTGCGTGTTGGGTAAGATGGTGGTGTCTGGGAGCTCTAATCCTGGGTCCTCATTGTGTCCCTGTGGTATTGCAACGTTTCCTGTTGCCCTTACAGAGTCTGCGTGGAGTTCTTTAGCCACTTCCCCTGTTGCATGCAGACATGTCGGGGAGCGAGTAAAGTTGAGTTGTTCAAGTGTGTGTAAGATGTTGTTTCCAGTTGCTGATTGAAATGCCTTTTGAAGTCATGAGAAGATATGTCACTCTGCAAGTTGTGTGCCTTCAAAAACAGAAATGAAGAAATGTTTCCAGGAAGTCTGACGCAGTTAGTCGAGGCTACGCCCTCTGATGGTAGTGGGTGCCCACACGGCTGGTAAACGCTGGCTGAGTCACCCCCTGACTGTAGTCCTTGCTCCTCTTCACATAGTTCCTGTCTAGGAAAGCCTGCTACCTGGTGCCCATGATGAGGAGCATTGCCAGCAATTCAGGGCACGTATCCCCAGGTCATGGCAGCAGACTCTTCCATGTGGATTCACAGCAGTTCTTTTCTTCAAAGGTGAATTGTAGCGTCTGCTTGTTTTTGGATAAGTAGGTGGAGTATACACTTGGGATTTGAGGGATGAGCTGGATGGCCAGGGTAGCGCTTGTGTGTGGCATAGAGCTCATGTTCCCTGTTGGGGACAGGGGTCAGTTAAGGCCCTAGAAGTTCATCTTCCCCAACTGTAGCTGACTGGTTATCCTTTTATTCATCTCTCATGGTTTTCATATCACATTCCACTTGGAGTTTGCTCCAAGCCTTCCCCCACTCACCCCCATCTCTCTCATAAGGTGCTGCCTCTTGTAACTGCAGAGATCACCAGTGTTACAGACGCCTTAACTTTTCCGTGCATCTCGGAAATCTCTCATATGTTTAGTCTCACATCATTGTTCATTGTTTTATTATTACTTCAGCAGTTATGCCTAGTACCCCTTATTACGCCCTGGAAATATGCAGCAGAAAGAGAGGTGCCCTGCCCTGTAGGAGGCAATGCATCTCTCTTTTCCCTTGGCCTTATTTCTCTTCCTCTGACTGTGCCTTTGCTGCCCTGGTTCCTCTCTCGCCTGCCTGAGTATGAACATCCTGAGGGCTTCTGCCCTTTTTCTGTTTCTCTTCCCTCTCAGGGTGCTTGGCCCTTCCTGGAGCTATGACCTTTTCCTTTTATAGATACAAATACTGAACTTCTTGCCCCAGATCCTTCTCTGCTGAATGCCAGGCCCACACGTCCACTTTCCTGCTGGAGTGCTCAATTTTCAAAGCAGAACTCCCCTTTGTCTCCCTTCTTCCCACATCTCCATTTCTGTTCATAATATGCCATTCTCTCAGTTCCTAAGAGCCTTATGACAGCTTGAACTCCTCTCTCTGCCATCCACAGGTGTCCCTCCCATTTTCTCAGTGTTTGTTTCCAGTGTTCTGATTTCACTGCCTGTAGTGGGTTGGATAGTGGCCCTCCAAAAGATATGTCCATGTTCTAATTCCTGGAAGCTGTGAATGTGACCTTATTTGGAAAAAGGCTTTGTAGGAATCTTTCCCATGCTGCAGCTGTGTACAGATCTATGCTTGTTGGTCTCCTCTTTGGGCTTGTCAATCCCTTGGTCTAAAATAGAGACAGCATTTCCTGTTTCCAGTGATTACATGTTCATTACTTCCCAGGTCGGAAGGCAGGGTTCACTGCCTACTTCTCCTCGTAAACTCTCGGGTCAGGAGATGTGCAAAGGCAAGGTGTACACAGCTACAAGTGTGATCCTTGGAGATAGGTCTGGAGTTAGACCTGTGTTCAAAATCAGGTTCTGTGACCTCACTTCAGTGCCTTGGGAAAGTTTTCTTTACCTTTCTGAGCCTCAGTTTCCTCATCTGTAAAATGGGAGTAACAGTAGTACACACCTCCTAGGGTAATTGGGAGAATTCAATGAAAGAATACTCATAAAACATTTAGCACGTGCCTGATTCTTTGGTAGCAGTTAATAAATATTATTAGAAATGACCAGCTTCCACTGTAGAGAGTGATAACTGCATCGAGGCTTCAAGCCATTGAGTGGCACAACTGCGGAGGTGGTGGTGCCCCTGGAATTGTGTAAACAGTGGACATGGAGAAAGAACATTGCCAGTGTTGTCTCCTTCATGAACTCATGACTCTGCATGAGTGAACTGTACTTGAACTACACAGAGGAGCTAGCCGTTCTTTGAATCCCAGAGCTCTGATGGGGCTTGTCATAGTCTTTCTTGTATTGTGGTTATCCTTTACCACAGTATGCTCCCCAAGAGCAAAATGGGCACTGGATAACTATTTGACTGCTTGAACTGAAACTTGGGATTCAGCAGTGAGAGTGGTCAGTCCACTAGTTGTAAACCATAGGGACCCTCCTGCTTCTGACTCCCACTTCTGGTGAGTCTGTTTCTCCTGTGGCTGCACAGATACAGGGTTCCTCCTGCCAAGGAGGTTTGCACTCTGTAGATGGAATGCAGAGTGGCTCAGGAAGCCTGAGGCACTCTCACTCTAGTCTTTTACCACCTCACTAACCCAGCATGAGCAGAGCTTGGGTGGGCCAGGTATCAGTGGGAAACATGGGTTTACTGCGGTGGTCATGATAAGTCCAGGGGCTGGAGCTTGGGGTTTGGTAGCTTTGGGGATTTTTTTTTTTTTTTTTTGGGAAATAAACAAGAATTAATATACATTCTTAATACTGAAAGTTGTTAAGAATCTTCTCTAGAAAATTGTGGTCTAACCCACTGACCTTATAAAGTGTATCTGTCACTGCTTATAGCATATCTTCACCAGGGATGTCTCCAGAGCTCCAGAAACTCAACATGCCCCAAAATGATCCCTTTTATTTTTTTTGCCAGAGCTGCTTTTCCCACAGTCCCCACCTTAATGGGAGCGTCCCTATGCCCCTGCCACCTGATGGTTGTCCTCTATTTCTCTCCACTCCCCAGTGCCTTTTAATCAGTCACCAAGTCTTGTCGATTCCTCAGTATCTCCTGCCTTTTGCCTTAAAGTCTACTGATACTAGTGCTATCTCAGCTAGTGGTTGTTTGCCTCATATTTTCAACCTGTCTCATCACATTTTAAGAGTTTCTTTCATAAACAGAATGTAGCTGGATTTAAAATTTTAAACCAAATCTGACAAATCAGCCTTAAATGAGTTTAATTTATTTACATTTTTGAGATTTGACTTAAAAATATTATGATGTTTTGAGTATTTTCCAGATACCTTCCTTTATTGTCTATTTATCTCCTTTTCTGCTTTCTGTTAGATTGAGTTTTCTTTGTTTCCTTTACTGATTTGAAAGTTATATATCTTCTGTTCTTGCTCCTACATTTTCTGTTCTTTTCTCCCATCTTTTTACTTTGAAAAAACATGAAAATAGAGTAGTGAACATCTGTACTTTTAATTCAGTTAATGCATTTCTCTGTATACTTTGGTTTAGAACCATTTTAAAGTACATGTGGATTTGTTTTTCATTTTCTTGCTCAGGATTGGTGTGCTAGTTCTATCTGAAGACTCACTTTAAAAAAAAAAACTTAACTTCAGAAGAATTTTAGATAGATTTAGAGAGTTTCTGTATCCGTTCAACCAGCTTCCCCTAATGTTAACATTTTACATTTAATTTTTTTTAATTCTGGGAAATTCTCAGTCATTATCTCTTTGGTTCTTCTCAGTTTTTTCTATTCTGGCCTTCTGGAATTCCTTAGACATATGGTGACCATTCTACCATCCAACACTCTGTATCTGTTTTTTTCTAGCTTGTTTTATCTCTTTAAACATCTAAATTTTTCATTTCGTGGTCTCTTTCAGATTGTTTTATTACTTCTGATTCTTGTGCTGCTACTTTATCTATTTATGTCTAATGCTTATCCTTCTTGATGGCTTATTTCCTTGTGTGGTTTGTAATTTTGGAGTGTGAGCTCATCTTCAGAAGGGACTATTTTATGGACAAGTTTTATGCCCTGGGTTGTGGAAATATCCCTCAAAGCAGTTTGCTTCTGGTGGGGCCATAGGTGTTTCAGTGATCCTGGCTCAGTTTTAATGTTCATTTCTCAGTTTGGCACCCAGTCACCACTCTGTTAGTGTAAAGTCAGATTGATATCCATGGTTGTAGTTAGCTTAGTAGTTTAGTTTTTTATGGGTGACCCCCTACTCTTCCACACAGCCTTAGAAAAATGACTAGCTTCTTGCTTTCCTATATTAGGCAGCCCTTTAAGGCTCTCATCTTGATATCAGGGCTCAAAGCCACAACCAGGCATTAAAACCACTTCGTATGTGGATTTAAAAGTCCATAGGTCATTTTGGTATTAGTTCTACTTATTTCATGTTTCAGTTTTTCATTTTTGGCACATGGAATATTTCTCTTTCTTTTAAGTTTGGATGTATGTTTAAGGATATCATTTATTTTATTTAGTATTTCTATATGACTGTAGTGGGAAGTGCTTTCACATTCATATTGGTAAAAGTTCAAATCCAGATTCTTAGCATAAGAAGCCCTTCATGATCCAGCCTCTGCCTCTCCTGCATAAACTTAACTCTTAAATTTTATACTTCTTCATGTACTGTAATGCTTAAAAGCTCAGGTTTTAGTGTCTGTTTGGTTTGGAACCTCCATCCTTTTTAACATATAATTTTGGACAAATTGCTTATCTTCTCCGTGCCTCAGTTTTCTCATCTGTAAAATGGCAACGACTGGCATATAGCAAACCTAATCCCTGTTAGTTCCCCTGTGGTTGCTGTCTTCAGTAGGGCATACTCAGGCTTCTGAGTATGTGCCTTGAAGTGCCAGGAAGTGCCTTGAAGCTCCTGGAATTCTGTCACTTGGTATTGCCTGTTGAGTTGTGTTGAATTCCTCTGGTTAAGTAGAGGCAAGGGCTGGGAATGGTGTGAGACACCAATGTAGGAAGAGAGCAGTAAAGTTTTTTTTTGTTTTTTGTTTTTGGCAAGTTTTGTGCAGAGTTGATGGAAGTATGATTGGAACACAAGGTAGTGATTCTCAGTCTAGCCGAGGATGCCAGAGACTTATAGCCAGTCATCCAGTTGCCAGAAAAAGCCACGACATCCTGCAAATTGAAGTGGTTTCTGGCCTTAAGAATTCATGCCCCACATTCCATCCTCAAACTCAGCTTCTCTGAGTGCCAGGCAGAGGAATACAAACTAATTATAATCCCTAGTGGGCCCTAAGAACCTTTAATTTTAGAATAAGGCTGCACTTCCGAAGAGACAGTTGCTTTAGGAGTGGGTGATTCTACATACTGGGGGCCTCCAAGGAGACCAGAGTGTGAAAGCTCAGTAGCCTGGTGTTTAGAGCTAAGTGTTGCCCATAACTGCCCGTCGTTTCCAGCCCAATTAAGGTTTCTGCCCCTCTGAGATTTCAACAGCTATAAAGGATGGATTGACTAGGCCCCAGGCAGAGCTAAACAGGGCCTGTGCCATCCCCCCCATTCAGTTTTGCCTGAATTCTCTGGCCTCTTGGGACTCTTTTGCAAGAATATTCTCAGAAGAGGAAGGAACTTGATCTTTGAAGATCCCTATAAGTGTCCAGCAGGCAGTCGTCTGGTGGGAATGGTGAACATGACAGCTCTGACTCACAGGCCCCTTGGCTGGGGTTTCAGGAATCGGCTTCAACTCAGAGGTAGGCACAAGGCTAGGGCTTGGAGGACAGCTTGGACCAACACACACATCATTAGTTCTTTCCTGAAGACTCGTAGTCATGAGTTTAGCACCTGTGTGTTCACTACATGCTGGATACTATTGCTGAACATACCGAAGTAATAATGACACAGTCCCTCTCCTCAGAGAGGAGAGTTGGTAGTCTAGTTGGAGAGAATTCCTAGCATATGGAAGCTGCAGCCAACTGTACAAGACTAATACCGTGTGATACTGTTCTATGCACATCTGCCCCTTCAATAGATGGTACTTTTGCTCAAAAGGAGGGATTCTCTTTCTGAAGTTTGGACCATCAGTTTATTTTTTTTCTTGGTTGACTTTATTAGCACCGTTACAGACTGGTCTGAGATTACTAGGGCCACCTTTTATGTTTTTAAGAAATAGCCTCAAATGTGTCCTTATGAATTTCTTCTTTCTTCCATTTCTCTAAATAATGACAGGTTAATTTAACAGTGTCGCTTGCTGATCTCCCAAGGTCTCCTGGGAGTAGGTCACCAGCCATTGCTGCTTCTGAGGCATTAAGGTTTTTCCAGTAGACTCTCAGATTATTTCTTTGCCTTTTCTAGTCTGACCTCATTTTTCTAGGTGAGTACATCTCAAAGTGATTGCTGAATCAGGATTCCTGGGAGTGGGCCTTGGAGTCTGTTACAGAGGATTGGAGAAAAATGGAGCAAATTGAGATCTGAAGCAGTTATGGATAGATTTAGGGATGGGGACTCCAAGAGAGTTAGGTAGTCTATAGTCTCAGGCAGTTGTGGAAACTCCAGTAAGTCGTAAAAGACCCATGTTCCTTCCAGTTTCCTGCTCCGTCATTCTTGGGGTATGGCTGTTGTTCTTTTTGCTCAAAATGGCTCCCATGGATCCAGCTATCACATCCTCATTCCTGGCCGTAGAATAGAAAAAGAGGGAAAATTGATGGGCCCCCTCCCTCCCTTTTAAGGATACTTCAAGCAAGTCTAATGTTTCTACCACTGTCTGTGAGGGAAAGCTATTCGATATCTCAGAGCCATGGTTACCTCATTTGTAAAATGGGCATGATAATACTTACCTCAGGAGGATGAGGATTAGAGAGAATGCATATGGATTGACTGACACAACGCCCAGCCCGCAGTACATGCTCTCTGGTACATGCTGCTGCAGCACACCTTGACACCATTCCCTTTCCCTTCTTCCCCCTATTCCATCTCTTTATGGTCTCTATCCTGCCCTTTCTTTTTTTTTTTGGCCCTCTTTGCCCTCTGTTCCTACCCCACCTTCCCCCCACATCCCCTCTCTTCTCTGCCCCTAATTCTCCTGCTTCCATCCCTCAAAATCTTCTTTATCTTTTACTTCTCTACCCTGTACTACCTTTTCCTTATATTGCTTCTGTGTCTCTGTCTTCTTGATGTCCTTAATTAATGGCAAAGTATCATTATATTGCAAAGACCAGAGTTTAGAACTTGTGACTGGCCTTTGAACTGTAATTCAGCAATGAGTAATTTAAGAAAACCAAGTTTAATTGGTTTATTCATGAGTCAATTAGAAATCATATTTGGCAGTTAATAAGCAGAGATCAGAAATAGTGGTGGCTTAAATCAGTAGTTTATTCTCTGTAGGTTTTTAAAAGAAATCTGGGAGAGACAGTCTAGAGCTGGTCTCTCTGCTCTGCCATCCTTAGTGCATGGCTTCCAAACCCAGGGTTTGTCATGGTCTAAGATGGCTGCTGGAGCTCCAGCTATCATGTCAGGTTTCTGGGAGTAAGAGTGGAGAGACAAAAAGGACATATGCTAGCTGTTTGTCTCCCTCTCAAGGACCTTTCATATAAGTCCCACCCAGTAGTTTTCTCTTTCCTTCATTGGCTTCCCATAGCTGCAAGAGAGGCTGAATTAAACTGGGATTCTAAGAGAAAAGGGGAGAGTAGATATTACGTAAATAATTTGCAAGGTCTGCCACTATTCATTCAGCATTAGTTTAGCACCTACTATCTGCTAGGTATTAAGACCAGTGAAGGAGTGCCCGTTCCAGAGGGGAGACACACAAAAGTAAACAAGTACAGTACAGAATGAAGATGGAAGAGGGATAGAGTGGAGGAAGGCATGAGGAAGTGTGCCTCACACACCTGCCAGGAGACTGTCAGAGTAGCCTCCAAAGTTTATCACACTCTGCATTTAGTTCCTCTGTGCCTTCTCCTCTGCTCTCTCCCTTTTATTGTCATTGTCATTGCCATTGTTGTTGTTGGGTTGTTTTTGACCCCAGCAATAGCTCTTAGAGCCTGAGGAAGCGGGAACAGTTGGCAGCTTAGTGGGGGCCTCTGAGATGGGAGCCACATGTTTGAAGAGCCAAGTCCAAGGCCCACAGGCAATCAGAGGCTAGTAGCAGCAGTGCATCCTGTTCCTGGATATGCCATGGCACTGCCAGGAGACATTAGCTCCAGGAATGGGGTCCATATCAGGAGGGGTGTACCTGACCAGGCACCTGGCATCAGCTACACTGTGCTGTCTCTAGCAGCTTGTCCTTAAATGAAAACTTTATAGTGGTATAATCCTTCTCCAGGTCCCATAAAATAGGTATGAATGTTTTATCTGCATTGATTAATCAGGAGTCTCAGGATGCTATAGTTAATCACATTAAAAAAAAAAAAAAAGTACAGTTTCTATTTTCTATAAAATTAAACATTGATATTCCTTCTTGGCACTCAAAGGGAATTTTAGGAATGATTTTTGTGACCTGTAGTGTCTTTGATTCTCATCTTAGGAACACCTATTACCCTATCTCCTCTTCCACCCCTCACTCAGTTCCCTTTGGGAACTCAAGGAAGCAATGGGAAGCTTGCTGCAAAGATTTTTTTTAAAGGCATATCCCAGCCCTTAAGGGTTTAATCTTTCAGAGAAGACGGAAAGGTTAAAAGGTTGTTAGTTCTGACTCAATATACTCCTTATGAGCTTAGACTATGACACTGGGCAAGTTATTTAACTCTCCTTTGCTCAGTTTTCTTACCTGTCAAATTGTAATCCTGGTCATTACAGAGATTAAGAGATACGTGGGATGTACTTGGCACATTCAGCTATTATTACTGCTCTTAGCCACTGTGGCTGAACCAATAGGTTGAGGCCAGAGTGCGGGAGGCCTTGGATGCCAAATTAAGGATTTGGATTTTAGTCTTTGGGCACAGAGAGCTGCAGGGGATTTGTAGGCAAGGGTGTGACAGATTATATCTGAGTTTGGGACTGTCACCAACAGGAGTAGGGAGGCTGGACTGGGACAAGGAAATATCTAGAAGCAGGTCCAAGTGAGGGGTGGTCAGGGCCTGAGCCAGGACAGTGGCAAAGTCAGGGAAAGTAGACAATGGATCATTGAAAAGACACTAGTGAGAGACAACCCAATGGCATTTCAGCCTATGTGACTAGGGGATGATGTCCCTTTGACTGGGAGAGTTGGAAGAGGAGCAGGTGGAGGTGGCAGAAGAAAGAAGTATGTGCATATGATTATTTCTGGCCCCAGGAAGCCCTGCCATGTGCTCTGTGGAACACTTAGAGCTGGTAAGACTAGCAGCCCCCTGGAGGCCTTCTGTTTTCTCCCTAGGGTTGCTTCTCTCAAACTTGGGTTCTCATATTTGTGAGAAGGTGGGAAAGCTAGGCCTCTCCCAGGCCCAAATCAATTTGAGCCAGGGACAGGGTGGCCAGCATTGACCTGCCAGTGGCCCTGACCCTTTGTTCTCTCTTTGACCCTATGTTGTCAGCTCCCAGCTTTATACCTCCAAACAAAAGGTGGAATTGCATCAGTTGTTGTTCCTTGCAAGGCCCCAGGGGTTCCTCTGGGTAAGCTCACAGGCTGTTTTCATCCCTTCCTTTGACTTGTGCTGAAATTCTGCTTCTTGGCCTGTTGCAGTGTCTGCTTGGCTTCTGGGGCCTGAGCCCAGGTTTAAACAGGCTACCTTTAGTTTACCATCAGGATGAATTACAGGAAGTTGAGGAGGACTGTGGTGGTGGTACAAGCTCAGCCCCTCTTTTTAGTTTATTTTTATGTTAAAATGTTTATTAATACAAAGTAATACATAGACAGTTGAGAAAGTTGTATAACAAAAAGGGACTGACTTGATGGACGTAAGAGATCCAGCCCCACTCCTCAGGAAGGAGTGAAGATGATTGCGAACAGTTTCCTGTGTATTCTTCCAAAATTTTTCCATGCATATAGTCTTGTATATGAAATGTTCTTCTTCCTACTCCTACTCCTATTCTCTGTAGCAGTGGGGAGCACACTAAATTGTTTTCCCACATCAGCACTTACACATCTACTGCATTCTTTTTTTAAGATGTATATTCTTTAATATACTCAATAAAGGCTACAGTTAATTTTTTTTATTTTTTATTAAAATATCCTTGACATACACTGCATTCTTTTTTTTTTTTAATTTTTTTTTTTGTTGTGTGTATAATATATGTATAGCTTAACCAATAATTTTCTAGCAAACATTTATGTTAACTAGACATTAAAATGTTTTGGATCTATGAAGTGAACTGTGACTTATAAAACATCTTCACAGCTGTTTTCTGGTGTGATCCTCATAGCCCTCTGAGGAAAACAGACCAGAAGAAATTTTTTGCAGCCCAGGATACTTTGTGAACAATGAGGAGATGAGAAAGGTTAGCGTGCATTTAATGAAGAGTAAAACTGGGTTTCTTGTTTGAGAGACTCAGATTATTTGAGGAACAGGATCTAGAAGTACACGCACATGTACCTAGAAAGGACATGTAAGGCCGTATCCATGGAGTGAGTGTGGTGGGTGGTAGATGCCTGGGGGGTGAGCTTCCTCAAAGGGGATGGAACTTGACCCATCTTAAAATAGAGGGGCTAGGAATGAAATGAATGATAAAGGGAGGACATTTCAGGCAGGACAGCAGCATAGGCAGAGTAGGGGAGATGCAAACATGGCAGAGGTTCGGGGCCTCTCGGCACTTTTCCTTCCACCACCAGCTGGTGTAATCATTCAGTCAGCAATGTTTAAATGCCTGCTCTATGCCCAGCACTTTTGGGGTCCAGAGAGCAGCAGGGACAACTCTGTCCGTGCCTGCCCTCTGTGGTCTCTCAAACTCTAGCCAGGAGATGTTGGATGCACAACAGGCAAAACAAATTGATGGTGATAGAGTCAGAATATTGGTTACCTCTTATTGGGGGCATTATTGAGAAATGTCATAAAGAACCTTCTGGGGTACTGGAAATATTTGCTATCTTGAGCTGGGTGATGATTTTGTGGTAGTATATAATGTAAGACTTCATGGCACTACATGCTAGTACTTAAGTTAATGCAGACTGCATAGTCTAACCATGGGTATGTTATATCCCTATCAAACAAGCAAATAAATAGCACATTTCTGAATGAATGAATGAATGAATGAATAAAATGCAATAGCAAGAAAGCATGAGAAGGGCTATGCGTGGGGGAAATCCAGGGGCTTTTAGGACCACACTGCAGGAGGCTTATCTACGGAATTGATATATAAGCTGAGATTTGAAGGATATGGAAGTGTTAGGTTAAGAATGGGGGAGGTATCTCAGGTGGAAGGAATAGACGATGCCAAGGCCCAGAGGGAGAAAGCCTGGTGTGCTGGAAAGTTGAAAGTGAACCGTGTGGAGTTTTGAAAAGATGAGAGATGAGATTTCAGACCCTCAGCTTCTCTCACTGTTGTTTCAGAAGCCCCCTTGTGAGTCTTGCTGCCTCTCTCTGCTCTTACAGGCATTGGAAGCAAAGCACCTTTCTGGTTTTGCCCACCCTCTTTCCTCAGAATTAGGTCCACCCTTAGTAACTAGGAAGTCAAGGCCATGTCCAGGCCCTTTATCTGTCCTTCAAAGAACTGGATGCTCCACAAGAGGTACAGCTTGCCATTCCTGGATGTGCTCTGCATCTCAGCTGCATTGCCTGGCTCACTTTGACCTTCCCTGGGAGTTCCTTTCCTAACCTTCTGGCCCAGCTGAAAGTAAAGCCATAACACCTATTCCAAAATCATCCCTACTTCTCCTGAGTTGAAAATATTTCTTCCTCTGAAGTGCCCACTTTTTGCGTGGTCTCCCATCACACAGCTGTTTGTATGCTCATCCGCTTCAGGAGAAGTCTCTGCCTTACTCCTTTTTGGCATTCCCCCACCCCGTAGCAGTCTAGGTCAGTGCTGTTGCACATAGTTCCCAAATCAATCCCATAAATGATTTCTTAATTGAATGTTGTTCTCGCTGGAGGTTGGTGGAAGCTTACCATGTCACTGCCTGGGAAAGTGTGAAGACTCGAGCTTCCACATTCCCGACAGTTATTAACTTTTAGGATTTGAGAAAAAGGAATATAATTTCCTGGGAATTTGCAAAATCATAAGTTATGCTTTATCTTTCATAACACTATATTTATGAATTTTTAAAGAAGAATGAAAGGCCAAAATAAACTGCAAATTATTTTTCTATAATAAGTTTCAGAGTTTTTTTCTGTAAAAGAAAAAAGATTTTACAGTAAATGCATGGTTTATTATTATTAGGAATAATATATTGTGACAGGATTATATAATTAACATGTAAAAATGCTCTCCACCTGGTATATATATTTGATAGTAGAAAATGTTGAAGGAAGAGAGCATTAACACAAAATGAATGGTAAATAAAAATTATTTACTGTTTTCAGGATAAGGTCTCAGATATTTAATATTTAAATGTTATTAAAGTGACATTTAAAATCTTTATTTTTAAATTTCCAGACACTAAAATTTACTCTTTTGGTGTGTATTTCTGAGTTTTTGGCAAATTCATAGTCATTAACCACCACCATAATCCAGATAAAGAATTGTGCCATCATCCCTAAAAACAATGACATTCACTTGTGCTAATTCTTTGTAGTCAAACCTCACCATCTTAGTAAGCCCTGATCTCTTCTCTGTTCTTATAGTTTTGCCTCTTCTAGAATATTATATAAATGGAATCATAAAGTATGTAGCTTTCTGAGTCTTTTGTTTAGCACACTGTATTGAAATTTATCCATTGTTGTTGCTGTATGTATTACCTTTTTATTGTTGAATAGTATTACATTCTAAAGATGTGCCACAGGTTGTTTCTGGTTTTTGGCAATTTTGAATAAACATTCAGTGTACTGGTTTAAACGTAGGGTTTCATTTCACTTAGGTA
Source organism: Pteropus alecto (assembly GCF_000325575.1). NCBI lineage: Eukaryota > Metazoa > Chordata > Mammalia > Chiroptera > Pteropodidae > Pteropus > Pteropus alecto. The sequence continues at coordinate 2,606,190 of NW_006432451.1, read as the reverse complement.
AATACCTAGTAATGGGATTGCTGGATATGGTAAGAATATGTTTAAATGACAAACTATTTTCCAAAGCAGCTGTGCCATTACATCCCCTACCAGCAATGTACGAGAATTCCAGTTTCTCCATAACCTTGTCAGCATTTGGTATTGTCAGTTTTTGTTTTGTTTTGGCTATCCTAATAGGTATGTAGTGGTATCTCGTGGTTTTAATTTGCTTTTCCCTCCTTTGCACTTTGAACATTGTTTTCATGTGTTTTTCATCTGTATATCTTTGTTGAAGTATCTGTTCAGATCTTTTGCCTATTTCTTAATTGGGGTGTTTGTTTTCTTATTGCTGAGTTTGAGAAGTTCTTTATATATTTTGGATACAAGTCTTTTGTCAGATATGTGATTGGCAATTATTTTCTCCCAGTTAATGGCTTGTCTTTTCATTCTCTTAAAGTTGCCTTTCAAAGAGCCAAAGGCCATAATTTTGATGAAATCAAATTTATCAAATTTTAAAAAATGAATCCTTTTTTTGATACTATACTTAAGAACGTTTACCTAACCCAAAGTCACAAAGATTTTCCACTGTGTTTTCTTTTAAAAGTTTATCACTTTTATTTTTTACATTTAGATTTATCTATTTTTGGTTAATTTTATAAAAGGTGTAAAGCATAGGTCAAGTTTCTTTTTTTAAGTTTTTGCATTTGAGTTGTTTCAATTGTTTCATAACTGATCTCTTTATTGAATTGCCATTTACTTTTGTAAAAAATTAATTGGCCGTATTTGGGTCTAAAATGAAAATTTTAAATATGCAAAACATTAATTGCCCTTTCTGATAATCTTGATACTTGTTTCATGACAAATATACCAGATGTAAGGAAATTTCCTTCTTTTTGAATTGATGATGGTTGAATAAAATGTGCGTCCAGAAGTATTTTGAAGTTGGACATTCAAGTATACGTTACTTCGTATAAGCTCATCTCTTTTTTTAGTGATGAAAACGCTTTGCCCAATTTTGGTTTAGCTATTGCTTTTACTAATTAATACTGCTTTTACTAATTCAGATTTTAGATTAATTTCTGATCTAAAAGAATTCCACAGTACTCATCTTTTTAAAAAATTAATTAATTAATTAATTAATTAATTTGATTTCTCCTGTAGCAAATAGTCAAATGCTAGAAGATGTCAGTGAACATTATTGGGTAAAATTTGAATAACCTAACAAGTATATCTCCTAACAGAGATAACAATACTACACAGAATCACTTGTCAAATGGCCAATTTAAAGACTTATTTGTTTCTAAATTTATTTTTTAGAATACCACTTGTAGGATTTGTGTATACTCTAAATATAAATATATTAATACGTATTTGCAAGAATGACTCACCATTAGCAGCAGACAGGGCCATGAACACACACTTACTTACAACATGGCAATGGCTACAAGCAAGACTTGTTTAGATTGTGATCACTTCTCTCCTATCACTCCTGTTCTGGTTCTCAGAAATGTCAGCCTTAACTTTCAGCTCTGCATGTTAGTTTTTTGGCTCTTGTTTTGATTTGAAGACAGTGGATTCCTTCAAACCAGTAACATCTCTAGGTTGATTGTTAAGCTTTAATTCTCAACAGAGAATTATAATACTTTTTCCCATTTTCCCCATTTCTCGGCTGATGTTTCTCAGACTTTGGGATTCAGTAAAACAGATACATTTCCCAAGAAATGTTGGGAAGGAAATCTTGTATGGAACTACTAGTCAAGATATGTCACAAGTCAGGACTTGACAAAAGCCATGTGTTGTAGGGTATCCTGTAAGGTAAGCTTCACAGGGCAGCCGCTGTGTCTTGTCCATCCCAATGTCTTTGGGACCAGCTTGGAGCCTGACCCATGGAGGGTGCTCCATGAAAATTGCTGGCCAAACAAATGGTTTTCCAGTGAATGGCTTTTTGGAAGCAGTGTGTAAACAACTTTGGCTGATGAAGATGGTTCAGGTTGTAGAGTTTTGTGGCAGATGAGCTTAGAGAGCCCTGTTGTGCCAAGTCTCGAACCACAAGCAGAAAAGCTTATATTTTTATATTCTGGACACTGGGGAGAGAATCAAACAAGATTCAACTGAGTCTTTGTTGTCTCAGAGCCATAGGGTGAGGTGAGGGCAGAACAGCTTTTTATTCTCTGTTTTTTATTTAATCAAAAGGTCAGAGCTACAGAAAAGTTGAAAGAATACTACAGTGTGCATCTGTATTTCCTTCAGGAAGATTCATTGCTAACAATTTGTTACATTTGCTTGACATTGTGTTAGATTGTCTGCATTCTATATTTGTTAGATTGTTTCCTGTGGTTGGATTTGGGTTAACATTTTTGGTGGGAGCCCACATAGGTGTTGAGTACTTCCTGCTGTTTCACATCAGGAGACATGATGGTGCCAGTTAGCCCCAGTAAAGGTGATGCTAACTTTAATCATCTTGTTAAGTCTATGAGAACTTTGTGGTTTTGTTGTTGTGGGGGTGGTGGTGGGGTGTGTGTGTGTGTGTGTGTGTGTGTGTGTGTGTGTGTGTGTGTGTGTGTTTTAAGGCAAAGAACTTTGGAAGGAACTTTTCACTGACTTTTGGGAATAGCCGATGGCCATTTTAGAAAAGAGACTGTTTCTCTCTTGGTTTTACCTGCTATTGAGAAACATCTTGATGTAGTCAAAAAAGCCCTGGGAGTCAGGAAATGGGATCTGAGATCAAGCTCTACAACCATCTTTCCCCATGAGTGTAGACAAGTTATGTCTTCTCTCTGGGCTGAACCATTGTACATATAAGGAAATAGACGCTTAGAGAGGTGAAGCAATTTGCCCAAGGCCACTCAGCTAGTAAGTAGCAAAGCTAGGATTCAAACCCAGTTCTGTTTAAGTCAGTCCTGCCCTTGCATCATTATGGTGGCACCAGGCACTAGGTATACTAATGTTCAGAACCCATCAGAACATCAACAATTGTAGGATCTGAGGTGAAAGGGAAGAGAGAGGTAACTCTTGGCCAGGTTCCTCTCCCGCATGTGGCAGGCTTTTCCCTAGAAAGGCCTGGGGAACCTCAGGCAAGCTGGTAGGTGGGCTATTAGATGCTATTCAGCCACCTTTGGAGTAAATTCTTTCACGCAGGTGTTACAAAGGTGAGCTGCTGGTGTGCTGTTCCAGCCCTGCCTGCCCAGACAGGGAGGTGCAGGCCTCCTGTACCTGGCCTTTGTCCATGTTAGGGTCAGTGCCAGGATCCCTCACCTGGGATCCCCAGGATCCCAAGAGTAGTCCGGGTGGATGGAAGAAGGTACTGCCTCAGCCTGCCTGGGTGCCCTGGTGGAGGGAGGGAGATAGGAAGCATTAATGGGGGAAAGGTGTACAGAGCCTTGCCAAGCAGGTCACTGTGGGTGGGGAGTTATTGCCTTTGCTCTCTGGACGCCCCAGGACTTGGGTGGAGGTTCTCAAGGAGGCAACCACAAAGAAGGGCTGTGACAGCAACATTAAGTACTCTAGGACTGCTTTTGGTGGCCCAACAGCTCACCAACCTGTCATCTTCCCAGTTAACAGCTCTCCCCAAGGCAAGGAACACCTGAGCACACTTGGTGAGTAGTAACATGGTGTCCTTCCCCAGAACAGTTGTTTTGAGAAAAACAGTGACTCTGGCTCAATCAGGGTATGGTCTGTCAAGGCCATGTTGTCCTGTTGCTGTAGAGCTGAAAATCCTGGAAGTTTAATCTTCCCAAGTTCCAGCTGCTTCTCCCTGCATTGTTTATCCTCACGGGCCTCCAGGGAATGGGGCCAAATTCAGGGCCAGGGCCAGACTGGCCAGACAAGGAGCAGACTGTGCTGAGGGGAATTCTGGGGAGTTCTTCTACCCCCAGTTCATGGCCTCCTCCTATAGTACATCTTGGAGAGACCCCTCAGGGCACTGACAGCCAGGTAGGCAGGGGTGGAGGGGACCCCTGGAGAGAGAGAACCTCATAGAAAGCAGTGTGTACAGACACACTCCCTATCGTCACTGGTTGTAACGTGCAGAAAAACAGTGGCAGTGCTTTACTTGATTCTTTTAAGGCAGCCCCTTCTTCCTGCCTGTTGGGGCTAATAACCATACTGGGAGCCTGACATGACCTGACATGTAAGGCCTTCTGCTTTCTGAATGAATTCCTTAAGTGTCATCACCAAGTCATGCCAGTCTCAGCAGTTCCCCATTTCACCCTGCACACCCTCCTGACTGGCTCTGAGGACTGGGGAGTGGTGTGCAGTTTTTTGACCAGCTTTCTCACCGAGAACTCTTGCAGACTGTCATGCTGGCATAAAATCCAGAAGCTGCTTTCAGAGCGATATGAGAATTGGAAGGTGAGGGCATGGGCCAATTTTCTGACTTTCCAAAGTGCTTTAATGTTTAAAAAGTCTGTTGTGTGCTCCCTGAGATTTGAATATGCTTATTTTATTTGTCCTTTCACTCCCTCACCTCTGTTCTCCCCTTCCTTCTTTGGGGGACTTCATGCTTTTCAGATATTTGCTAACTTGGCCCTTATCTGGGATCTTAATGAGCAACCAGATAGGTGTGCACTTGAAAAGGAAAGGGAGAACAGAAAGCAAATACTGAAAATGTCTTTGAGATCTAACACCAGGTGAGCTATTTGCTTCCTCTGGTGTTAATATTTGCCTTTAGTTTCTGAGCTGATTTCACTCAAGTGAGAGCAAGAGCTTTTGTGAGGGAGAAAACAAGAAGTTTCTGAAGGAGGCTCATGGCTCTCCTTCTTTACTCAGCTTTATTACAAAAGACTACTACAAACTAGAAATTACAACTACAAACATGTAAAAACTATTAATCTCCCCACCATCACACTCCTCCTTCCCTCCCTCCCATTCTAGACTGTTTTCCCTTCACAGCTTTTTACGTTGTTAGGCAAGTATATGTTAACTCTGTGTTGTCTTAAAATGGCATGAGGCAGATGTGCAGTTCTGCCAGTCGCTGTATACCACGGCCACCCTACCATGGCACCACATCTGAGCCACCTGCTGCTCTTGAAGGTCAGCAGAGAATTCCATGACACGGATGTGCCAGAATGTTGCATCTTGAGATAGACTTCTTTTTTCCTACTTCATCTTGCTACTTTCTAAAATAATTGTGTCTCATGTTTGTGTCATGCTTTTAAACCTTTTTTTTTTTTTTTTTTGCTTACTGAACACAGCACATGTTCATTATAGAAAATTTAGAAAGATCAGATAAGCAATGAGAAGAAATAGAAATTACCCCTGAGAGATATCCATCATTAACATTTTGGTGTATAAATTGTATAATACAAATGTTTTTTATATTTAATATCTCATCTGAACCTTACTGACTCCATTAGGAAAGGCATGTTGATATATTAGTCCCATATCTTAGAGATGGGAACACTGAGCCACAGAGAGTTTAGAAGGTTGTTCAGAGATACACAGCCTAGTAATGACAGAGCTGGGAGTATGCTTGTCATACAGTCAGCACTAATGCTCTCTCCACTGTATCCCACTATCTTCTCACCTCCAGATAGAGAGGAGGGATGCCTGCTGTCTGGGTTTTAGGAGGGCCTGGGCAGTCTCTGTAATTTGTTGAATTGTCTTATCCAAGGGTTAATAAACAGGTGGAGCTTAGAGAAAAACACCTCAGGACACTTTGACCTTTCACTGCCTTAGGAGAAAAGATAGAAGATCCATTTCTCAGGTTTAAAGTATTGCCATTTTAACTCTTTAGCTCCATCTTAGTTATCGATGATTTTAGGAGCCATACATTAAGAGAAAGTGATAAACTAAGGAAGGCGGGGTGGTCAGGAAGGTGTCAAATGACAGATGCTGCAGTAACTGAGAGGTTTCACCTGGAGATGATAGCTTTGGGGAGGAAGATGATGCAGGCTGAGATGGTGACCAGAGGTCACACAGGACAGGAGTAGGAATGGAAATTAGTTGGACGAAGGGTCCGCTCACCAGGATACGGGGGTTCAGGAGTGGAAGTAAGAGGTAGTACAGTGGAGTGGTTGAAAGCTCCCACCCTGAAGGCAGACTGGCTCCTGGCTCTGTATCCTGACTCTGGTTGTGGAAATTACTTCACTCTTCATCCTCGCTCTGGCTTTCTCCTCTGTAAATCGAGATGATAATAGCACCTGCCTCATAGTTTTCTCTTGTGATGCCAAAGTGAATCACTGTACATAAGGAGCTTATTAACAGTAATGCCTGGCACATAGAAACACTATGTACTGTTTGATTCAAACAGAATTTGAGCAGGCTCCATGTAAAAGTTGTAGTCGGTTTTGTGCATGCATTTGGCTATGACCTGCTTTCCTAGCCTTTTCTGGTTTCTGCCACCCTTGTCTGCTTATCTCTCTCTTTACCCCTCTCTCCTGGGCCTAGGATCCTGCACTTCCCCTACCCAGAATACCCTACCTCTCTCAGTCGTATAAAAAAAAGTAATATACTCTCTCTTTGATTTTATTTTCATCTCTGAAGTCTGTTTTCTCTAATGAGCATATTTTACTTTTAAGATCATTTTTGGATGACCCAGCTCTCCTTAGCCTCTTTCTTGAGGCATCCAGCAGAGGCCATTTCCTCCTCCCCTTCCCAGATCGTGTTGCCTTTCCCGTGGTAGTTGCAAGTACTGGTCTTATCTTCCTCCCTGACTGAAGCATAAACACTTTAAAGGCTCCCGAGGATTTGTCACCACCACCTGACTCGCTACCTCGAGAAGAACTGAGGCTTGCGGGTTACCTAGGCCTCCTTCCATTGAGTACTGACTGCTCCGGGGTTTGCTCAGTGAGAGG
>NW_006432451.1:2585083-2599380 GCF_000325575.1 Pteropus alecto | reverse complement strand
GAAGATGAAGCCAAGACAAATGAACCATGTCCCCCAAGTAACCTGGCAGATTAGCAAAAGAGCCAGCCCAACCGCAGCTAGGCTCCTTCCGAGCTCCATGTGTCCCCGGACTGTGCGTTTCTACCAATTTATTGTAATGCTGAGGAGTTCCTCTTTTGACTGGAATGGTCTAGAAAGCAGGCTTGGCTGCCGTAGAAAACTGAAGGCCGAGGACAAATGATCCCTATGAGGCTGCTTCGGGCTGAGCCATGAATGGAAATCTTTTTTTCCAATTAAAAAAGTTATTCATTTACTCAGCAAATATTTATTGAGCAATTACTGTCTGCCAGTCACCTCCTCTGAGACCTGAGGATCAGTATTAATCTAACATACAAAAATCTCTGCCTCGCAAGGTTTATATTCTTTTGGGAGACACGAACAGTAAACAAATGAGTTTTGTTTTTTTTTAATGCCTTTAGCACCTGGTCTTCCTAGGTGGTCTCCCATCTAAGTACTAACCAGACCTGATCCTGTTTAGCTTCCGAGATCAGACATCGGGCTTGTTCAGGGTGGCATGGCCGTGGCTCCACTGTGGTGTGAACCCAGGACCTTCTGCATGTAAAGCAAATGTGCTAACCGCTACACTATGGAACCACATCCAACAAATGAGTTTTTAAAAGTACATGTATATATGTTTATATACATCTCTGAATGTGTGTGTGTGTGTATATGCACTCAGACACACACATATACGTACATATGTACAACATACTGTTCCAGATAGCGGTAAGAAGAACTACAGAGTAGTCGAAGCAGAGAAAGGAAGCAGAAGTAGCCGAGGGTGGGCTGGGGTGATTTTAAATACCGTGATCAAGTTGACTGCCATATTTAAGCAAAGCCCTGAGGAGGTGAGACAGTGAGCCATATAAATAGATAGCTGGGGAAAGGACATTTTTAGCTGGAGGGAACAGCTGCAAAGACCCTGAGGCGAATATGCCTGCTGTGTTCAAGACCATCAAGGAGGCAACATGCCAGGAAGGAAGTAGAAGGTAGGAGCAGTTCTGAAAGGCCTCGAAGGCCAGCGTAAAGAAAGGCAAGAAGCTCCTGGAGGGATTTGATCACAGGAGGGACAAAATATGACTTAAAAGGATCACTCTGACTGCTGTGTGGAGAGTAGTTGGGATGAAGCTAGAAGCAGAGAAGCCAGTTAGCTGTTGAAATAATCCAGGCAAGAGATGATGTTGGCTTGGATGAGGATCATAGCAAATGGAGATGGTGAGAAGTGATTAGATTGGGGGTATTTATTAAAGGCAGAGCCAACAGGGTTTGCTGACTCCAACATTTTGGCCTGACCAACTAGAAAGTTGGAGTTGCCATTTACTGAGATGGGTAGTTGTTTAAAAAGAAAAGGGTGTGAATAGTGGTGTCTAGTCCATGCCCTGTAACCATACAGCTCCTAGAGCAGGGTTACTGATCCACAGATTGGTGTGCTGTTCACAAGAGCTGTATGTCAGAAGTGTGAGGGCTTGGATTAAGTTGTCAGGCCTAGAAATATAGCTATTTAGTCACTTGGCCTCCTGCCATCCAGTGCCAGATACCACTTCTGCTCCCAGATAGGTGTGTGTCACAGCTGGGAATCATTAAGACCAGAACAGTGCTAGGAGGCTGGAGCCAGGGGAGGTCAGAGCATGAAAAGGCCATAGAGATCTTCTAATCCTGCCCTAATGTTTTACTCAGTGAGGGCACAAATTGGACGCAGGAGAAGCACTCCACTGCATAAGACCCTTGTGCCTTGGCTCCTCAGCCTGGACTTTCCCAGGAATGGAATAGGCAGCTGCTTTCCAGACCCAGCCTTCCAGGGCTCCGGGAGGTTGCCTTCTCCTGCCCACTGACACCCCAGCTTGGTTTGCTGTAACCCTGGCTCTCAGAGTCCAGCTGAAATCATCTCCAATCCGTCCTCCACAGCAGTCAGAAGAATTCTTTTGTAAATGCACCTCCAATACTGCACATCTTCTTCATAACCACCTCCTAGGCTCTCTGCTGCTCTTCGGATAAACACCCACATCCTTAAATGCCCTTTGAGGCCCTGAGTGATTGCCAGCTTTAGCTAAACCAGCGTCCCTGCCCTCCTTGCATGCCAGCCACACAGACCTTCTTTCCATCCCTCAGAGGGTCCATGCCATCCTCCCTCTATAGGGCCTTTTCACATCTTTATTCCCCCATTGCCCTGTAACCCTACTAGCCTCCCTCTCAGTCAAAAGCCATATCCTCAAGAATACCCCTCCTGATCACCCCCACTGAGCTAGCATGCTCCATATATGCCCCTACTGCTCTCAGCATTTGTCCTTCAGAGCCCTGGTCATCCTACATATTTATGTATTTGTGTTAGTTTCTTGACTAATGTACCCTGGCATAGGATGGTAGGTGCTTAACAAATATTTGTTGAATGAGTAAATGAAAACAGCTGGCAGAGACCAGAAGAAGAATGGAAGGGCATTTATGGCATCAGCAGCCATAGCACCTGAGGTCTTGATAAGGTATCTAGAAGAGTCTCCTGGTGCACCCCACTGCCCACTGGCACAACTGCCCTTTCATCGGAAGCCTTCTCTGAGCACTGAGGGATCCTCAGCTCCCTTATGTCTTCCAGAAGGAGAGATCTAGGTCTCTTCTGGAACCTGGGCAGGACTTCTCAGTATCTCTCAGCATATTGTTCAGTTTTCTTCATTCAAAACACAGTTTGAAACATTTCCCCCTTTTCCTCCAATAATGAAAGTATCTCATGCTCATTATAAGGAATTTGGAGTCCTGATCCCGCCTGATCTCGGAAGCTAAGCAGGATCGGGCCTGGTTAGTACTTGGCTGGAAGACCACCTAGGAAGACCAGCTGGTGTAGGCGTAAAAAATAAAAAATAAGAGATTGTAAGCTGGCAAGGTCCTTGCAATCTGTGAGGTCAACCAAGAGTTGCCTCGCAGAGAGAGAGAGAGAGAGCGCGCGCGAGCGAGAGAGAAGGAGCGAGAGAGAAGGAAGGAAGGAAGGGAGGAAGGGAAGGAGGGAGGGAGGGAGGGAGGGAGGGGGAGAGAATTTGGAGAACACAGAAAAATACAGTTAAGAAAATTAGAATCACCTATAACTCCACCCCATGAGAAAAAAAGAACCATTAACATTTTGGACCATGTCTTCCTACTTTTAGTTCTGTGAGTTATGTGCATGTCTTGACATTGTTGAGATTCTATTGTTTGTGAAAACGGTAGATTTTTAGTATCTCCTCAGTCTTCAGTCCTCAGAGGCAGCTGGGGCCAGGAGAATTGCTGGCTGGTGCTCTCCCCTTCTGTAGGTGGTGGACACACTCAGGGCTCTTTACTGATCCCTGCTGAAGAGTCTTCTTTTTCACTCAGATCTCTTCTCCAGGCACATTCTCATTAGCTCCCTGAGGCCAGCTTTTCCTTTGATTTAGTTTAACTCCACTGCATGGAGCTGACTCTTGGTGGAACTGGAAGAATTGTAGAATGTGAGGGGCAAAGGTGACTTCTCTGGTTCTAGCACTCTGAACAAAACCAACTCCCAAGCCACTCCTAGGGACTGGCTTCAGATTATCTGCTAGAGTGAATCCATTCCAGCCACACAGGCTTCTTGTGTGCCTTGAAGGGAGTGGGGTGACTTGGATTGGCAAATGGTGAGCAGAGAGCACTGTGGAGTTGCTGGTCTGGAAAACCAGGGCACTGGGACAGTATCCAGATTAATTATTGATTGGAAAGCTTGAGAGAGACTCCATTAGGCCCATTCTTGCATGGCCTCCTTCACTGCTGATCTTGAAAACGCTTGCCAGAGACATGGGGCAACCTCTGCCCTTTATCTGGAGGCTGCCGACCTTCATCCCCCTGCAGTGGAGGGGAAGGAGGAAATGGCAGCAACAGGGTCAACTGCAGGGCAGGGATAGGGGGTGAGAAAGAAGTGAAAGAGGGTGTTTGGACCCATCTCTCTGACAGAGAAGCAGGGGCTGGAGTAGGGAGCTTTCTGTCAGTTCTCTCTATTCCCACAGTTGATTGTAAGGCAAGGAATTGGGAAATTCTTTTTGTTTGGGTCCCTAGAATTTCAGTAGGCTATCACATTTCTAGACCTGGAATATCACTTGGTCCATATAATCCCCTAAAGTGATCCAACAATGATGATAATAGCAGCAGCTACACTCCCTCTTTGTTGGACACTTAACTGTATACCCAGCACTATTAAGAAGTTGCTGTGTGGCTATTTAATGTTCACAATAGCCAGTCAGATTAGGTGGTAGTATCGCAATTTTAGGGCTGAGAAACTCTGAGGGGTTAGTGTCTTCCCCTAATCACAGAAAGGGAGGGCAGAGGCGGGGTTTGAACCCAGGCCTGACACAGAAGTTGGTGGAATTAACTTGTATAGAATATTGCATTTCAAGGACATTAATACATGAGAATTGATACAGTGGCAAATGCTATGACTAATAACAGTATAACAAAGGTTCATGTTTTTACTTTGTTTATTCACTCAGCAAGTGTATGTTGAGCACCCACTAAATGCTAAGTACTGTGTCAGGCACTGGCGACCTACCTCAGCAGGACAGGACATTGCCTGGGAGACCGATAACATGGTGAGGCCAGACCAGTTAACAGACATTGCAGTTTGACACAATGATTGCAGATTTGGAGGATCGGGGTCAGGCTTGCAGCAGGAAGGAAAGGAATGTGACTGGCCAAGGAGAGCTTTCTGAAAGAGGAAGTGCAGGTGGGTCTTGAAGGAGAGTAGGCCCTGGCTAGTAAAGGGAGCAGCATTCCAGGCTGACGCCACTGTGAGCCTCTACGTTCAGGGAGTGATGCTGGAACATGAAGCGAGTAGGATGGGGCTGGAGAAAAAGGCGAGGGACCAGAGCCCATTGTTGTCTTTAGCATATAATGGGTTATCTTCTGGCAGAGAGTATCTAGAGGGCTTTGACCAGGATGTTCTTGACAGAAACAGTTAGGAACTGGCAGCTAGACAGAAGATTCAGCAGTGATGGCTCCAGACTGAGGCTAAGAGCAGCTTTCAGACCTCTGGGGCCCTAGCTGGGCAGGGACATACCAGCTTCTGGTCCAGTCTTACCCAGCACCACATGTTCGGTACACAGCATAGTGATTAGGACTTGAGCTAATCTGCTTAGACTCAAATTCTGCTCTTTCAGTTAATGTGTGACAGGGAGCCAGTTACTTTCTTTCTCTGCCACAGTTTTCTCATCAGTTAAATGAGGATAATAGTGCCTCTTAGGGTCGTTGTAAGGATGAGATATGTCAGTATACATAGAAGCTGGTATGTAATAAACTTTGGAGAAGGGAAGCCGATACCATTGTGATGGAAGTGGTCAGCCTGAGGCTCTGGAGCTGTGACCAACCTTGGGCTCTGGTACAGGGAGAGGCCTATCAGTCTGCGCCACGTGGTAAATGGGATCCTGGTACAGTGACTGACCCCACTCAGCATACAGCCTGCTGGTGGCCATCAAAGAAGCTCCATTTCTAGAGGACGATTAGACCTAATGGGAAGGATTAAGGTTACTCAGGCCCCAGATCAGGCCTCTCTAGAACTCTGGGTTGTTTGGGTTAAACTCCTAACTCACTCTGCCCATGAAATTCACCTGCCCAATGGGAAGTGAATGGAGTTGTTGCTCTCTCCCTACCTTAGTTCCCTAAAGTTCTGAGTTTCTTCTTGGGGCAAGGAAGTGGGTATTAGAATGGGAGCACTGGGGCCACATGTGCACTGCAGGTTTGTGTGTGCGTGCATATGTGCACGCCAGAATGGGAGTAGTCCAGGCATTTGTTTTGTAAGAAATTCTTTTGCTAGAGACTCTACTTTCTATCCAAGTGTCAACAGAGCAGGCCTCCCTCATTCTGGCTGCGGGACCCTTGCCCTGTCTGAAGACAGTACCAACCTCTTAAGTGGGGTGAAGCTATTACATGATCAGAGGGTTTCAGGCTCTGGCAAAGTGCTGGGGTTGGGGGGCAATAGTGAAAACCAAAATTTCTCAGCCACATAAAAGTTAAGCCTAGTTCCAGAGTGTGCTATTTTTTGTGCCAGACCTAAAAAAAAAAAAAAAAAAGGACGAGGAGAATAGAATTCATTGCAGGGATAGTGGTGTGTGGGGTGGCAGCTACCTGTGAAAATCTATCCTCTGGGCCTGGAGATGTGGGGGAGGGCCGTGGTGGGTGTCAAAGTGGCTTCTGGCTGGACAAGCTGAGAACAGTGGTAGGGGTGGGGCAGCCTTGGCACTGGGTAGATGGGCAGACCTCAGCTGTAGATGGAATAATCAGGGCTGTATGAAAATGGATGGCGTCTGGCAAAATGCAGGAATGGGTGCAGTACATTGGTTACATGTAAATATGAAACAGCCCAAGGGATGCGTGTGGGTTTTAGAACAACCAGACTGTAACTCCCCTCTTCCTTCAGCTGGTGTCCTTAAGAGGTCGCAGCCAGAAGAGACAACTCCAGGCTGGGGAGGAACACTGCCTGGAATCCAGGGATCATGGTCCCAAATCCGAAACTCTCACCAGAGCCCAGAACCACATCTGATCCCAAGAGGCAACCATGTACACCCCCAGAAACTAAGAACAGTAACCCTGGTCATAGTGAAATAACCTACCAGCTGGTATGCGGAAGCGGAAACTGAGCCTCAGGGGTGTCAGAGGTGCCCAGCACCACAGGTCATCGAGGTCTGGCCCGGCTTGACTCCACTGTGTCTGAAATCTTGTGGTCTTTAACTTCATCCTTTAGTGTATTTGAGAAGACACCCTGTCTGGCTCGGCAGGCCTGGGATTTTTGTCACTTTCCTCATCTGCCCATGGGAGCTCACAGGGCTTGCCTCACAAGGCTTAATCCTTGTGAGGATTGAACAGAGCCTAGTGTGGGTGCCCAATGTGCAGTGGGAGCTCAGTCAGCTCTTTCCTCTCCTTCCAGGATTCAGTCCGGACAGGGAACTCTGTCCCATCTCCCCAGCATCACTCAGAGGATACGGGGGAATGCGTGAGAAAATACTTGTCAAGTATCCATACAAGGCAGTGTTGTAGTTTTCTCTTTTTCTACCTGCTGAGAGGGAACCCCCAAATCTTCATGTCACCCTCTCCCTGGCTCTCATCGCCACAGCCTGGTATGCATTTCCCCTTGTGTCTGCTGACACCAAGCTACACGGATTCAAAAACAGTTTGTTCTAATCAGTCTCATCCGTCTGTGCTCATGGCTCTTAGAAGTCACATTGTCTGATGCTTCTGTCCCCATGCTGCTCATCCTTCTGATGCTACTCCTCGGAAGCCTCCTGTAGCCCTTCAGCCATAGATAGGCCTTGTTGAGGGTCTCTCTCCCCTGAGCTGGCCCTGCCTCCTCCACCTCAAGATTTTTCAGTCCTGCAGAACATGAAGAATCAGTGTCTCTAGTCCTTGTTATTTGGATAACAGCTAATTTTTAAAGAGAGTTTAATATATACCACAACAGTCACAAACTGCTCTTGGTGATCGCCAAGATCCTTTTACAGTGTTGTCACCACCCCCTTCCCCACAGTCCCACTCTCCTCTTTAGCTAAGTGTTCTTATATCCTGCTATTTCAGTTAGGATTGTGTTGAGCTGCATGCAACTGAAATCTGGCAAACAATGCCTTGTAAAACAGGAGTTTTAATTTTGTCACCTAACAGGTAGTCTGGATGTGGGCATTCCAGGGTTAGCCATTCCAGGGCATTCCGCAGCTCTGCTATGCCATAGTGACCAGGCTCCTTCTAAAGTCATCCAGCTTCCCCTAATGTTAACGTCTTATGTAATCATAAATTTACGGAAACTAAGAAACGAACACTGGTACAATACCATTAACTCAGCTAAGCAGAATTTACTTGGAACTTAGCAGTTTTTCCACCACTGCCCTCTTTCTGTTCCAGGATTCAGTCCACTATCCTATGTAGAATTTAGTTTTTATGTCTCTATAGTCCCCTGCCTGTGAGACTTTTCTTAGAAAACTAGAGTTCTATATGACTTGTAAGTTTTCCCATTCTACTATAATAATTTGGAAATTATTCATTCTATTTATGGTATCTTAGTGGTTACCTCTGAACTTCTTACCTGTGTATTTGACTTCCATTACCAGTCCATAAACTTTATCACTCTTCTTTGTGGCTGTCTAGAATTCATGTTTCCATATCATTATTTATTTATTTATTTTCATATTTTTTGCCTCTGTATTTACTGTGGCTCTTGACAGGCATAGAATAAGGCTGCCTTTTGCTGTACAGGTTTTCCAATATACAGGTGCTGAAAAATACACAAAATTCCCAACGCACGAGTTGTTGTACTTGTATCCTTTATAATTCTGGGTTAAGCAGTGAAGGGATGCAGCATTTGTGTGCATGTGAAACCATACAGTCTTGTTCACCTTCCTTCTTGCCCAGGACTTGGTGTGTTCTGCCCCCAAATTCCCAGGTCCCACTGTTGGAATGATGCCAGCTGACTCTTCTGTGCTGTCTGGCTTCAGATCCAGGAAACTTATTCAGGGTACCTGCAAAGCCCAAAGCCCATGTGTTCTGT
This sequence comes from Pteropus alecto, assembly GCF_000325575.1. Lineage (NCBI taxonomy): Eukaryota > Metazoa > Chordata > Mammalia > Chiroptera > Pteropodidae > Pteropus > Pteropus alecto. Next base: position 2,590,844 of record NW_006432451.1, on the reverse strand, counting down.
CTTCAGTGACTCCCTTGGAGATCTCTCCTGGGCCTTTGGGAGTGGTGTCACCGGGGAAGGGCTCATCACATCCCACCCACCAGGGACAGAGGAGGAGGGGGAAGATTACTAACCTAGGGCCTCAAAGATACTGAGGTGCCCTCTCTCATTGTTTCTCATTTGTTGCCAGAAGCCTTCGCTACGTTTTAGTTTCGAATTCGGCAGATCCTCCTGGCCCCATGACAGGAATCTGTATCTCCCCACCATACTGAAAATGAAGTAGGAATGGCTTGCTCGGATCAGTTAATTAAAGTAGGAATGCTTGTGACAATGAGCTACATGGTTTTAGGGTGTCCTTGAGAACCTTAGAAGCCCCAAAGGACAGATAGCCCTATACTAAGAAGCTGCAGGTGCCCCAGCCACCCTTGCTGCTTCTTAGCCTCCTTGACTCCAGGTGCCCCACCCCGTCAGCGGTGGGGCCTGTCTCACCATTAGCTATGGAACAGGATGGCTGACAAGATATACCAACCCATGACTTCTCTGGCATCTTTTCTGAGCATCATTCAGACTGAACCTTTACAGTCGTGTGAGCCTTTAGACAAGACTAGCAGCTCTCAAGCTTGCTCTTGTCCTTCTCTGCCCTCTGAGGGAATACAACTGCGGCTGTAAACAAGAGGATGAGTAAGGCCTGGGCATGCCTGGAGCTAAAATCCCAGACCCCAGGAGGGAGAACCTGATCCACTTCCAGGCGTAGTTGAGGAAGAAGCCCAGGTCTCCAGCCAGCAGCATGGAGGCTGTCACCAGGAAGCCCACTGCCAGCTGCCACTCCCCCTTGTACTGTTGCACTGGGCCAGGAGGAGAGGCAGGAGAACAAAGAGAGTGAGAACCAGGGCCCTGTACCTGCCAAGCCTGGCCAGAGCCAGGCCAACCTGACGAACCCCCAGGGTCTCAAGTTCAGGGAACTGGTGGCACTGTAGGGAGCCAGTGCCCTAGTTCCACTGGCAGAAGTTGTAGAAGCCGATCCTCAGGCTGAGCAAGTCAGTGAGGTTGCCGGCCTTCCAGAGGAGAACGTAAAACTGCAGGGAGATGACCACAACCATGAGGATCATGATGCCAAGGAACAGCAGCTGGTCACCCCACCTTAGCCTTGGGGTAGTCCTTTTCTCCTGCCCTTTGCAGAGCCGCTTAAAACCTTCCCCCTCCCCCCCCCTCCCCACCCAGTACAGTTCTGGAGGCTGGGAATTCCAAGATCAAGGTGATGGTAGCTTCGGAGTCTGGTGCAGCCCACTTGCTGGTTCACCGTCTAGCTATGTCCTCATGGTGAAAGGGCCATATCAAGTGCTTTGTTAATGGGCATTTAGTTTGTTCTCCACCTCTTACTAGTCACAAATACTGTAATGCATAGTATATTATGTCATTTCGCTTAAGTGGAAGTATAGCTTAGGCTACAACCTAGAAGTGGTATTTCTGGGTCAAAGGGAATGTGCACCTGTAATTTAGACAAACATAGCCAAATTCGCCTGCTAGAGGTTGTACCAATTTACCTTTATACCAGGGATGTGTGAGATTGTTTTCCCACATGCTTAGCAACGTGTAAGCATTTGTTTTAATCTGATTGTAAAAAGGGTATTTCAGTGTTGTTTTAATTTGCATTTCTCATTCTATAAATGTTGAGCATCTTTTCATATGTTCAAGAGCCAAATGTGTACTTTTTTTGTACACAATTTCATATCTTCAGCTACTGGATTGCTGGTCTTTTACTTATTAATTTGTAGGAACTATTTTAGGGAAATTAGCTTTGTTAAGTCGCAAATATTTTTCTCAATTTATTATGGTTTTTTTTCTTCTGATGGTTCTACTATGTAGAAAGTTTATATTTTTTATATTCAAATTGATTAATCTTGGGGGTGGCTCCATAATGGTTAGCACGTCTGCTTTTCTCGTAGAAGGTCCTGGGTTCGCACCCCAGGTGGAGCCAAAGACCATACCCCGGGGGCGCCAGGCCCCATACGCCAGGCCCTGGGGGTGCACTGCGAGCGCATGGGAGGAGACACCCCACCTTCAGAGATCCAGTTCTTAAGGGGAGATGGCAACATCTGTAGATCAGGGGTGGAAGAGGGGGGAGATTAAAAGAGAAGGAAAAAATTTATTAATCTTTACTCATAATCTTTTAACCCATAAACTTTTATGTGTTTACTGTCATTCTTAGCTCTTCCCCCACCTCAAGACTATTTGTATAGTTCAGGTGTTTTTGTTTTAACTTTAAAATCTTTGATTTATTTGGGCCTTGTCTTGGTATAAGGTGTAAAGTAGGAATCCAGCTTAATTTCTCCAGATGGCTACTCACTTGTTCCAGTGATTACCATTTATTGAAAGAGCCACCTTTTCCCTCTGATTTGAAGTGCTGTCTTTTATTAAAGTTCCATATGTGTTTTCATTTATTTATTCACTTTTTATATTCACTTTCGTTGTCTATTCATGTGCCAGTACCACACTATTTAAATTATTGTAGCTTTCCTATAATTCTTTTTATTCTTTTCCAGCTAATTCCCTGTCATATTTGCCAAAGTGCCTCCACCCAAATTCTTTGCTTTCTTCAAGTCCCTTCTTTTACTCTCAGTAAACAATAATCCCTCCTACTTAATTGACTACAAAGAGGCCATTCCATATGAACTTTAACCCCTCCCTCCCAACAGACACACACTGCTGTATTTCCTTTTACTTTCTTCATCCTGTGCCCTTGAATTATTCCCCTCTCGTCAATCTTCCTGCCCTGGCTTCCCCCTTGAATCTTCCTGTCTTTCTCTGCAGATCTCTCCTCTATCTACAGCTTATTTCAGTTTCCTCTATTCCAAAAAACTTCTTCCTGGCTTTGCTACTTTCTCAATCTAGTGTCTTCTTATACATTTCTTTTCCTGATATGTTCACCAAAAAATTAGTCTCCATTTACTGTCTCAGCTTCCTCGCTACCACTGATTCTTCAGAGCCCAGATTTCCATTCCAACCACTTGGCTGCAACTTGTTTCACAAGGTCATCAATGACCTCACAGTCACTGAATCCAGCGGTATCAGTTTATCACCCTTAGAACTCTGCAGTATTTGACCAGGTTGCCCGCTTTACCCTGAAAGACAGCCCTATTCTTGGCTCTGAGATGCCAAGCTGTCGTGTGTCTCTCCTGCCTCTGGCCACTGCCCCATTGTCTGCTCTGTTGCCTCTTCCTCTGTCCTTCCTTGACATGTCACTCTCTCCTTTGGGGAACTGAATCCCTTCCTGTGGTTGTCACATCAACAAGGATACCCCCAAAGTTATAGATTCCCAGCTCCCCAGCTCTTAGACTCTAGGGCTAAACTTCTAAACTGCCTTAGGAAAACCAATTAAGGCAGGGGGAGATGGAACGGGGAAGGCCCGATAGAAAGGAATGATTACAATCCCCAGGGGAATTAAAAATAAAAATCCTGTTGTCCAACCTGCTCCCCAAACCAATCAAATGAGGGTCTCTGAGGATGGACCTAGACATCCATATTTTTTTAAACTCCCCAGTGAGTTCAATATAACCAAGTTTGCAAGTCTAGAGCAGGGTGAGAGGGACGAGTCTCAGGTGATTCTTGTCTTCTGGTTTTGATAAGTGGGTAAATGGGCATGTGGGTCAGTAAGGTAGGGATTACAGAGGAAGGACAGGTTTGGGAGAAGATGGTGGGTTCTGTTGAGATAGGTTGAGTTTGAGCTGCCTGTGGGACGTTCAAGATAAGGGGTCCCACAGATGCTCGAATCTCCCTAAAGCAGGTATTCTCTGCTCCTAATCCTTCTAGGCCTTCACTAGCACGGAGCAGAATTCAGTCACACTCCCAGTGCCAAGGCAGTTGAAGCACACACGTCTGGATACAACCCATCTTCCCCGCCATCCCTCCAAATCCTCTCTCCTGTAGCACCCCACTCCCCAAACAACAGGACTCCTCACCATTCCACACTGTGCTGCTTCTGAGTCTTTTCTCATGCTGTATCCCCAAGAGGAGTCCCATGCCATCTCCTCTGGTCAAAATCTACCCTATTGTCAAGACATCTCCCTACTGTTCCCTGCTAGGAAGACTCTCCCAAATTACCTCGATCTTACCATCTCTGACTGTGACATTTTTGGACGATATCTTAGTTGCTGAGGTTTGGAACTGACTCCTCCTGGATGATGCAGACATGGGGGTCACCACCTAGTAACTTACCTTAGGAAAGATTACAGGATGGAATATATCTTTCCTTACCTAATGGCTCTGCCACTGAGGGCCTAGTTGCAGATTTTCTGTCAACTGTGAGCCTAGCATGGCAGGGCTCATGTCTTTTATCCACATCGAAACACAGGAAGGATAGGAACCACTCCCTTCAAGAATGTTGGCTTAGAAAAGCAATGATTTTGGGGCCTGAGTACTGGTGAGGACAGGATGGGGGTTGGGAGGTGTGATGGCTCTCAGGATCTCCAGGGGGACTGGAGAGTTTCAAAAAGCCCCTCAGGTCATTCTTATGTGCCTCCTGTATGCTCAGGAACTCAAAGAGCAGGATGCAGCAGAGAAGGCAGGGAAAGGTAGCATAGTGGTGTGTCACCCTATCTGGTTAAAGAAGACTACTCTGAACTCCTACAAACCTGCCATAAAAGCCAAGTGGGCAAAGGGCAGGAGGATAAGTGACTTGTGATGCAAGGAGTATAGACTGTGGGATGGTACTTCAGGGATGAGGTGTTCCTGCTCTGAAGGAGCAAGAACAGGGGAAACCTCCATACTGTCCCCCCAGATGGTAGCCCTCAATCATGCCCCGCTCCGATCACCCTCTTGTCTTTTTCACTGCCTCTCCCAACCTCTTCCTATCTTCTCCTTTGCCCAGGTTGACAGGAACCACCCTGTAGAGGTCCATCTGAGTTCAGACCCAGATGATGCCAGAACTATGACCGGGCCTGCAGGCGTGGCGCCGAGGGGAAATAAGCCATGGAGCAGCCACCGGAGGAAGCCCCTGAGGTTCGGGAAGAGGAGGAGAAAGAGGAAGTGGCAGAGACACAAGGAGCCCCAGAGCTCAATGGAGGACCAGAGCACTCACTTCCTTCCAGCAGCTATACAGGTGAGGAGGCAGTGGGCAGGGGACATGAGCAAAAGGGTCAGAGGGGACACAGCTGAGTGGAACAGGGAACCTGGCCCTCTGCAAAAAGCATCATGGGAATGTGGAGTAGCAGACTGGTTAAGCACTGGATCCAGACAGGTTCACATCCCTGCTCTGTTGCTCATCAGCTACAGGACCTTGGGCAAGCTACACCACTTCTTTCTGTAAAACAGGCAGGAATCATAGGGAATATAGACATGGGCTTTTGTGAAAATTACCTGATTTAGCATTTGTAGTGCATGTTGTTATCATTATTCCACCGCTGCTACCACAAGGGATCCAGGACCAATCTGCATTAACACACTAGAAAGATCAGCTGTACCTATGATTGTTATGATCAGTCAAAACACACAACTCAATTGATCTGGTGCTAATCATACACATTGAGCTGCACTAATTAGGCATAAATGCTAAGCAGTAAGTATGAATGACTAGAATTAATATTACTTTTGTTCAGCGAGAAAGTTTTTAGCTTCTCTGGTCTTGCTCGTTGGTTCCCCTTTATTTATCCACTGTCAGCAGCAGCATAGATGTCTTTCTCTGGTACCTTGTATTGTTCTATCACCATCTTCATCATCGTCATGAAATTATGTCCACCTTCAAGGGCATCCAGAATCCACTTCTGTCAGTCCCTGGCTTTCCCTA
>NW_006432451.1:2546606-2585049 GCF_000325575.1 Pteropus alecto | reverse complement strand
TGCTGATGCCACCCTTTCTCTGCTGCCTGCACCAACTCCCAGCTTCTCTCCTTCCTCTGCCTGAGTGTCATCACATCCAGCTGATCCTTTCACCCTTCCCTCAGGGGGCACTCAGGGCCGTGAGAGGATATAGTGTCAGGAGGGGAAATCCTGATCTTGCTGCTGGTTTCAGCTGAAGGAGGCCCTGGCCATAAGCGGTGATTCAGGGCAGAGGAGCAGGCCCGCCCCACAAAAATGGGCCCTGGACCCTGTTTTTGCATGGGGAGGAGGTAGATGGTGTCAGAGTTCAGGCAGGGTAGAGGCTGTTGATGTAGGACAGGTTCCTGCCTGGGTCTGCACCTAAGAGAGGCCTGAATCTTTTAGCCACACTGCTTTGAACCTGCAAAGCAGGTCCTGGGATTTTGCAGAGCTTCTTCCTCTTCAGGGCACATGGTGGGGTAGGGTGAGGGGAAAGCCATCATCCAGGCCCTCTGATCCCACCTGGATACCCAGGAATGACCAAAGTAGGCTTGGTGTGATTTCAGGGCCCAAGAGAAGGTATCCCCCATCCCCCAGGGTAACCTCCTCCCTGTTGGTCGACTGGTGACTGGTATGGTTTTAGAGACTCTTTCTTAGAAGAGAGGAATGGCTAACCAGGAGTGATCAGTCACATAGCGCTAGTAACACATACTGTTCTGAACTTAAGACAGGTGAGAAAGGTTAGGAAGCAAAGAGAAGACACTTGGGGCTAAGAATGAGCAAGGAATATCACTGAGGACACCAAGAGAGTGAAAGGGAAGAGAGGGCAACGGGGTTTGTGGTCTCGCTGCCTGCACTGGCCCACCCCACCCCTCGTCTGGGTCCAGGCACGTAGACTAATATCCTGTCCTGGGTTTTCCTACATACCCTTATGGGGACCACATCCCCAAGTGATACTGCTGTTCATATGCAGACTGGAATGTAGTGCCTGGGTGCACAGGAAGGGCGAGGTGGGCATGGTGATGGCACCTCGGGGAGTTTTATCAGTGGGATTTAGGGCACATGGGGAGATGTCTGGGAAGAATTTGTCCAGCTACCCTTGCAGTGCCGTGTATGACATGTTTAATAGATTCCATTTATCAATAAATCAATGAAGTAGAGGTAGAAAGACTTACTTATTCTTTTAGCATTTGTAGTGCATGTTGTCATCATTATTCTACTGCTGCTACCACAAGGGATCCAGGATCCAATTGAACAGGAAGAGTTTGTTTAACATAATCACTATATGTTTTTATAACATAAAAAGTTCCCACAAAATCTACAAGATAAGCCATCCACAGAAAAGTAGAAACCGGCAGTTCACCATAGGACAAATACAAATGGCTAGAAAACATGAAACATTTTAGAGTCTACTACCAATCAAAGAAGGTATCTTCAGATGAGATGCCATTTAGCCTGTCTGATTGGCAGAGAGGACCATGTTGGCCAGAGAGTAAGGACATGGCCCTCCAGCCACTGAGGATAGAAAGGCAGTGTGGCAGTGCAGGCCACCACCTTTTAGTGTGCATTCCTTTGGCCCTGCAGTTCCCCGCCTAGGGAATGTGTCCCTTGCAAAGAGATTTCTGTACTTCTTTACTGCAGCACTGTTCATAAAAGCAAAAAATTGGAAAGTGCCCATCTGTAGAGAATTGGTTATGTAGACTGCGGTAGAGCCATACAGTGGAATGCTCTTCCATTAAAAAGGATAAGGTAGGTCTGTATATATTGACAGGGAAGGAAGTTTCTGACAAATTGGGGATTCCATTGTTTAAAAATCCTCATGTATCATAGAAGACAGTAGAAGAGTATACACAAAGGACCAGTGGGGCTAACTCAGAGGAGTAGGAACATGGGTGGAGAGGATCTGTCATAAGATGCTACACACCCTTGTGTATTTTTCCCAACAAGCCTGAAATACTCTCGTACGTTAAAAAGCAATTACATTGTTTTCCTTTAAAAAGTTAGGAAAAAAAAGGCCACAGGTTAGGGGCCCTAGAGACAGAGCCTCATCCTGTCAGAATTGGGGATCACACAAACCAGAACAAGAGTCCCAGGTCAGCCACTATGAGCTGTGGCCCTCGCAGGTACCACAGTCTCTTCACCTTTAACGGTTCCATCCTGTCCACCGGATGTCCAGCCAGGTAAGGAGTAAATGATGCTGTCTGACACACCACAGGTCTCTCAGCACCTGCTGGTTCCCTGCCCCACCCCCTGAGTCTGACTTTGACTTCCGGAGTCCCTTCAGGGACCCATGAGGATGGGGTGCAGCCTTGAGCCTGAAGGTTGCCGTTTGCTTCTCTTCTGATCCTCCTGACCACGCATCTCTGTACCAAGCTCAGCACTGCCAAGTACCTCCTTCTTACCCGCAGGGAAGCAGGCAGGACAGGCCTTATCTTTAGCACTCAGCAACAAGAAATTTACATACCTAGGGTCCCCCAGCTGGGTGGGGGCAGGGGTAGCTGGAACTGATGTTCACACCCCACTCCTGTCCTCTTCCCCTCCTGCTTCAGTGATCACACTGAGAAACAGGTCAGTGGTCTCAGTGTGGGACTAAGGAAGATAAAATGTCCTTTTTCTTGGCCTTGGCACCTCCTCTCTCAGTCAGCAATTGCTTGGTGGGGTGTCCATGCAGCCGTTCAGCGGAGGACAAGTCTAGATGCTTGTCCTGAGGAGCCCACAGTCCAGCCTAACAGGACAACAGAAGTAAGGAGGCTGCTTGGTAACCTAGCCCCAGACTCCCAAGAATTGGCCCTGACTTCAAAAGCTGTTTGCCTTTCGGGCTCTGCCACCAGAGTAAATAGACAGGGCTAGCCCCTCCTGACCACCCCCAGAGCTATGACAACACGCATACCTCTAGCGATGGAGACTAGATATGCAGGAGTACTCTCAAACACATGTAAATGACGTGAATAGGGTCAATAGTGTCTATTTGCTGAACTTGTAATCAAAGATGGTGCAACTGATACTTCACTCTCTGGGTGATGGGACTAGTGTTTATGCTGAATCCAAACATTTGAATAATGGCATATTGTCATCCTCAGCAGTGACATATCTCATTGTTTAACATACTCACACATTATTGATCAGTAGTAATGAACATGTGTTTATATATAGGGAAAGTTGTAGAGTGTAGTGGGTAAGAGGTCAGCCCCAGGGGTTGGATAGTTCTTGGTTATAAATCTCATTCTACCACATTAGTCAGGATTTTGTAGAGAAACAGAACCAATAGGGTGTGTGTGTAAGTGAATGGATAGATAGATACGGAGAGAGAGAGAGACAGAGACAGAGATATAGATAGATATTGGGAGATTGGGAGCTTTATTTTAAGGAATTGGCTCAAGCAATTTTAAGGTCTAGTGAGTCAAAATTCTGTAGGACAGGCCAGCAGGCTGGAGTCCAGGGAAGCTGCTAATATAGCTCAAGTCTAATTGCAGTTTGGAGACAGAATTCCTTCTTCCTTTGGGAGGCCTATTCACATTTTGGAGAGTAATGATTTAAATGTTAATCGTATCTAAAAAATACATTCACACCAACATTTGGTCAGGTGTTTGACCCAAAACTGGCTACCATGGCCTGGCCAGTTGACACATAAAATTAACTATCAGAGCCACTGTGAGTCGAGGGTAAACCCTTTAGCCAGGTGGTCAGCCAGGAAGAACAGAACCTTTACCTTTGGAAAACCCACCCCACACTGCCAGCACTTCCGTATCCGTTACACATGCACCCCACAACAAAAGCTATCCCTATAGGATGTGTACACTTCTGCCCACCCCAGCCCCTCATCTCCCCTGCTGTCTCTGCCTTGTGCAGCGGTTATTTGTGTTCTCTTATTCCCCTCAGATAGGCAGAGGGTGACCTTGTCCTATTACCCTGGGACTTCCAGGCCTCCCTGACTACTCTCAAGCCTGTAGCCTATGCCTGTTTACCACCTGGGGCAGGACATCTCCCAGGGCCCTCACACTGCCTGGGCCTGCTTTCTCCAGTCCAGTCCAGTATGCAACTCTTCCTGACTGGGATTCTTGTGGGACTTCTGTCCTGGGTCTCTCCTCACAATCCAGAGCTCTGGCTGACTCGGTGGCCAGTAGGGCTTGGGCCATCTTGGCTTCTTCTAGGGTTCCAGGTAGTCCTGACACCCCCAAGTCAGGGGCCAGTGGCAGACCAGGAGACGGGAGAGGAAGCTAGATCTTGTTTCAGGGCCTTTCCAGGCCTCATAAGCAGAGACACACCCCACACACCTACACACACACACCTTGGGTTTCTGTGACGCTGTGGGGAAGAGGGACAAACAGAAGAAGGAAGAAAGAGGCAGGGTCCCTGCCTGTGTGGGGCACAGATAAGCAGAGACACACCCCACACACCTACACACACACCTTGGGTTTCTGTGACACTGTGGGGAAGAGGGACAAACAGAAGAAGGAAGAGAGAGGCAGGGTCCCTGCCTGTGTGGGGCACTTAGAAACTGCAAGACTGCAGCTTTCTAGTAAACATCATCCTAATTTAAGCTAATGTTTACACAGCACTTCTAAGTTCCAAGAACTTTCTCTGTAGTAACTCCTATGCTCTTCACCGTGACTCTCTAAAATAGATACTGTTGTCATCTCCCTTTTACAGAGGAGGAAACTGGAGCCCAGAGGGCAGAGCTGGGTTTTGAGCCCAGGTCACTGATTTGAACTTGGACTGCATGGCTCCTGGGCTGCATTCTTACCCCCAGTGCCTGCTGCTTCTGAGCACTTGGAAGCTGACTTGGAGGTCATCCAAAGCACTCACTTTTGAGTCCAGAGAGGAGAGTAGTCACCTTCCCTGAGCATCTCATGCCCAGGTGATGGCTCCTTTGTGGTCCTGTACCACTCTGCCTGCCCCTCGGCTGGTGTTGCCACTCGCTGCATTGTGTTCTCGTTTTTTTCTTTCTTACCTCAGCTAGTTGGGCAGGGACTGGGTCCTGCATTGCACATAGCAGGTGCTCATCAAATGTCTGTTGAATGAAAAGAAAGGGTAGCATTGCCATGTGCAGCACCAATAGCAACCAAATGACCGGACACCTGCTGAGCCTCCAGGGCCATGAGGGAGAATGAGGAAGTACCACCAAGAGGTGGGATCACTCTCAGGTGACTAGTCCCTGTGGATAAGACTTGGCAGTGGAAGGGGCTTGGAGATCCAAGGGGAATGTGATTCGAAATGCTCCGAGTCTAACAGAGGAGGCAGATGTGCAGGCCATAGAAACAACACTGCTTATAAGAAGTGCCACAGAGCAGACATGCACACAGACCACACAGATCGGAGGAGGAAGTGCCAGAAACCCTCTTGGCCAGCATCTACAAAGGTCTCGACAAAGGGTTTTACACATTATCTCATCTTCTCCCAACACCTGGGAATGCGAGTTCTACTGTCCGTATTGTAATGCCTCCAGGAGTGGCAGATGCTTCCCAGCCTGTCCAGCCAATTGGCACTGAGGCCGGGATGCCCAGGCAACTTGGGGACCACTTATTCCACAGAGTCACTGAGTGCCTGCCCTGTGGCCCTGACATTCTAGTGGGGGACTCTCAACACTAAACACACAGACTGTCAGGTGGCGACAAAGGCTACTGAGCAGAACAAAGCGGCTTCGCCTCCCTAGGCTGCAGTCTCACCCACAGCACCCAGGAGGTGGAGGGAGACCACTCTCCCCATCTCTGGGCTAGTGGGGCAGGTATACTCCTTGGAATGACTGAAGGCTCGGAGCTAAGGACAGGACAAGCCATTTTAGGAACCAGGGACTGTGTCACCCCTTCCCTCATCAGCCTAGGAGGGGAGCATGCTGCCAGGTCCTCTCTACCATGCTGTGGTGCTTGTGCTCCCCTTTCTGTGTCTAGGATGGGGGCCAGGTGGAGGCTTTTCTACTGTCACTCCTAGGACCCGAGGGGGAGATGGGAGAGTGGGAAGAAGGTGTGGGAGAAGTAGCATACACTTTGGGAGGTTACACTGTGGAAGAGAAAAGTAAAACTTTGCAGAGTGGAAAATGTTAAGTCTGGGCTTATTGCCATGGCTTTGGATCTTCCTAAGGTGTCATCTCACTCTAAGCCACTGATTCTCTGATTTGGGATCTGGCCCGTCTCTTGAGGAGATTGCTCCGTCATCAGGGAAGAGAGCAGAGAATAACAGATTGGCAGGCCAGCAGGCAGACGCAGAACAGTCAACATGTGGGTCATGCAGCACTGGGCTGGGATTCAGGAGACCGGGGCCCAGTGCAGTGCCCCTTTCCAAGGGAAGGGCTCATTTCTGAATGTTCAAAGGGAGAGATTCAGAAGACATTCCCAGCAGTTCTTACTAAATCATCTGACAGTGTTTATACCCTGAAGTTGTTGCCATGGCCAACAGCTTTCCTTGCTGACACTCAACACCTGGTTTAGACATCTGTACATTTAATAGAAACACTTGTGGAAATAAATGGTGCTTCCCATGCTCTTTCTACTCAAGCAAGAAGTTTCATGGAAATGAATTTGAGCTTCTTAAGAGATCATTTACAGCATCTCTGGAGTCCATGCAAGAATTGAATTTCTCAGGTGGAGGAAGGTGCTCTGCAGAGGTATGCACTGCTGAAGTTTTCACAAAACACATTTCATACAGCCCCACGTGGGCCACTTACTAAAGACAGCCTAAAGAGATTCATTCTGCTTCCTCTCCCGTGCTCTCTTCCTCCCCAAACACAGTCATGACCCCGCATGCCCTCTCCTCCCCAAGTGAGTTCAGCCCAGGAAGGCTCTGACAATAGCTACCATTTCCAGAACATCTGTATGCCATATCTGGGGGAAATGCTTTGGAAACTGCCATCCTCCCAGAGAAACTGTCATTAACTCCCACATTCTAGATGAAGAAACTGATCCTCAGAAAAGTTTACTTCTGTGGCCACGCAGCTCTTAAGTGGCTGAGCCAAGGGCTGTGTGAATGAGAAACATAGGCTCTTTCTGCCACTTGCACTGCCCTGTGGGCTCTGGTCACCTCCCCTGGCTCCCAGCCTAGCAGAATGTGAAGCCACCCCTATGTTGTATGTCTGCAGACCTCTCCCGGAGCTCTTCGCCACCATCACTGCTGGACCAGCTGCAGATGGGCTGTGACGGGGCCTCATGTGGCAGCCTCAACATGGAGTGCCGCGTGTGTGGAGACAAGGCATCAGGCTTCCACTACGGTGTTCACGCGTGCGAGGGGTGCAAGGTATGGGCTGTGGGAGGTGCTGTCTGGCTGTCAGGGCTGTGGTCACATGGTGAATTAACCTGCCAGAAAGGCTTTCCCTGAGGCGAGGCAGGGCCCTGACAATACCCACTGCAGAATTACTTTCTGGGCGGTAGCCAAGCCCTTGGACCCATTCCAGGGCTCACCTCTGGATCCTGCTGGAGAGGAGGGGTTCCCTTGTCAGGCCTGCAGCGCTGGGCACCTGCAGTGCTGACCCAGTCACTTAACCTGGGCTCCCTGGGCTATTTGCGCCCCCTGGGGACCTGGCTTGAGAAGACAGGCAGGACAGAATGGGAGTCTTAGGCTGAGCCATCTTCCTGAAATCAAGGCTTCCTATGCCTCAAAGCCTAAAGGGGGCTCTTTGAGAAAAAAAGAATATGTTACATTTCTTTTTCCAGTGGTGCTTTTAGGTTCTTCCACCCAACTATACACCCATCAAATTTTTCACATATTATTTTATTAAACCACTACCCAGAATATATGCAGAATCAGATGCTTTATGAATAAATCAGGTTAGTCACGATATAGTTTTAGGGTTATTTAGCTTCCTTCTCCCTCTCCCTTTCAAAAAATTCCCCCCATTACTTCATGAATAATTGGGCCCTCTGGTGCAACCCAGTGGACAGCAGGATTTTCAGCCTCTCTCCTTTCCTTGTGGATTTTTTCTCACTTGTGCACCTTCAGGGCTTCTTCCGTAGGACAATCCGAATGAAGCTGGAATATGAGAAGTGTGAGCGGAGCTGTAAGATCCAGAAGAAGAATCGCAACAAGTGCCAGTACTGCCGCTTCCAGAAATGCCTGGCACTGGGCATGTCGCATAATGGTAAGAGCTAGCCTGGGTAAGGCACAGGGGCTGCTGGCCCCACCCAGCCATCCTCCCAGAAACTAGGTTCCAGGGAGCCCAGAAAGGGGGCACCCTTGGAGCAGCACCTGGCACACAGTAAGCACTGCTAAGTGTCAGCTGTCGACCTCGCTGATCTGGACTCTGAGTCTTGGAGCCAGCACAAGGCTGGCCTAAGATCTCTGCCTTTCTCAGACTGCCCAATATCCACCATGGATCTTAGGCCAGGGACAGTCACCAGCTCTTTGGCCCAGAAGGCAAGCGGGAATTGATCCCAGTTCCAGTGGTGTTGGAAACACCACTCCTGGAACCTCAAGCCTCTCTTGGATGACCTGACAATGTGAAAAGCCACTGCCAAGGCCTGGAATCTCCTCAGTCCTACTTGGTTTTTGAGGGCAGGTGAGAGCCAGTATGTGACCACATGTCAGCTGCCAAGAGCCAGGTGGGAGTTTCCTGGAGGGCAGCCACTCTTAGGAGATAGAACCTGCGCTGTGCTCCAGGGCTCCTGTAGAGTCTTGTCTTCAGACCCCATAGAGTAGGATTTTACAAAGCTTACCTGCCCCCTCTTTGCCCCTCTGGGTCAGACCCCCAGAGGACAGGGAGAGCCTCTTGTTTAAATGTCTTCACCCACGGGTATCCTAACTGCCTTGCATCTTAGAGAGTGGCAGGACCTGAGCCCTCTGCAGCCTTTTTTTAGGTGATGGGGTCTGGCAGGTCTGAGATTTGATCCCTCTCCTCAGTTTGTATCTGCCCAGGCCCCATTACTTGGCTGAGGTGAGGGGATTTCCTAGATCTCAGGAATGACAATTCATCTGGATTTTTCTCTGAGAGAAGTCAGATTTGTATCCTGTTCCATTACTAATGACTACAGTTTTTGAGTGCCTACTATGTGAATAGTCTCATGTAATTGTTCAGACAATGCAGTGACGTTTATGTGTTAGCCTCATTTTTTCTTATGAAAAAGGTGAAGAAGCCTGCCCAAAGTCACACAGCTTTTAAGCTGCTGAGCTAGAACTCAAACACAGGCCTTTAACACCAAAGACTGTCCTCCTACCAGCCATGCTACACCACCTCTGAGCCAGAGTGGCTTAGTCACTCTGTTAGTTAGGGCCTTTGTATGCCGGGAACTGTGAACAAGGCAGACAGAATCCCTTGACCCTTGGAGCTTACATTCTGGAGGAGTTCCCTAACAATCCAACTTGCTGCCTCTAGAGCTTCTGAGGGCCCTGAGCGAAAAACATATGTCTCTGTCCTTGGCCCATGCACCTGTAGAGGGATAAGGAGGTTAGAGGTTCTGGCTCCTGCATGGACTCCTTGATGACTGTACCCCCATCCCCATGCAGCCATCCGCTTTGGCCGGATGCCAGAAGCCGAGAAGAGGAAGTTGGTGGCAGGGCTGACAGCAAGCGAGGGAAGTCAGCACAACCCACAAGTGGCTGATCTGAAGGCCTTCTCCAAGCACATCTACAATGCCTACCTGAAAAACTTCAACATGACCAAAAAGAAGGCCCGCGGCATCCTCACGGGCAAGACCAGCCACACGGCGGTGAGTGTCACTGGTCAGCCAGGCAGCGTCCCTGGCTCTGTACCCTGCTGCCACCTACCTGGCTCCTTACAGGACCAGGCCTCCTCCCTTCCCTAATTTCATGGTATAGGCAAGGGTCTGGGGAGCACATGGGTGGGGGTCCCCAAGGCCTGGCCTCTAACAGGGCCTGGTTTTCAGCCCTTTGTGATCCACGACATCGAGACATTGTGGCAGGCAGAGAAGGGCTTGGTGTGGAAGCAGCTGGTGAATGGCCTGCCACCCTACAAGGAGATCAGCATACACGTCTTCTATCGCTGCCAGTGCACCACAGTAGAGACTGTGCGTGAGCTCACCGAGTTCGCCAAGAGCATCCCCAGCTTTGGGAACCTCTTCCTCAACGACCAGGTGACCCTTCTCAAGTATGGCGTGCATGAGGCCATCTTCGCCATGCTGGCCTCCATTGTCAACAAGGACGGGCTGCTGGTGGCCAACGGCACTGGTTTTGTCACCCGTGAGTTCCTGCGCAGCCTCCGCAAGCCTTTCAGTGACATCATCGAACCCAAGTTCGAATTTGCTGTCAAGTTCAATGCCCTGGAACTTGATGACAGTGACCTGGCTCTCTTCATTGCAGCCATCATTCTGTGCGGAGGTAAGTCAGGGTGGGGCGGGTGGGCTGCCTCCACACAGCCAGCCCTCCTGAGGGTCGGGCCCTCCCTGCTGGGCGCCAAGCCTGAGCTCAGACAGCATAGGGAAGTGTCCATGTGATGATGGCAATGGAATGTGCAAGGCACCAGCTGCACATGCTGGACCAGCTCCAACTTATATAAATGGAGATGAGAGAAAAAAGACTGAAAGGACATATACCTACATGTTGATGGGGGTTATCTTTGGTGGTGGAAAAATTTTCTGTATTTTATCTACATTTTCAATTCCAACACAATAATTGTAGTTAATAATAATCATGTTAACAGTGGCATAGAGCTTACTTTATGCCAGGCACTGTTCTAGTTCCTTTTCCTAGATTTTAACTCATTTGATTCTCACAACGCTGTGCAGGAGGTACTTCTGTTATCCCCCATTTACAGATGAAAAAACAAGCCCAGAGAGGCTGAGTGGCCTGCCCATAGCCTCACCGCTAGTCTGTGGTAGAGACGGGATTTGAATCCAGGCAGTGAGTCTCTTAACCATGATACTGTACTGCTTAATCAGGGGAAAAAAAAAAAAAGGTGGGCCAGGGGTGGGGAGACTAGAACTTTCAGTGGGGCGATCACTGACAGGACAGGGCTTGGGTCTATCACAGCAAGGCCTGCTATCCCCTGGGCCAAGTCCTCCATACAAGGTGGGGGTAGGGGAACTCCTTTGGCCTTCTGAGACCCCATGCATGCCCATTCCCTCACACACCTCTGCCTTGTGTCTCCGCAGACCGGCCAGGCCTCATGAACGTGTCCCAGGTGGAGGCCATCCAGGACACCATCCTGCGTGCCCTCGAGTTCCACCTGCAGGCCAACCACCCCGACGCCCAGTACCTCTTCCCCAAGCTGCTGCAGAAGATGGCTGACCTGCGGCAGCTGGTCACAGAGCACGCCCAGATGATGCAGCGGATCAAGAAGACTGAGACGGAGACCTCGCTGCACCCCTTGCTCCAGGAGATCTACAAGGACATGTACTGAAGTGCATACCCAGGGCCTCCCAGCAGGCCTCTGGGGGCTGAGAATACGGAGCAGGCAGACAGTGCTGGGACAGGTGCCACTCACGGGACTTTCCTGTTGGCCAGCCCTGCAAACAGCATGGCACAGGAGCAGTGGGATCACACATACTGGTGTGCTCAGGCCCATGGTCTCTCGTTCTCCATATTCCCTTCTTCCTTCTCCCTTCGTCTCCTTCTCAGTTCCTCTTCTCTAATTTCTTTACCCTTTCTCTTCTACAGGTTCCTCTCTTCCTTCCTCCCTTTCTTTCTCCCGTCTCTTTGTCTGTCCCTCTTTCTCTTTCTCTGAGACAGTTTGTGTTATTTCACCAGCAGCATAGAACAAGACCTCTGCTTTTGCCCCCCGTCCCCTGGAGCAGAAGGGAGTGGGGCCTACCCTCTGCGTGAAGTCACCTGCAAGGGTGGCGGCCTCATCCTGTTCCTGTCTTCACAGCGAGGGACTTGAGCCATCCAAAGAAACACTAAGCTCTCTGGGCTTAACTTCCTGGGGAAGCTGAGCATGGTGTGGGCTGACTGCAGCAGTGGCCCCTAGTCACTGGGTCCCTATCCTGAGGGCCAGGATACCTCCCCAAGGCTGAGGCTGGCACCCCCTGACCCAACCGACCCTGCTCCAGCAGCACGCTTCCCCCCCACTGACACCCAACATCCTTTTTGTTCTTTTCACCGGTCTTCCAGGCCAGTGTCACTAATGGCCCCCTGCGCTGGCCGCTGGTGGGTCCCCCCGCAACCTGGAAGGATGTGGGATTTCCTCCAGGTGGGGGCTCCCACACCCCTATTGAAGAGGAGTGAGCCTCAAGTAGGCAGAGGTTGTTGAGGAAAGCAGAGAGCAGTGAACTTAACTCTGACCCCAGGCATCAGGGTCAGCCCTCCATCAGCACCCCACACTCTGCCAGCAGTCTGCAGCAGCCTCTAAGTCCTGCCTTTGTTTTGTCAGCACCACAGATCTCATCTCTCTCCCAGGGCCAAGGCCTTGCCTCACACATGACCACGTTCCTTTGTCTAGCCAGGAGATGCTAGCACTGGCTCGAGCTCAGCTGAAGCTCAGGCCCGTCCCCCACACACACTCCCTGGAGCTGCCACTCCAGCACACACCACAAGCACTGAATTCACTTTATCCGCAGGTTCCACACCCCTCACCCTTCCCTCTGTAAGGCAGGTACATGCTGAGAGGAGCCTACAGGTGGATAGGCAGAGAGCTATGCACCCCTGTTCCCAGGGATGAACCAAGTCTGTTTATTGTGACATCTATTTGTCCCAACCACTCTGCTACCCTCCCCTTTCCCTGTATTCAGCCCAGCTGGTCACCTAGAACCTTGCACAGCCTCTGGTCACAGGGACCTTGCCGGGCTAGTCCCACTCCTCTGGCCTCTGCCCCTCCTCTCCACCTCCCCAGGTACACTCAGTGCCCCAGAGGAGGGGCTAAAGCACAGCTAGTAGTGCTGTTTCTGAGCAGGAGGGCAGAGAGCCCCGCTAGGCTGCTTTTCCGGGGAAGAAACTGGCTGGAGGGCTGAGGGACTGGCTAGGATCTCTGAGAAAGGTGGTTGAAAACCTGGGGTTAGAGCCCAGGATTCCTGGGTCCTCTGTGGCCCTCCTTCGAAAGGGGCCTTTCTGACTGACTGCAGCTCTGGGAAGAAATGCCCTAGAGAAAGGACAGTCCCAGTGTCTGCGCTGGCCAGCACTATGGCCCCCCATGCCCAAGGATCACTCTGCTGGCAAGATTCTTCCCCCTCTCCTCCCACCCTCGCTGACCAGGGATTTGGGTTAGGGGTGTTTCCTTTGGGCCAGCACTGTGAAGGGAGAGAAGCTGTGCCTGACCTCCCCCTCCCCCACCACCTGCCCCATCTCTATCCCCCGCCTAGTTCTGGTGCTGAGAATACAGCTCTTCTCGGTGTCTGAACAGTCTCCAAAATTGAAATGTATATTTTTGCTAGGAGCCCTAGCTTCCTGTGTTTTTAATATAAATAGGGTGCACAGACAGAACTTTAAATAAATGAGAATTAAATATTTAAGAGCTGACTTAGACTGACTCAGTTCCTTGCATGTTTTTTCTGAGAGCTGATCAGACTCCTCCCCCTTCTCACAGAGGGGTAAACTTAGTTGGCCAAATGAGAATTTAGGGTGCTGGCCAATTGTGGCTTGGAACACCCCATCTTTCCCCACTCAGCTGCTCTGCTCACTACTCGTCAGTCAGCAAAGGTTGGAGAGGGCTGAGAAGATGATATCCCTACCCTACAACAAGAATTTGAGGTGTAGAGGGGAAAGGATAACACTCTCAAAAGGTGTGTGGTACCATGATGCAAACCAGGTTGGGTGAGAGGGGCCGGGAGGGTCTCCAAAGGGCCGTGGAGGAGGCAACTAACTCCCCCTGGGCCTTGAGTGGCATATGGGACTTGCAAAGCCAAAGCCTGTCATTCACTGTCAGTTTTTTATTACCTCCACAAGTGATCGGGGC
Organism: Pteropus alecto; assembly: GCF_000325575.1. NCBI lineage: Eukaryota > Metazoa > Chordata > Mammalia > Chiroptera > Pteropodidae > Pteropus > Pteropus alecto. The sequence continues at coordinate 2,571,323 of NW_006432451.1, read as the reverse complement.
TTTCCTCTCCTTAGCTGACACTCCAGTGTTCTTTACTTCCAGTGGTGCCATCTTCACAGAGGCTCCAGGGAGCCCAGACTTCAGCAGTCAGTGGGCTCGCCTGCAGCGTGAGGCAAGTTCAGGGTGTGTTTCAGTGCTTGTCTAGCCAGAAAACAACCACAGCTAAATATTTCAAAGTGGGGCGTTTACTCCAAGGAATTGTTACAAAAGTATCGAAAGGACTGAAAGATCAAAAGGGGGGAAATTGAAGGAGGAAGGGAGGAGAGGAGAGAGGATTGGACCCCTGGCTGGTGATATCCCCAGGGAGCCTGGAAGAAGCAGATGCAGATGCAAAGCTTTTCTGGAGAATGGACACAGGCAGTACAGAACCCCCACAAAATTACAAATGTGAACAAACGAGCCTGCATGAAAATAAAAAGACATAACCACTAGTGAAATTAGAGCCCTAGGGCTTCAAAAATATAACAATTATAATATAAATGTTTTATATAATTAAAACATAGGAATCAAAACCATAAGAAAGGAACAATTTGCTTTTTAAGGAAAAAAATATTTTTTTCCACATCATATTCATTTCTGCTACATTTCTATTTTATATTAGTTTCAGGTATACAGAACAATGCTTAGACACATATAATTTATGAAGTAATTTCCCTGATTAAAAAGACAAATATTTTTAAATACCTGAGTGTCCAGAAAAAAAGAAAAAAATTCAAAGAGTTTAAAAAACAGAAGCAGCCAAAGATATTATTTTGCACAACAACAACTAGAAATTATCCAGAAAATAGTACAGGAAAACCAAGATAGAAAATATGGAATGGAAGAATAGCAATACAAATTCTCATATAGTGAATAAGGGAGCAGAAGTTGGTACAAACAACTTGAAAAACAATTTAGCAAAAGCTAGTCAGTTAAAATGTGTGTGGATGCTGTGGGGTATCCCCCAGGTTCCACCCCTTAGAACCCAGGCACTAATTTCCTTGGCTGCTGAGATCATAGCTGAGTTTCTCTCAGGAAATTGCCCTTACTGAAAGGAGCTGCCTTGCCCAGGATAAGGACACCCCCTCCTCAGGGGCAGCCTATAGCCAACATGGGGGTATGAAGCCAAGCCTCCTTGCCCCAATTTGGGACAACTTAAAGGAACATCCTAGCTCCAGAGCTGAGGCCTCTGTTGCAACTACATCGCAGGTCAATTTATCTCTCTACCCAATCCTGCTTCCTTCGATTCCTTACAGGTGTTATTCCAAGGAGCACTCCCCAGTGGGTGTCCTGCAGGTAAACCTCCAAATCCGTTTCCCGGAGAAACCAACCCAAGACAATACCCTAGAGTGAAACCCACCAGATTACACCTCGTATATATGTTCATCAGAGTAATAGCAAAAACTTGGAAACAACCAAAATGTTCAACAGGAAAAATAGATAAATTTGATATATTTATACAATGTAAAAAAAAAAAAAGCACACAAGAAGAAACACATGGGGGGAAATTTATATAATCTCATAGATAGACCTTTCAAAAGTCTATACACAAAAGTTTCCAAGTTTCATGCAATATATATGAAACAGTATATAAAATTAAAAAATGAAAAACTTACCATATACACATTTTTAAAATTTATTCCTGGGGAAAAAAAAATTAAAAGTTCTAAGTCATGTTAAAAAAACACACAATCAGACAAAGAATTCATTTCCTTAATATATAAAGAGTACGTACAAATCAATGAGCAACAGGTTAACAACCCAATTAAAAAAATAGGCAAAGGATATGAACAGAAAAATAAATGCTTAAGCATAAAAAGATGCCTAAACTTACTCATAGTATGAGAAATGTATGTTAAAACTACAAGGAGATACAGTTTTTTTACTTACCCATTAACAAATACTAAAAAGTTTGATAACATTGTGTTGGCAAGGCTGTGCAGAAATAGGCACTCTCATACCGTGGGTAGGAGTATAAACTGGAACAGCCTCCATAGAGAGCAAATTGGCAGCACTTATAAAAATTTTTTTAAAAATAATTTTGATCCAGCAAAAGTAAAAGAAGTAACTAGATGTCCAAGTTTGTTGGTTTCCCAATCTAGTGTCTCAATTTACTAATAGACACAGTAAATTGTTTAAATTCAATTTAAAAATCTCTTTAATTTAAAAAGTGAATTCCTCTTATTTGCTTTTTTTTTTAACTTTCCCAACTTACCTCCCTTATGGGGCAGTGCAGTCTACTGGAGAGAACATCGGCTTTGGACTAGTAAGATGGGAATTGAGGGGGTCTTAGAAAATAGAGCTGGAAGGGCTCTCGGAGCTCATGGTCCTCCTCCTACCTCCTCATCTTCAATGAGCCCAGTCCATTTTTCTTCCCACTGCAAGGTATGAATCTACCAGACATTAATAATGCCCAGGAGAGCGGCTCCGACTGGCTCATTTGCTACCATCCAATTTGGAAACCCCTCATTGGAGAGAGTCTCAGGCAGGCACCCTCCTGGACACCTTTCGTGGTGGCCCCTGCTGAGTCATTGACACTATTCTAATTTCTTGTGATCAGGATAGCAAGTCTGCTTCAATGACAAACGGACCACAGTGACTTTTCGTAGAAAGAACATCTTGGGCCTGAAGCCAGGCCTCCAGAACCTTTTGGGTCTGTCCAGTACATGGCCAGTCTGGAACCCTCGCCTGGCTCACACCATCTCCTGGAGGTTCCACAGGCTCCCAGCACACCATCTGATCTCTCCACCAACCTCAGCTCCATTTGTGGGGTTCACAGAACTCTGAGGTGGGGGAGGCTCCCCTCTGGCCTCCTCAGTTACAAATTCCCCCTCAGACATTAGCCAAAGGACTCCCAACCTCACACGTCCTTGGTCCTGGGTTCCATGTCTTCATGGGCCCCTCCCAAGTCACCCTGCCTTCCTGAACCCTTAAAGTCCTTAAACCAACCTCCAGTTTTCTCCAGGAACCATTACACTGTCAGGGGAAGGCCTTCACGCCCACCTCACTCACACCCCTGGCCCCCAGCCTCCTAGCTGTCCTGCCTCGGCCCTCCATCCCTCCTGCCTACAGGCCTGGCTGGGGTCAAGGGAAGGGGTGGGCCTGGCCACAGAGCTCCTCCTCCTGTTTGCCCTGCCCAGATAGGGGGGGATAAAGGAGCATCAGAGGAGCCCTGTCAGATTCTCACTAGGGCCTGCAGCTGGGATGGACCCTGCAGGGCTGGATGGCGGAAGCCTTGGTGGGGAGAACAGCCCCCACTCCCAACGGCCATTCAGGTAGGAATCTGGATCTCAGGGAACATAAGGAAGGTGGGAGAAAATGCGGGGGGTGGGGGGGGCACGCAGCCTGGCCATTGAAAGTCCAACATCTAAGAATTTAGGGGTGCATTGAGGGGAGGAGGGACTTCCTTGCCCAACATTGGAAATTTCTAGAGATCATCTCCCAGCCTCTCACAATCCAGAGGAGGAAACGGAGACCAGAGGGAGTAAAAGGCATGCTAAGGCTGCACAGCTGGGTCAGGGTTAGCTCAGGATTTGACCATTTAGAGCAGGGATTTCCCACCTGCTTTCCTTCTCTGCTACCCAACAAAGGTTTTCTCTGCCCAGAAACACAAAATATCTCCCTGCGGGTGGGATGTGTTTTCCTGGTCACCTTTGTAGCCCCAGCACTTAGCACAGTGCCAGGTATTCATAAATATTTGAATGGAAACACTTCGGGTTGAACATTACACTATTAGAGAGTCATTCTTTGGGCGTGTTAGCTTACAAGGCCTTCCATCAGATTTTTATACCTTAGCACAAATTCATTTTGCCAACAGCTAGAAGAGATCAGTTCCCCAGAGAAAACTGAAGTTTGGGTAAAGGAGGGATAATTGTAGATCTTAGTGTCTCAGTGTGAAGTAGTTTTCTCACTTCCTTTTAGTATAAGAAAGGCAGCCAGGTAACTAGAGGGAGACCAAAAAAAAAAAAAAAATGATGGACTTTCACTGAAGGAGATTTTCAATTGTTCCTGAGCTTTGTACAGGGCCAGGAGAGTGGCAGCCTAGACTAAGTTCGGGCCCTCGAGTTTTAAAAGCCCTGGTCAGGGGGCTCATTTGGCACGCTCCTCCTCCCCCTTTACTGTTCCCATCCCTACCCTTCACAGTCCCTACCCTTCTCCTCTGCCCACCCACTCCAACAGTCTAGTTCTAATTCCCCAGGCTCATTGCCCAGGGGTCTACTGCTCCAGCCCCCCAGCCACCAAGCCCCTTCTGCTGCCTTCCCAGGCCTGGATTACCTGTGACCTCTGGCTGCTCTGTCTGCACCTCTTGGCCTCAGAACTTAGCTTGAGAAATTCCCCAAATCCAGCAGCCCTCACCCCTTACAAGTCAATTGAGCTAAGTGAAGACAAACACCTGTGTCATAGTCCTAGCTCTCGTTCCCGAGTCCCAGGCCTATTATTTTACCTCTTTGAGCTTCATTTTGAAAGCAAAAAATGAACTCCTGACTTTTAAGGCTGGTTTGAGAATTAAGTGAGCTAATTTGACATTTCCCCAAACAAAATGTGTTTTATTGGTATGTTAAGGGTGTGTGGGTGGAGGGCATAAACAAGCAACAACAAAAACAAGTTTAAGCAATCAAAGGTTTAAATCAAAGGGTTTTTTTGTGCAGAACTTATCAGAGCCTTTAATATGTTCATATACAATAAGCACCATGCAGCATGGCTCTAAGAAACTACAGAAAGAAGAGTTTTTCAAGTCGATTTGTCACAAAGCCCTTAGTTCCTTTTCTTGTGGCTCAACTAATGCGCTGAGAGCCTCTCTGGACATGCTGGGAGAGCTCTGCCACTGGGTCTCAGCTTGTGAAGGAGCTAGTGTAGTGGCCTCTCTAGGCAGTCCTGGAGATCGGCCTCATTGATGGGCTTTAGAGAAAAGCAAAGCTTTTCCAGCACAACTTCCCTCCCAGAGGCTACCCATTGGTGGATTGTAGATAAGAGGTCTGTGAGCCCTTCCTCTGGGGTCACTGGCTCCTCCTCTCCTAGGTTCACCCACCCCTTCCACGTGACTCTCATTTCCACCTCACCCCTCATCCTACTCTGCCCCTCCCTAACTCTGACTGTCACCCACTGATCTGGTCCCTATCCCAGCCTCTTCCTATCTCCTCCACATTGTAATTGGGATTGAAAACATACCAGTCCTGGCATCTTCCATAAACCGCCTAAAAGAAATTTGAAAAACCACGTATCCCCTCCACACTCCAAGATATCTAATGTTTTTCATCATAATGTAAATTGTTGCAAAGTTTATAATTTCTAATATATTATAAATTCTCTCATTTTAAAATAAAACGATTATATCACTTTTTTAATTCCAAAAGATTTTTAAAAGATGTTTCTAAAGAGAAGTTACATCACTAAATCAAATGCTTTTCACCATTTCTAAATCTTTCTTCTCCCAGACTGGTGCTTCAGGCAAAATTCCGAGGGACATGTTCAAAGCAGTCAGCCCACAAGAACTCGCCCCCAGTCTTCCTGCAGGAGTTTCTCAGTTTTCCCAAGCCAGGCAGTGAGAATGATCATAGGCTCCATGGAGCAGGGCAGGCTGTAGCTCTGTGTGGAATCTCAGTCCAGCTATTTCAGGCTGCTTGCTTCAGGTCCTGCCAGTGCACGTGCTGTGTGGGCAACTGACCAGGAATGGCAGGTGAACAGGGTGGATTTGAATATGTACATTATTATTATCGGGTATCCAGTGGCATCTAAACACCAGAGAGATTTAACATATAATGTCATCCATTTAAAAATATATAAACAGACTCTTAGAGTTTTACGTAATTCCTTTTTCTCCTTGAATGCCTATTCTACTTCTCCTACAGAATTTTATCCTAATATGAATATTTTTATGATCTCAGAAGCCTTTTACTGATCATGTTCCTGCAAAAAAAAATTCATGAAACAGAAGTTTAAATTTTTTTTCTAGATTCAGGTATTAGCACTCAATTGATCAAAACAACTTAAGTATATTACACATTTTAGCAGTTAATTACTAAGTAATAAAAAATTTTTCTTTAGAAAAATTTCTCCTGATATAGATGGATTGTTGTTTTTGTTTCCCCCAAAACTTCACATATTCACGGATAAATATTATTTATTGCTAGAATAAGACAGGGTTCAATATCAATTTTAATGTTTAATTATTACAAATTGAAGCACTGAGAAATTTCGTTCACATAAATAAGTGGATAGAAATGAAAAGTGATTTGTTACAGTAGGGGCGCTCAATTCTTTGAATTTCCTCTGAATTAAATGCCAAAAACTATACAGTGGTCTATCATTAAAAATTACTATTTGAAGGTCTCATTTACATCCCTGGCCCTCACAACAGCTTCCATGAAAATAACAACTACTATTATTATAAATATATTATTATGTAATAATGTAATAGTAATTGTTGTTACAATAACAAGTACCTCCTCCAAGGCCTTTCCTGGCCACCTGTCTAAAGCAGGTCCCCACCCTGCCAGCCATTTATTTCCGCGGGAGCCCCTTTCACTGTCTGCGTTCATCTTGGTTCTTTGTGCCCTTGCTGCAGAGCCTGGACTGGGGGAGGCAAGTCAGGTAAGTTGTGTAGGATTGAATCCTGTCTTTGTTTAAAATTTTGATCTTTTGCTCATCATAGATTTTTTTTTTTTTGCATTAATTATGATCTTTTGAAAAAATTGCTCTAAAATATAATTTATTTTTATCACTGAGTTTTTTGGGCATCCCCTGAAGGTTCGTGTCTGAGGTGAGTGCCTCACTAGCCTTCCTCAGTCCTAGCCCTGGTTTCTTGATTCTCTGCTCTGTCACCTCAGTGGGAACTCCAAGGCAAATTCCCCGACCAGGGGCTGCACACATGTTGTGGTAAATGAAAAACCATGTGACCACGGTCTGGCACCTTTGCTGACAAGACCAAGTGCCCGTTGCCCATCTTTCCCTCCCTCTGTCTGCTATCTGCCATGGCACTCTTGGATACTCCCTGGGGAATGGCGTGGGCCAGTCTACAGCAGACCCTTGGCTTGGGCTGGCAGTCTATGTTCTCTTGGGACTAGAATCTGGCCTCTGTCCCATCATTGCTGCCCTGGTTACTTTACCTGTGGGCTCGTTCCCCTTCCAGGCAAGGAAACATATAATAAGAGCAGAGGTCCTCTCTACCTGTACCTGTCCCAGAGCCCTGGCCCAGGTCTGAACGTGTAATAGATACTCAATGAACATTTGTCCACCTCCGCCTCCTCCCACCCTTTTCCACCTCACACCTGATCCTCAAAAACCCCTGTAATGGTGATGATGATGATGATAACAGCAGGGTGATAACAGCTAATGTTTATTGAGGGCTTGCTGTGTGCCAGGTACTTTATATACATTGACTCATTTAAGTCTGACATCACCTCATGAATTAGGTACTAATATTATCTTGATTTTACAAATCAAGTAACTGAGGCATGGAAAGGTTAAATGCCTTGTCCAAGCTTATAAAACCAAGAAGTACAAGACAGAACTGGCTATATGATTTGTGGGACCCAGTGCAAAATGAAAATCAGGGCCCCTTGTTCAAAAATTTAAAAATCTCAAGATGGCAACAGCGAAACATTAAAGCAAGCGACTGCATAGGTTCATGCCCGTGAAGCCAGTTATGGTACCAAAATGTGAACCCAGAATTCTGACCCTAGGACCCACAAGACTGCCTTTGGAAGAAGTACTAGTAACCACTGTGATTTACTGAGCACCTGCTGTATGCATTGTGCAAAATCTTCAAAAACCCTCTAAACAACCCTATAGCATTGTTTACCCTCATGTTTAAGGGTGAGAAAACCAATCCGTAATGAACCCAGGGTTATCCAGCAGGACTAGGATTTGAACATAGGACCATCTCTAGAGCCTGTGTTCTTATATTACACAGCCTCTTTCTACAACAGGGCTGGGCATCACTCTATCTTTTAGGAACTTTGCCCAAGGCGCCTGTCACTGGGGATCGAGCTGCTGTTTTGCTCAAGACTGGACTGTGTCCCAGGTCTGCAGATACTTCCAGCAAAGCTTCTGCTTCCACGGAGACCGATGCAGGTAAGCACCTCTTCTCCTTGAATGGGAGTGGGTGGGAGGCACAGGAGGCATCGTCCCTTCATGCACCATGCATCCTCCTAGAGCCTCTTCTCCCCTCTCAGCTCCACGTTCCAGGCTGAGCTAGCTCTGAGCCCTGGAGAGGCTATTCCTGTCTCCTCACCCTTCTCTTCCCGCCACAGCTTTCAGCACCCACAGCCCCCTGGTCACCTGGAGTGGGGCCGCCGCAGTTCAGAGCCACTTGTCACCCTGCCAGGACCCCTGCTGGGGCTGACTCGAAGGGGCTCTGAGCCCACCTACCTGCCTTCTGAGGCTGTGGGTTGGGGCTGGAGCGAGACTGGCTGGGGCATGGAGCCCGGCCTGGAGAGGATGGCCAGCAAGAATGAGGAGCTTGGTGGCAGTTCCTGGAAGTCCCTGTTCCCATCATGTGAGTCATCAGGGGCACTGCAGGTGGGCACAAGTGGGATCTGAGGCCAGGGTTCCTGCTCTGTCTCTGAGCAAGGTTTATATTTCCTTCCGCCCCTCTTCTTCCTAAAGATTCTCAGCTAGAGGGAAATTTTCCTCCCTCTCTGGTTTGCTCTCTGCGTTCTAGAAGCAGAATACCCTGGTGCTTATGGAGTCCAACCACACAGTAACAAATGCCGGTTCCACCACTTAGTAGTTGTGTGATTGTGGACAAGTCACTTAACCTCTCGGTTTCCTCACCTACAAAAGGGCACTGATAATAGTACCTACCTCACAGGGTCATGTGAGGGTGTGATGAGTTCATACGTGTGATGTGCTTAGGATCATACCTGGCACAGAGCAAACACTAAATATTAGTGGTTATTTTTTAAATTATTGCTCTAATTCAGCACTAACAGAAATATGTCGATGTAACTTTTTACGATATAATTCACAAACCAAAATATTCAACAATTTAAAGTATGTAATTCAATGTAATATAGTATATTCAGAGTAATACAAACATTACCACTAACTAATTTTACTAGATTTTCATCCCACCAAGGGAAATCTATTACTCTCCATGCACCCCGTCCCCCAACCCCAGCCACTGGCAACCACTCATCTACTTTCTGTCTCTATAGACTTACCTATTCTGGATATTTCATGTAAATGGAATAATATAATACGTGGCTTTTTGTGTCTGGCTTCTTTTACTTAGCATAACATTTTCTAGGTTCACCCATGTTATAGCATGTGTCAGTATTTCATTCCTTTACTGCTTTTGTTTTATTCATTCATCAGTTGATGAACATTTGGGTTGTTTTTGGCTTTTTGGCTGTTATGAATAATGTTGCTATGAGCATTCGTGTATAAGTTTGTGTGTGGACATATGTTTTTATTTCTCTTGGGTACATACCTAGGAGTGGAACTGCTGGATCATATGGTAACTCCATGTTTAATATTTTGAGGATCTACAAAATGTTTTTCAGAGTGGTCACACTATTTTATATTTCACATATATAACTTAAAATTTTCTAGTAGCCACATTTAAAAAAGTAAAAAGCAACAGGTGAAATTAATTGTAATGTTTTATTTAATCCAATATAGCAAAAGTTATATATATAACATTATCAATTCTATTATTTCAACATGTAATCAATATAAAAAATTCTTAATGAAATATTTTAGTCTTTTTTGGTACTAAGGTTCAAAATCTTGTGTGCACATTGCACTCACAGTACATTTAAGTTTGGACTAGCTCCATTTCAGGTGCCCAGCAGCCACATGTGGCAAGTGCCTGCCGTATTGGACAGCACAGTTCTAAATAGTTGCATCAGAGACTAATGATTCTGACTGGACTCTGAGCTAGTTGGGGGCAGGACTTCTTGTACACACAGTTGTGTGCAGCAGTTGCTCAGTAGTTGCTACATGAATAAGTGAATGAATGGATCCAGTTTTCCCTGACAGCTGCTGATGGAGATCACAGCTACTCCCAGGAGTCTCAGCCAAAGTCAGACCCTGGCCGGAAGCTCATGGCCCCACTTCAGAGCATGGATCTTGAGGTGCAGCAGGTAATGGGGGAGGGGGAGTGGCAGAGGATGGCACGTTGGACTTCTGGGATGCCCAGACTGGCTGGAGGAGGGCCCTGTGGTCCCCCCACTGTACTTGGGATGGCAGTACGCATGTGTATGGAGATATTCTCTGACCCTTCGCATGGCTGTAGAGGGAACAGGACAGTCGGGACGTCGTGTGCGGCATCTGCATGGACAAGGTATGGGACAAGCCGGAGGCCCAACGGATCTTCGGCATCCTGCCCAACTGCACTCATGCCCACTGCCTGGGCTGCCTGCGCACCTGGCGGAAAAGCCGACAGGATTTCCCACTGGATGTCATCAAGTCAGTGTCACGGAGAGGCCAGCAGGGAGGGATAGGTGTGTGGGCTGGAGGCTAGCTTGCGGACTTTTGACTATTCTTTCACTTCCCATCTCACCCTACCTCACAGGGCCTGTCCCCAATGCCGTGTCCATTCCAGTTACATCATCCCCCACAAGTTCTGGGTGAGCAAGGGGGCTGAGAAAGAGCAACTTATCAGGAACTTCAAGGCTTGGACCAGGTGAGGCTGGAAGGAGGAATGTGACTGGGGTTAGGGAAGAGAGAAAGATAGCTTCTGATCATTCCAGCTCAGCCACAGTTTCCCACCTGGGATCCCCCAAATCCTGGGACTTTGATGGAGATGGCAGGTGAGAGTATGAGCTATTTCTACTATTTCAGAAAGCCCAGTAAATAATGGTGAGTGATTGAGACAGCAGCGGAAGAGCAAGGCCAAGTTTCTCTTCTAGCCTTGGCTCAGGATCGATGTAGGCCAACTCTGGTTCTCTGTACAATGAGAAGCCCTGCTCGTGTTTAATATCTTATTTTTTTAAGCAGCAAAGTAAATTGGTGTAAATACATGTTGTTTGCTTAGATGATCTTTGAAAACATGGGATTTCTGAGACTAAAAGGCAGCTCTTGGAGAGGGAAAATTTGGGTAGGTTTGAATCTCTTGGAGAGGGTAGGCATTGATCCAAAATCTGGAATTAGCTACAATTCCAGGTTCTTAATTCGACCTTCCCAAAGGGTTTATTACACTTGCAATATGCAAAGTACATTTGGATGAAGTGAGGGATAATGAAGGTCTTGCCTCTCTACCTGTGAGACATTCAATCTTGTTGAGTTTTGCCTGAGAACTGTAATATCTGCATCAACAGTTACTGAGAAAAAAAACTTAGATGGGTATCAGAGGGGGAAGTATTTGAGCTGGTGTTGGAAGAGGAGTGGGGGCTCCTCAGGAGAAAAATGAGAGCACTCCAGGAAGAGAGGGGTTGAAGTGGGGAAATAACTGGCAGCTGGGATACCATTCGGGAGTCTTCAGAGTCATCTAGGCCAGGGCAGGGCACCCAGGCCTAGGAAACAATGTAGATGGAGGGCTTATTACGTATGACAGAATTTTCACATCATAAACTCCATGTAGTAGAGACTCTTAATATCCTCACACTGCAGAAGAAGAAACTGAGGCATGGTGTATGTCAGCAGTCCACAATCTTTTAGGTACCAGGAACCAGTGTTCCTATGAGAATCTAATGCCTGATGATCTGAGGTGGAGCTGATGCATTGATGCTAGCACTGGGGAGCGGCTGCAAATACAGATAAAACTTCACTCACTTGCCCACTGCTCACCTCCTGCTTTGAGGCCTGGTTCCTAACAGGCCACAGACAGATATTGGTCCACAGCCCAGGGGATGGGGTCCCCTAGTCTATGTGACTTACATGAGGAAATGGGGTTTGAACCCGGCATTCCAACTCACAGTGCATATTAGAAGAAATGATGGGGAAGATACTGACTTGAGAAGAAGAAGGGTCAGACCTGAGTGGGCAACTGACCATGAGGTTGAAAGGAAAATTTAAGATGATTAATGTTTCCGGCATAGGTGGCTGCAAGACCTGTGCTGTCATGGGGGCTGAGTGAGAGAAGCTGATGGAGACTTTGGACAGGTTGGATGTGGAGTTTTTGTAAGCTATCCAAATGCAGCAGGCCTGACACTAGGTTTGGTCCAATGATAGGAGGAAGAAGAGGAAGGGATGGTTGTTCAGAGGGATTCTCAGGCTTCCAACTTAAGTGATCAGTAGGGTTCTGCCCTCACACTGAGACTGCAGGAAGTGGGAAGGATTCAACTGTGCTGGAATCGAGCAGAGTGATAATGCAGGAAAAAGGCTGCAAACATTCACTCTATCCTTTTCTCCCTCCCATCTGTCTTTCCTAGCAAGAGGAAAGCTAACCCTACTTAAGTGGATCACATGTGGCCCACAAACCCCTCCTGTATCTGACCTTTCACTGAGTGTATTTGAAATCTCAGAAGTGGGAAACTTCTTAATCAATTTCATTAACTAGCAATTATCGAATCTTAAGACGACCCTTAGAACAAAACATTGTTCTAACTTGATTACAGAGATAATCCTAATATCTGCTATCCTCCTGCATTGGGTGGTGTTTTTGAAATTTAGTTCAAAGGAGGAAAGGAGATTCCCAGGGGCAAGGCTGGCCCAAATCAAGACTCTGTGGGATTTAGAAAAAGGCGTCCCTTGAGACTTTACTGCCATCTGCTGGAAAATAGTTGTATTAAATGAATTGACACTATCTATGATGGTAATTGTGCCTACATAGATATGGTGCCTTTGTGCTTTGTATAACCTACCCAATCTTATGTGTCAGCCTTCAATTCCCCTTGTTCCTGGGGCAACAGGGCTTGAAGGTGATGGTCTTCTCTCCCACTCTCTCATAGCCAGATCCGATGCCGGTTCTTCATGCAGAGGAATGGCCGCTGCCCCTTCAAGTCTGACTGTATTTACCTGCATCAGCTCCCGGATAAGGCCCCTGCCTCTGATCCTCCCTACCCTGAGAGTATGCAGCTGGCCTCTGGGAGTGAGGTGGTAACAGCAGGGATGTGGGGCAGGGGAGGCTGCTGATTATGGTTTATAACAAACATCTGTGATAAATGTCTATGACAGCTATGATGTTAATGGTGCCTACTTAACTGTGGCACCTTTGCGCGGTGTCCTACCTGTCCGACTTTATGCGTCAGCCCTGATTCCCTTGTTCCTGGAGCAACTAAGGTTGAAGCAGATAGTTTTTCATTGATTTCTTTCTCTACTCCCAGGTGCTGGGCCCAACAATGTTGCTAGGGGGCGCAGAGCTGGAGGACAAAGTGTTCACGGACTGTGTCCTGGGCATGGCCTTCTGGGGTGACTTAGAACTCCTGCTGGATCCCAACAGTTCTTATCACTGCCTCCTGTAACCAGGATCAACGTAGGGGGGTGGCGGGTGGGGCTGAGGGGCAGGGTTTGCTAGGTCTTTTCCCTTTTGGGGCTTGAAGGGGGATGAAAGTAGCTGCCCTCTACCTGCATGAATGTGGGGAATGTTGGAGGGCTCTGGGGAAGGGGAAGGGGAAGGGGAAAGGGTTCTCACCTTCTTGTTAGGGACTTAGATTTTAACTTTGCTCTTTTGTAGAAGGATTCTGAAAGAAAACCAATAAAATGCACCTAAGCCATCACTGCTGGTGTCTGAAGAATATCTGCTCACAGCTTGGGTGCCCCACCCCCACCCCCACCCCCACCAAAGGTTGATTCTACATTCGGTCTGTTACAGCATCACCCATCACTTAGCCTCTGGAAAACTTCACTTAATGCTCATAATAGAACATGTGGTAAGGGCAGATAACATCCTAGTATTATGAAAATAGTAATGACGTCACAGATCCCATAAAAGTGTGTTGAGGATCCCCCAGGTTTTTTGAATTATGCTTAGTACTTTCCTCCCTGCTTTCCGTCCCACTGGCTAGAATGTAGACCTTGGTGGGCATGAACTAGAATCACCAAAGTAAATCTGGAAGTTGAGGATGGGCAGGGCATTGAAGGCTGTACAGAATTCTTGGCTGTGCTCACTAATTGTCAGGGCCTGCCCATGCAACAATTGGCCATTTGAAGACCAAAACATCTCCTACAAAGTTAAAATTGCTCACCTGACATAGAGGTGCCTTCTTTCCTGCTACTTTGGCCTTTGTTAAGCAGGCATTATCTAAGAAATACTCCTTAGTATTTTCTAACAGCTTTCTTAAAATCATTTGGGAAAAACTAAAAATGTTGGCTCCAGTAGAAATCAGATCCAGCTCAAAATATTCCTATGGCTTCCCATACTATTCAGAGTGAAAGCCAAGATCTTCTCTATGACTTCAAGACCTCATAAGATCTGGTTATTTCTCTGACTTCATCTTCTATTATTCCTCAGTAAGTACAATCTGCTCCAGCCAAATTTCCGCCCCAGGGCCTTTGCATTTGCTGTTCTCTCTGCCTGAAGTAGTCTCCCCACAGACCTCTACCTGACCACCTATTTAAAATTACCCCTCCCTTCCCTGCTATATTCTTGAAAGCACTATCATAATCATTCTACTGTTTACTTATTTAGTTGTCTGTCTCTCCCCACATGAGTGTCGGTAACAATGAAGACAAGGGTCTTTGTTTTGTTCTCTGTATCCTCAGCCCCTGGTGCTCAGTAAAGATTTATCGAATGAATGGATGTATATGTGGCAGCAGGAGCTAGGAGGATGAGAAATACAAGCTGACGCTCAAAAGTAGGGTTTTAAGAGGTGCTGTGGATCTCTTCCCCCCTCTCCCGTTAGTCCTATTCTTTGCAGTGATCCCTTCTGAAAGAGTTTCTGGGATTCAATTCCAATGTGTGTGTGGAGGTTTCCCACACCAACAAGCAATTCTCAGATGACAGCAGGGTGTCTGAGAAGCCAACTCAATTCTGACACTATCTATCCAGAGAGAGAACCAGAGCCCACAGGTAAAGGGCTCAGTCCCACAAGACCGCCCTCCACTTCAGAGGACAGTCCAGCAAGCCCAGTGCTTCTGACCCACTAGTTTTACATCAGAGGGCCCCACGGCCCCTTCCTCGGTTTCGATTAGTTTGCTAGAATGGCTCACAGAACTCAAGAAAACCCATATACTTCCTAGATTACCAATTTATTACCAAGGATATTAAAAAATATGAATCAACAGCCAGGTAGACATATAAAGTCCCGAAAAAAGAAGCTTCTGTCTTTTGGGGCTTAGCAAGGTAGAAGTGTTCTAGTGGGAGCTCTCTGAAAAAGGCTAAGGAGCCTTTTTGGGGGTTTTAGGGAGGCTTCAGTAGGCAATCATGGCTGACTAAGTCATCAGACATTGGTGATTGATTCAACCTCAATCCCCACCCCCTTGGGTGTGGTCCAGAAGTCACCTTATTAACATAATAAGAGACACTATGTTGCTCTTGTCACATTTGAGGGGTTTGGGAGCTATAAGCCAGGAATGTTGATGAAGACCAAATACGTCTGACAAGTATATTTTGGTCATATGAATAACCAAACATATATACATATATTTATTATAAATCACGGTATTGTATCTCACCTTTCTTTGCTGGAAGTCTGCCTCCTCCAGCTTATTTTAACTGAAACCCTGGGAGGTGGAGCCACGCTGGCCCCTTAAAAACAACCAGAACAAGGCTGCTTCTTGGTCCTTGGGAAGAAGTTCACAACGTCTTTGGCCATATATATGGTGTTAGATTTTAATGCGACCCCATTCTCAGGGATATTTCTACATCAAATATTTCTGGAGAGGACTGAAACCCTAATAATGGCAGTTGATGGCCTATGAAAGAGGTGACATTACTATGGGGTGGTAAATTGTCATCAAATCCTATTACAAAGCCCATGATCTACAGTAACATGGGCGTCAGCTAAAATTAAATGTTTGGATCCTGAAGCACAACAGGATTCCTGACATCCACTCTGTACCCGCCGAGTCCTCTTACTTCAGAGAGCAGTGAGGGAAAGTAGGGACAGAAGCCAAGAAACCCGCCTCCATAAAGCCCTGCCCCACCCCCACCGTCTCTGGTCTGACCCCGCCCACAAACAAACCGCGTTCGTTGTGGCCCCGCCCCTTCCAGAGACACAAGCTCAGCATTTCCCCCGTCCACATTCGGTTCCTCTTATTCTCTGGCCAGAACCACTTCTGGCCCCGCCCCTTCCGGCCTGCTCTTGAGCGTGGCGTTACGTCCCGCCTCTCTCCTAGCGGTGCCTCATTCTTCCTTCCTTTTGTGACTCTGCGCGCGTTTTGTTGGCTGCGGGGCTGAGGTGGGAATGTGTAGGGCGCGGGAGGTTGCCCACTGCCGCGTCGGGGCGAGAGATGATGTCCTCCTTCCTTTCCTCAGGCCTGGGAGCTGAGGCCCGAAACGCGCGTCCGGGGCATGGCGTCCCCGGAGGCTGTAGCCGCTCAGACTGAGAGCGCAGAACGCGCGCCCTGGGCGCACTTGGAGGCCCCCGCGCGGCTCCTGCTGCAGGCGCTGCAGGCGGGGCCGGACGGGGCGCGGCGCGGCCTGGGGGTGCTGCGGACGCTGGGCAGCCGCGGCGGGGAGCCCTTCGGCTGGGACCGCCTCCTTGAGGCGCTGTGCCGGGAGGAGCCCGTAGTGGAAGGCCAGGACTGTCGCCTGCAGCTGTAAGTCGTCCGCCTCGCCTCTGGCGTAGCGCCGCATTTCATTCTCCACCTTCGTGTAAGACAGAGGCTGGCGCTACTCCCTTTTTCTAGAGTAGGAGACCAAGACGTGGAGAAGTTAATTCTCCCACAGCGAGGGCTCCCTGCCTCGCGCCCTGTGCGGAGGGACATCCAACAGACCTTCACTGAGTACTTAGTGTGCCTGCCAGTACCGTGTACACAGACGTAAGACACACCTTCGTTTGGGTATGAGTATAAGTCAGTGGACTCGAATCGATTTTGAATGCATATTCCACCTCTGAAAAGATCGAACTCGTATCTCTAGTATAGGCATACTTAGGTTTAAAATGTACGCGAGTTAAAATACATACATTATAAAGTATACACAAATTGAAATTTAAAATGAGATAAATGACAATAAACATCTGGTTGTAGGGGCTTTGTATTATAGGTTTTTCAAAGCGTAATACACGTTTTAAGGCAAAATCACTTTCCTTAAGGATAGTGTTCTTGGTCATTTCTAGTCTTTTGGATGATTTCGAACTTTTTTTCCCCTTTGCGTGGCTGACAAAGAATTCGTACTCGGAGCAGAAGTGTCAGCTCTGCCATTTTATTGTTATTTGGTAATACTGTATCCATAAATGCACTTAACTATCACAGTTAACTAAAATACACAGTAAAAAAAAAAGTGAGCGAGGTGCCTGCCACCTTCAGCCTCTAGGGCTATGAAGAGCGGGCCTTCCACTCTTGGATAACCGTACCTCAGAATTAGGCTGGAGACTAAAATGTATTAAAATCTATATACTAAAAATTTGTAATCATTTCTTGTGTTTTAGATAAGTAAAATAGAAGTGCTAATATTTCCACTCGACTTTGAATTTCTTTCAAAGAAATGGGTCAAGAGAACTTTCAAAACCCCACATTGGAGGCTATAGAAATGTTTTCCAGCTGTCTGGCTTTTTTCTCTCGACAGAGTAAGGGGAGAGGGGGACTTAACCTAGCGTCCCTGGGTAGAACTGTACTTCAGTATCATTGGTTGCTTTTTTAATTCTATGTATTTTATTTTATGCATTTAACCCTTTTTCTGATAAGGGTCCATACACACACAAAAAGCTAAAAGCCCTTGAAATAGGGTCTTCTCCATTTCTTCCAAATATTCTCTACCACAAATTGACCATTTTTTAAACTTTTACTCTAGTTTTCTATCTCACTTAGTGTTTGTTTTCCACAAAGAAAAGTTAGGTTTTCTCTGTCAGACGTCCCAAAGTGCCTTTGTGTGATGATGACCAACAGCTCTGCAAAGTCATGTATAGAGAGGAGCAGAGGCTTGTTGGGTGGTAGGCTAGGCTAGATGCACCCATGACTTGTCACCTCAACAAGCCTCAGGTCACACAGCATCTGGATTTGCGCCTTCGCAACATTACACATGGCTACATTGCTCTGTCCACAGGTATCTGGACACTTATTCTCAGAGTTAATTCATTTGATAAATGCATACCAAATGCCTGCTTGGGCTGTTGCTGTGCTGGGTACTGGTACACAGGAAGAAGACACTGTCTCTGCCTCTCAGTTACTCATTTTTTGGTGAAAGCAAATGACATGTCACCTTGTGAGTTCCAGGGGAATGCCAAGGGGAGCACAGGGCCACAGACAACATTGCACAGCATCTTGAAGTACTTTTACGTAGAGTTTGGGAAAGGACTTCTTTTTTATGTAAAATGAGCATAGGTTCCAGTGTGAATTTTCAAGTTGAAATCAATGTCACATAGGGCCCAGCATAGAATAAATGCTCAGTGAACACTTGTTGAATGACTATCATGTTGTCCCCCTCTCCATCCACACTGATTCGCAGATACTGCTGCCCAGACCCCCTGTCTGTCCATTGCCATTTAGCCTCTAGCTCAACCTAGTCTGCCCTGTGTTCCTTTCAGCAAGACTCTCTTAACTTCTTGTTCTCCCTCTGCTACCCAGGAAACCGCTGCTGTTGCGATTGCCAGGGTTATGCCAGAAGAACCTGATGTCCCTGTTGATGGCTCTTAGGTCATCGTTGCCTGAAAGCAGGCTCCTCCCTGTGCTTCAGATTGCAAGGGAGGACCCAAGCCCTGACCTTGATGCCTGGCTCCGGGCCCTAGGGGAGTTGCTGCGAAGAGATTTGGACATTGGGATCTCCACTGAGGGAGCGTTCCCACTGTCTAAAGGGTGCCAGAGACAGCTCCAAGACCTGTGTAGGCGGCTGGGCCCGGGGAACCGGGGGGTAAAGTTGCCCCCATCTCCAGATCCCAAAGAGGAAGAAGAAGAGAAGAACAAGGACTCCCAGCGGCCTGGGAAACGTAGAAAGGAGCCCGAGGAAGAGCCTGCTAGTCCTGAGGGGAAGAGGGCCCCCAAAAAGTTTCGGTGTTTGGAAAGGGAAGAAGAGGAAGGTCATGAGAAGGAGAGAGCTGAATGTGAATCTTTGGAATCCCTGGCAGATGAAGGAGGCGCATCACTCATTAAGAACCAGCTTGTGGGGGCTGAGCCCAGTGAGGCTGGTCAGAGTCTAGAGGATGCTAATGGCTCAGCTGAGAGTTTGGAGTTGCCCAAAGCTATCCAGGTACTAGGGTGAAGAGGCTGGGTTTAGAGTGATCCTTCAGGAGTGAAGGTTATTCTAGGGCTAAAAATGGTTGGGACACTTTCTGAATTGGGATGACTAGTCCATGGAGCAAGGAGAGGGACAGTGGGTTTGAGGGAGTATATTCTCTGCTTTATAGATTCTGGAGAAGGGGTGGTGAAGGGAGTTATTAGAGGTAGGAAACCCTTGGCCTAATGATCTATATGTGAGGGTAAAGGGTGTTAGGCAAGTGGAGAGGCTCCAGAGCCACCCCTTCCTATGGGGATGAGAAGAATCTTGCCAGCATCCATCCTGCCCTTCCAGTTGAAGGTGTGGGTCTGCCTCCGTTAGGTGGATGCAGGGAAAACAAGTCTAGACAGTTGAATTTGTATGGCCTGTGTCTCGTTTGCGTTCTTAAGCCCTTTTCAAAGTTTAGGCTTCATGTTCTTGACCCTCTTGAATCATCTTTGTCTACCAGCTCCCACTGACCTGGGGCCTTCTCAGGAGAGGGAGCTGGGACTGGGCTGTGACTGGGCTCTCCTCCGCAGGACCAGGTTCCAAGGCTGCAGCAGCTGCTCAGGACCTTCGGGAAGGTGACTGGCCCTACCCTGCTCACCATAGCTCTTTTTTCCACCTCTGCTTAGACTTTAGTCTTGCCCAGGGAAGCCCCAGTGCAGTGAGGCATAGGCTGTTGGAGTGAAGGGAGGGTGGGGTGAAGATCTGAGGACAATCATTGCAGGGCTTTTCTTGGCCCGAGTACAGATAATATCATCTAACCCCAGACAAGTTCCTCTCTGGTAACACCTTTAGGGACCTCAGCCACCTACGGTAGTCAAAGGGGTGGCCTCAGTGATGTGTCACCAAGTGCTCTGCCAGCCATAACATGGGATTGCCTTCCCAGAGGTTGGACGGGTTGGAAGACTCACCTCCAGTTGAGCTGCAGCTTCTCCATGAATGTAGCCCCAGCCAGGTGAGTCCAGAAAGACTGCCTGGCCCTGAGGATACATCCCCTCTCCCCAGCATTTTTCCATTTAACTTTGGGAATTTTGCCTCATGGGAATTTTGGGAGGGTTTTTTGGTGTCTTGTGGAGGGTTCACCCTGAGTAGTTTCTTTTAGTCCTTAACTCGCCCCAGTGGGGCGGTTTTCCTAGCCTTACCTTACCCTTGCCCTACCACTTATGCTGTCCAGTTGGCTTGAGACATCCTAGCAGAGACAGACTGTGTCCCTGTGTCTTCCTTTCTACTTGGCAGATGGACCTGCTGTGTGCCCAGCTGCAGCTCTCCCAGCTCTCGGACACAGGTCTCCTGCAGCTCTGCACCTGGCTGCTGTCCCTTTCACCGGATCTTAGCCTCAGCAATGCCACTGTGCTGGCCAGGAGCCTCTTTCTTAGACGAGTAGGTGCATTGGGATGCACTCAGACTGCCAGACACAATGTGGGGGAGAGTCTGAGCCCTCAGAAAGATGGTGCTTAGGAAGAGGGGGTTTCAAGCCTTGCAAGCCTCTGGCTTGTCCAGGCAAACTGGCAAGAGAAGGGCATGGTCCCCCAGGCCATCTACCCACATGGCATCTAATTTCTCTTTCTTGGGCCTCAGACCATTCCAGAAGTTGGAGGGATTTGAGATTTGGGAGCTGGGGAAGGGAGCTGTGTGTCTTCTGATGGATGAGTCCATGTGAGTCCTAGGTAAAATAACATTTTTTTCCCCCTTTGTAACATCTGTCACCACCTGAAATATGTGTCTGATAAACACTTTTTGAAGGGAAGAAGAAATGAAATATTTTTCTCCCCATTGCCTGTAGATTCTCTCCCTGACTTCCTCAGCCTCCCGCCTGCTCACAACTGCCCTAACTTCCTTCTGTGCCAAGTATACCTACCCTGTCTGCAGAGCCCTCCTTGGCCCCGTGCTCTGGGCCCCAGAAACAGGTAATTCTGGAAACAGCTTTCACCCCAGGGTGGCCCTGGTAGGAGTTGGGTATTCAACGAGTAAAACCTATTTATTTCCCTGATGATGCCGCCTATAATGAGTTCAGCATTCTGTTCTCTGCTAGCCCCTTCCTTTCCTCCCATTTCCCCCCAGACTTTGCCCCTCTGTTGTCCCCTACCCAGGTCCAGCTCAAACAGAGTTACTGTGTTGCCTTATGCAGGACGAGGCCCTGGAGCCAGACATGCAGGTTTTAATACTGGGGTGAGTATACAGGTCTCCATGTTGCCCTCACTCCCACCTTCTCCCCCTGGCCAAGCCTGCTCCTGGCATTCTGGAGCCAGATGGGCACCAGGCCCTGTACCCAGAAAACAGAAGGTGCCCCCTATCACAGCTGCCTGAACCTGGCTTGTGCCTTCATACCTGGGCCTATGCAAGTTGCCATCCCATGCACCTTCCAAAGTCCAGGGTTTTGTTCAGTCTTCTGTGCCAGGTGCCTTGGGGAATGCAGAGAAGAGGCTGGTGGTCCTGGCTCTTGAAACATGACACAGTGGTTAAGAGCACTGGCTCTTGAGTCATACAGACGTGGTTTCAAATCTCAACCTTGTCCTTTATTTAAATGGGTAATTCAAACAGGTTATTCCTTCTCTCTGAGCCTCTGCTTCCTCATATGAAAAATGGGGATAATATTCACTCTGTAGGATTTTTCTAGATATTAAATGTGATAATACGTATAAAGACCTGAGCATAGTATCTGGCACCTAGTAAATGCTCAAAAATTGTTATTAAATTGGTGTTAAATTTGGGTATTAAAATTGGAGAGTCAAGATACAGACATATAAATAATGAGTAAATAAGACTCCATTGGACACCAATGTGAAACAAAATGCTAAATATGATATGAAAAGGGGCCAGTCTCAAAAATAATATTGGTCACCATTTATTGAGCACTTTCTGTGCTTTAGATTTGTTATCTCATTCTTTATGCAATCCTGTGAGATGGGTGCTGCTTCTGCCTTAAAGGTGGGAAAACTGAAGCTGAGAGGTTAAGGGATGTGGCTTATACAGCAAGTGATAAAGCCTAGGATCAAACCCAAGTGTGTGCACCCAGGAAGCTACACTATGTCCATGTGACATGCTACCTTTCCAAACAAGCTGAGGACTGTCTAGTTAAACAGGAAGCATGGAGTAGAACTTACCATGAATTGGGCTCTGCAAGAAAGGCTTGCCTTCTCCAGGAAGCCTCATGTGTGTCATCTCATCTGTTATCATCCTCTTCCCTCACCTTTTGTACTCAGGATGTACTCGACTCCTGGTTATTTTTCAGGGGACCTTTGTACATCTCACTGCCAAATCCTTCATCATTCGCTCCTGGGGATCTCGGGTTGTGGCCTTCTCAGCACTGAGTGAGGGCTCTGTAGCAGTGGCTGCTGGGCGGCCACCAGCACCAGGGGGGCTCTAACTCCTTCATCTGTAGGCTAGGAATCTTGGCTGTCTCCAGGACCTTGCCTTCCCTTGGGCTAGGAGCAGTAGATACACAGGCTTAGATGGGAGGTGAGGCTTTACTTACCAGGGCTTATGCTTTGCAGACAGATCTTGGAGCTACCCTGGAAGGAGGAGACTTTCTTGGTGTTGCAGGCACTCCTAGAGCAGCAGGTGAGCAGGCTACCTTGGGGAAGAGTGGACAAAGAAGTGCTGCCATGCTGTGGACAGATGTGGGGCTCCTGGGTTTATGATCCCTTTGATGATGGCAGGGCAAGTAAGACAGCTGCCCTACAGCAGGGTGCCCTGTGACAGTGGCAGAGTCCTGGTGCTTGAAAGGCTGGTGACAGATAGCTGACTACATGGTAAATTCCATCTCCACCTCTTACTGGCTGTGTGACCTTGGGGAGGGACTTTCTGGTGTGTGTGTATAACTTTTATTTTTGAATAGGTAATAATTCATGTTAACAATTTTGGAAGCTCAAAAAGATATAGTGAAAAATACTCCCCCAGCCATCCAGATTCCCCTCCCCAGGGCTAATCAATGTTACTAATTTCAAGAGAACTCTCCTAGAGATGCTTTGTAGCTATAAGAACATATATTTAAATGTACTCTTTCTTCGCTTTTTACATAGATGTTAACACCAAGCCCAATGCTCTGTATTTTGCTTTTTTCACTTAATATATTTTGGCAATTTTTTCATATTAGTACCTAAAATTCTGCCTTACTTGTTTATAACTTAAGTATTGACCTGACCTCTTTATGTCTCAGTTTCCTCATCTACAAGAGGGGAACGATGATGACAGCACCTACCTCATAAGACTAGGGTGAGGTTTAAATGGAATAATGGTGTAAAGTGCTCAGAATGGTGTCTTATGCATAATAATGTTTATTAAGTTATTTTTATGAAGAGCAATTGTTACTATGCTGGCATTACCCCTTGGGAACCTCTTAACTCCTGTATATCTTCAACCACTAAGCCAAGCTAGGGATCCTTGGCCTCCTTTGGTCCTAATCTGAACCCTTACCACCATTTTCTGAGACTTTTGTGCCAGGCTTTATGTGCATTGTCTCGTTTAATCTTTTTCACAGTCTTCAGAGTTAGAAATTATGAGCCCCACTTTAGAGATGTGGAAACTGAGGCTTAGTGTAGTTAAGTGATCCTTCTACACAGGGTCACTTAGTTAGGAGGTAGTAGAACTGAGAATTGAATGCAGGGCCCTTTCTCGTGTTACTGTCCCACCTCTCAATGTGTGCAGGTGGAGATGACCCCCGAGAAGTTCAATGTGTTGATGGAGAAGCTCTGTAAGGAGGGGCTGACAGCCACCACGTCCATGGCCTATGCCAAGCTCATGCTGACGGTGATGACCAAATATCAGGCCAATGTGAGTGTTGATAGGTCCACAAGGGCTGGTCCTGATGCTCTGAAACTGCCATGAGGGCATACAGATGCTTACCAGGGAGAAAAACCCTGAATGTTAGCCTGGGAAACCACAAGTTCAAGCCCAGGACTAGAGGATGAAACTATGTAGGAGTTTGTCCATCCAGCCAACACCTCTGTGGGCCAAATGCTAAATGGGGCATTAGGGAATCAACAGTGACCATAATGCAGTCCCTGTCCTTGACTTGACCCTCTCCTAATGCTGGGCTAGTATGAAGGGAGAGAGATGATAAGTCATTGTAATATCTGGTAGGAGCCAGGTAAGAGGTGTGTACAGGGCTTTTGGTGGCAGAGGAAGAGGGGCAAGTAAACCTTGTGGTTGGGAATTGGGACAGGCTTCCTGACTTAAAGGGTGAGTGGTAGTCAAGGGCCAAAATGGAGCAGCGAATGTCCGAGGGGATCTACAGGTAGTTCATTGTAGCTGGGGCCTGAAAACATGAGAGTGAATGGTGGAAAGGGAAGAGGTTAGTGAGCTAAAGTACCAAGAGCTAATACTTACATAGCCCCTGCTACATCTCAGGCACTGTTCTACGTTTTTTACATAAGTTAACTCACATGTTAGCCCAATGAGAAGATTCTATTATGAGTTCTATTTTATAGATGAAGAAATCGAGACTCAGGTTAAAGTAACTTGCCCAAGGTCACATTGCCAGGCTATGGTAGCATCTTATGGAAGGCCCTGTAGGTTATGGTGAGGAGGTTGGACTTTGAAGGCCAGGTATT
>NW_006432451.1:2517073-2546556 GCF_000325575.1 Pteropus alecto | reverse complement strand
CTCTGGAGAGCCTAGAAGAAGGACCTCCAATATGAGGCCTCGGGAGTCGTCCTAGACCTTTCAGCTGGAGTGACTTGGTTAGAGTTGCATTTTATAAAGAAGCCTCTGGCCTCTGTAAAAGGAGTGGAGATTGGAGAGTGAAGGTACAAGGCAGAGACTTCTCAGGAGGTTGTAACAACAGTTAAGGGCACAAAAAGCGTGACCCAGAAGGAAGGTGGCAGCCACAATGGAGTGTTTCTGAACCTTAGTTTCTTCATCTGTAAATGGGAGGGTTGTAAGGATTATATGAGGTAATACACATAAAGTGCTGCCACATAGTAAGCAGTCTATATAATTGTCAACTGTTATTGAGGTAGCTGACTTAGTAAGTTGTGCAGTTAGTATTTGACCTCAGGTCAACCTGAATCCAAAGACCTTGCTTCACCATTGGGAAATAATGAGGTACAGTTGCTCAGGAAGTCATCTCCTTCCATTGTCCTTGCATCCTGATTCCTCTCTCAGGAGCAGAGGAGTGCAGGGAGAGAGGCTGCTGGAATTCTGACATTATTCTTCCTTCTCCCCAGATAACCGAGACCCAGAGGCTGGGCCTGGCCACAGTCCTAGCAGTCAACACCACTTTCCTGAGGAAGTCCCTGCAGGCCACCCTGAGACATATGGCCCCCTGACCTTCCACTAAGGGACCACCCTCCTAGAGCTCCCTCATCAGCTTCCTGAACAACACTTCTGCCCTCAGCATCTCACCCTGACCCCTTGTCTGGGGGTAAAGACTGAGCCTGACCATCCCAGGGATCAACTGCCTCCCACTTCCAGGCTGCAGAGAGGCTATCTTGGCCTCCCAACCAGCAGGGAGGATCCTAAGCTGAGGAGGCTGGATGAGCTGGATTTCGAAGGGCTGTTGACTCTTCCTGGCTCCCTCCTTGTTACTTCTCCCTCAAGCTGCGGACAGAAACTTTCCTATAGGCCTCTGTAGAGTCACAGCTGACCCAGAGTAGATGAAAGATGTTCCAGCAGCCCTGGGAGACCTGTATGCTTAACACAAATCTCTTGTGCTCAAGTATATATTATGATCCTCTGTGTTCCTGTTTCTGACTTGAATAATTTATCAATGGTATTTAATAAAAAGGAAGTTCAATGATGTCATAATAAAAGTGCCTGCCTTCCTATTAACTCTGGGTATTTGTTGAAAACCAACTCACCATCATTCCACCCTGCTCAGCAACAAGGGGCATCTTTTTTTCTGGGCAAATGTTCTGTGAAGGGAAGGTAGTAGAGTTCTGAGGTTCGTTCATTCACATTTTATGGGCCAGAAAATAAACCACCCGACCCAGCCCTATTAGCTGTTGAGTAGGTGAGGTGGTCGGCAACCACTAGGGGAGGGCGGCTGAAGATGGGAGTGACTCAGTCTGGAGTTGGGGAAGGCTTTTGGGCAGAAGACTTGATTAGGAATCAGATCTCCTAGGGTTACTGTGGGCAGAAAAAAGGATGGGGCCTGTTGGACAGAGGAAAGAGCAGAAAGGGTATGTAATACTGAGGACATGTCTGTTTTATGTCTTTTATTCCCATAGCACCTAGCTAGACACCTTGTTCATAGTAAACAGTAGATAACATGTTATCGAATCAACTATTAGGTGAAAGTCATTACAGTACCTTCCTAGCTCTTCGCCATTGCAAGCTTTGAGGGGCCAGGAACAACTTTATATTTCCCTTCCCACAACTTCCTCCGAAGACCTGAGCCCCCATTAGAACAAGAGGATGAGGAAGATTAGGAGTTAAAGCGTGCTTTTGAGAAGAGGCAGGTGCAGAGGGCAGGAGGTAGTGGGCAGAGTTGGTCTAAGCCAAAGGACAAACATGCAGGAATTGTACGCTCTCGGCGGCCATCACCGTGCAGTGCCCAGAACGTGTGACATCTGAAGCTCAAGCCCAGGATTTAGCCTCTTCCCTAAGGGTCTGCCAGCTGCTGGCGCAAAAGGGGTATTTTCAGGGTGTTGCGGGACGTCCTGGACTGTAGCCTCAGGTCGTCCTCGCGCTGGTCTAGCGGTGCCACGCGCGGCATCGCCCTCCAGCGGCGGTACACAGCGCTGAGGGGGGAAGCCACAGGAATAACGCATCTCTCGCGATAACAAGGTTCCTATTTGAGCGCATGCGCGAGCTGAGTTAACCTCTTTTCCGGTTTTTGTGGCGCGCGGCATCATGAGGTGAGTGCTATTCAGGATACTATCTGTGCTCATCCGCACCTCCGGGCGCTCCCATGGGGAGGGAGACCCTGCGAATGGAATCGGGAGTCCTTGCCCTTGCTTCGCTGAGGCGCATTTCTTGCCTGGCGTCGGCCTGCGGGCCCCGCGTTCGACTTCGCGCGCCCAGCCCGGCCGCCAGTAGGGTCTCTTTCCCGGGGCCTGCGCCTGATTCTCGGACCCAAATCTCCCGACTCGGTGTCCAGAATCCCCCAGTGTGAAAGCCTGAGGCTTCTGATCACATCGGCGTCCAGGTCCTGAGTGCTCGTCTTGCTTCTTTTTCACAGCAGCAAAGTCTCTCGCGACACCCTCTATGAGGCTGTGCGGGAAGTCCTGCACGGGAACCAGCGCAAGCGCCGGAAGTAAGCGCGGGTCCCCACGGGAGAATGAGCGCAAGGGGGATTTGGGAAGCCGCGGGTGGCTATTTAACTTGTTACTTTTTGTTAAGGTTTTTGGAGACGGTGGAGCTGCAGATCAGCTTGAAGAACTATGATCCTCAGAAGGACAAACGCTTCTCTGGCACCGTCAGGTTGGCACCGTTCTGACCCCACCCAGCACTCAGTGCCCCCCGTGCCCTGCTACTCTCTTGAGGCTCCTTTTGAGCCCTTGATGGGCAGGCACGTGCTGCACTGAAGTGCCCGGGTAGTTCAGACCCTCTGCTTTGGGCAGGTGCGGCTGGACGGACCCCCACCCTGGGTCTTAAAACAAGAGGGGAGGCGTGGGGAGGCCTTGGCCGAGCCCGCCGGCTAGTTTGAGAAGCCAGACTAGCTGTTGGTGAATGTGAACGCTCTGGGTAAGGCTCAGTGTCTGCAGCGGTCCCAGACCCGTTCACCTGCCCTTCGGACCCAGGGCTGGACATGACCTGTTCTGTCCCCAAAATGCAGGCTTAAGTCCACTCCCCGCCCAAAGTTCTCTGTATGTGTTCTGGGGGATCAGCAGCACTGCGATGAGGCCAAGGCTGTGGATATTCCCCACATGGATATCGAGGCATTGAAAAAACTCAACAAGAATAAGAAACTGGTCAAGAAGCTAGGTGAGTGGCCGGTGTGATTTTGTATTGGGGTGGGGACAGATAATTCTTATGGGAATGGTAAAAAAATGATATTTCTACCATTTGCATTATAAAATGACAAAGGAGGTTTATAGGATCTGCTGTGGTTGATTAATTCGAGTGGTATTTGTTAGCCTTATGAAGGGTCTTTTCATATTTACTTTTGAGGATTGAATTTTATAGGGAAGGGAGGCCAGGTGGTAGTTCTTTCTAAACAGATGACAGTCTGTTAAGTTGATAAGTCAGGTCCTGGTGTGTTCTGAATTCTGTATGCGCCAGTTTTAATTTCCTTTTCATATATGGTCTAAGCATTTTACAGATAAGAAACAGATGCAACAGTTGTCATGTAGCTGGAAAATAGGAAGGTAGAATTTGAACCCAGGCAGTTTTAACTAGAGTGCATTTTCTGTTGCAATGTGAATTGTGGGTCAGCCTAGGACTGCATTTCGTATGAATATTGGATCAGTAAAAAGTTCAGAGGATGGAGAAGATCAAACTGGAATCAGGAGAAGTGTAAAAAGACTTGGTAACCTAAAAGAGGGGTAGAATGTTGGTTAGTGGGCATATTTGTGGTTGGCTCACAGATCCCTGTTTAGAGAGCTGCTTTTCAGGGTCCTAAGCATCCAATGGCTTACTCTTTTTGCCAGCCAAGAAGTATGATGCCTTTTTGGCTTCAGAGTCTCTGATCAAGCAGATCCCACGAATCCTGGGCCCAGGCCTGAATAAGGCAGGCAAGTTCCCTTCCTTGTTGACCCACAATGAGAACATGGTGGCCAAAGTCGATGAAGTGAAATCCACAATCAAGTTCCAGATGAAGAAGGTAAGGAGTTAGAGTCCTGTTTTGCATTTCTGTGGGTGCTTTGGATATGTGATAGTCCCTGAGCAGGGTTGAAGCTTTTCATATATCTCCAATCTTCCTGGCCTGGGTCCAGAGCACTGCTCAGTAGGTCAGTAGAAGGGAAGGATGGGCCATCTGCCTTGTAGTTATGCCCACTCTTTCCATGTTCTCTTGCATCTAGCCGCCAATTGATTCGACCTTCCTTTTCTTACAGGTGCTATGTCTAGCAGTGGCCGTTGGCCACGTGAAGATGACAGATGATGAGCTTGTGTATAACATCCACTTAGCTGTCAATTTCTTGGTGTCATTGCTCAAAAAGAACTGGCAGAACGTCCGGGCTTTATACATCAAGAGCACCATGGGCAAGCCCCAGCGCCTGTACTAAGGCACAGCTTAATAAACCATACTGTTACCATTACCTGTCTGCCTGTGACCAAGGGGAGAGGGAGGTATTTTGACAGCTGTCATTGCATGCCACAGCACAGTGAAGGACAGTCATTTTACCCAAACTGCAAGGAAAGCCATTGTTATTGCCTTCAAAATTCTACAATCTTACTCCAATTTATTGGATATTTATGTTGTGATAGTCGGGCTGCTAACCTGGACTTGAAGCTTTTCTAATAACCTTGAGGGGGAGGGACAGATCAGGGCTAGGCTATGTGCTTCTGCTGCTTATGGAGTGGAAAGGATTAGGTGTTTCACCTTGAAGATATTGACTCAGCCTTTGGCAACATGCTTAATGTGTGACTTAACGTTAACCTCCTTGTATGTCAGAGATTGGTTCTTAATGTAGGCTTTTTGTGAGATTTTTGTGTTCTTTTTAATCCCTCTAAGCCATGCATTTGGGGTTGGTCTGTAGATCATAAAGTATTAAAAATGGAGTTTGGATACCTAGATGGTTATGATGGGAGTGGTCCACAAACTCTGAGAAATTGGTCTAGTATTTGCTTGCCTGACCCCAAGTTGAATACCATATATTAAGGGTAATTAGAAACTGCTTAAGATGTTTAGGAAAACATAAGACCTGTGCAATATTGTAATGGGCCCTGTTGATCTCTTCTAAGGAAGCAATGGGTGGCATTAGGCTGGAAACTCCCAGGCCCATTGTGCAATACCCCCAACTCCAGGCAGTCTCCCCTTCTCTGATCCTCAGAGAGAGTTCTTACCTCTGATGCTAGGCACTGGAAAAGTGGCTTTTGGTATAGTGGGAAATAATTAGCTCCATTTATCTTTGGTGAATAAAGGGATCAGTTCATCCCTCCAGTTTTGTTTAATATTGCTGCAAGGCTAATCCAAAGCATGGAAATGCTGTACGTTTTAAAAGAAGCATTACCTGTCCTTGAAGCATGAAAAGTACAAGGTTCTCACAAAAGACCTTAAGCCGTTTTTTTTTGGTGGTGGGGGGGTGTTGGCCTCTTTTACCTTTTTAACTGCAGGTAAAATAACTACAGTGTAATGTTGAGAGCACTGAATTTTGGTTTTTGAGGTAGGCCAGCTTGCTCCTTGAATTATTAGTGATAAGCTTGTTGAACAATGTTCCTTTAAGGAGGGACAAAAGCTGGCTATAAAATTAGGGCCTAATTTTATTGAAATGTTTATTCATAAAAACAATTGGAAGCTGACAAATTTGACCATGTTTAAGTGATTTTTAGGATTTTTTGAACTCCAATTTATGTAATCGGGAAAAAAGGCAATACTTGAGATACGGCAAGAAGATCTATGGCGATTTGATGAGGAATGTAGTACAAAAAGATTTATGAGTGTGAATATATTTTATGCCTTGACTCTGCAAAAAATCTGCTTACAAAGCACTGAGTACAGTTAAGAGAAAATATAAGATGTGAGAGCCATGAGGTAAAGACATAAAACAAGTCCCATGCGCTAAGATGGGCCCCGGCTGCTCCTGTGGCACCTACTCCCGAGGGTCTTGATGGGCTCGTGGGTGCAAACCATCTCTAGGAGCCTAAGACCAGAAAGATTTCTGTTTGCACCAGCAGTGGTGCTGTTGTGAGCATTGTCATAGTGGAGCCAAGGTTTTCAGAGATTCTCATGACCTCAGGTGCACACTCAGACTTTGTTGGGTACAAGATCAGCCATGTGATTGCCTGTGGACTGAGTGTCCCCCCCCACTGCCTAAGTTTGAATCCCAGCTCTGCCACTCAGGAGCCACATGAGCCTGTTGTGCTGATGATGGTACCTACCTAAAGTACCAACTTAGAAACATTTTGCACTATGCCAGGCACTTAGTACTCAAACAGCAGTAAGAAAATGGTAATTACATGTAACCACATACGTGTCCTATATGTACTGGGCCTGGTACACAAAAATCATTCGGGTTTAGGACAGTGAGTGGAGGCAATCCTGAGGAACACCTCAGTGGTGCTGATGAAGAGAACAGGGTGCCTTCAAAGTCACACCCTCCTGTCTGAAATGAGCCAAGGCTAAAAATCCTTAAAAAATTGTTTTGGAAACTCTAAAGCAAGGTAAATGGGTACATTTTAGAAATACTTGGGAACTTGGTGAATCTTCCTGCATTATCGATTTGAATCACCTGAATTTAAATCAAACCTACTTCAATTTATAAATCTATTGAGCCTTATGTATTAGGGTAGGAGCCCTTAAAAACCAACTCTTAAACAATGACTCAGCACTTTCTCCTGGTCTCTTGGGGAATCTGTTTCCAGCCATGGTGCCTGCCCTTAAAGGCCCACAACACCTCAACAAAAGGGATAGAGTAGGCAGCAGAACAGGAAAGCAAACAACACACTTGGGGATAGACTGATTCTGTTGAGCTATTTTAATCAATTCCCAGCCTCTAGGATGACTAGTCCAAAGCTTAGTGTGCACCTGAGTTAGAATTCAGGTTTCACATACCTGGGGAGCCCAAGTTCTCTAGCAGTTGTGCTGCAAGGAAATAAAGAGCCCTCATGAACCCTCAGGACAATACTCTGGCCTTGACTGTGGAATTGACAAAAATATGGCACTCTTCCCTCTCCCCCAGGGAACATCAGAACAGGAAAACGGGCAGGAAGGATAGAACTACGGGCCCCTTCTTTGAGCTCCAGCTTTCTTGGTGCTTCTGTACAGCTTCCCATTGAACCCTGAGCAGAGGAGAGCAACTTCCAGGAGAGCCCTGGGCTTTGGGCTCACAAGACCCACTTTCTCATCCTGGTTCCTTCCCTACATTGGAACCTCGAAACTAGTAATTACCCATTTCTGGATCTGTTACATTTGTGGTTGGGGGTAAGGGGAGAGAGAAAAGAGAAAAGCTGGCCATATTTCACTCCTTGAGTTTTCTGCATGAGACCTACATTATTTTTAAAAAAGGCAACAATCCACGTGATAATGCTTCAAGCACCCAATTGATGTATTCATCTATTAGTGCAGAGATTGAATTTTGCATCCAGTCCTAGGCCTGGCACATGGGTCTTTCATAAATCAATTCTGCTTCTAGGACCCCCTCCCAACTTACTGGAGCTCAAGGTACCTCCCCATCCTACAAGTGATAATCTGGAGTCCCTCCAATGCAATGGACCAAGACAGGCCACCTGAGTATTTAAGTAGTATACTAGGTGTATGGACTTGGAGTCAGGCAGATCAGGTTCTAATCTTGGTGTTGCCATTGACTGACTCAGTCCGTTTCCACATCTACAAAATTGGAGGTTGGACCAGGATGACCTACGGCCATGGACCAATATATATGTCAGTGGCCTGTTAGGAACTGGGCTGCACAGCAGGAGGTGAGTGGCAGGCTAGCGGGTAAAGTTTTATCTGTTATTTGCAGCCACTCTTCAGCGCTAGCATCACCACCTCAACTCCACTTCAGGTCATCAGGCATTAAATTTTCACAGGAGCACCGGTCTCTGGTGCTGAAAATGTTGGGGACCGCTGATCTAGAAGACTAGATTATCAAGTAGAAAATTTCAGATAATTAAAGATACTGCCTTCTCCCCTTCCCCCATGGTCCCTGCTGTGTGAGCACAAAAGTCTTTCCCAAGTGGACAGGAGCAGGATAAAATCTGGCTTCCCCTGATAGCAGCTATCCACTTGGGAGAGCACTCACCCTCCCTGAGGCTCTTTCCTCATGAGTAAAGTGAGGACAGGACAGTGAGAACAGAAGTCACTGTGAAGACGTGGGGATTCAGCAGGGAGCCCATCTCAGTAGTTGTGTAACCTTGAGTAAGTCGCTTCACTTAGAGACAAAGTGGCAGAAAGAGCTCAGGGCCATGCAGGGCACAATTCAGTGCTTAACTCCTGGAAGGAAAGGCTTGGAGAAAGGTGGGAATTGACAAGCTTTCACAGGACCCTTGAATCATAACTATTTTGAGTGGGGTAGGGCTTGGGTACCCCCAGCAGACAGGGTGGGGTGGGGTGACACACCAGGACCTAACCTAGGAGGAGCGGCCACCTGAAGCTATTCCAACCCAGAGGTCTGGCACACGACTGGTCACACAATTAACCCACAAACAAATAACTTTAATTTTTTTTTGTTTGAGCAGGAGCTGGGCTTTGATGGCACCTGCCCCAGCCCCGTGCCACATTTATGATATAACCCATCACAGCTGGATTTAAAAAATACACAAAAAATATATAATATACATTATAAAACCTAGGTTGGGTTTGGAGGTGGCCTGAGCGATATGCAAACTGTGAGGACCTTCAGGAAGCTCAGGGGTGGGGCAGGGTAAAGAAGGGAAGGGGCACAGTACTTCATATGAAACTCATAAATACCAAGAGGTTGCTGGTGGATAGGCCGAGGCAGCTGAAGGGCCTGGGTGTTGGGAAGGGACGGCAGGGAAAGGGTTAATCTTCAGTCCCAGAACTGGATCTTAGGAGCTGCTCCAGGCAGGGAGACTGAGGTGAGGAAGAACATAAGGGAGTGGTGCCCCGCAAGGGGTCACTAAACCCAAGTCTTGGGCAAGAGAAACTCTCAAAGCCTTTTGCTGCCCCTTGTCCCAGGGCCACGAGTCTGTCCAGAAGCTGGGACTCCATCTTCCTACTTGACCCTCCAGCCTAGTTTTGAGCCTGCACCTGCCTCCAGGGGCCTTCCCCTATCAGGAGGCTGCTGCGGGGTCTTGACAAAAGATCTGGGCCAGGGCAGCTTGCGGGAGGTGGGCGCAAGAGGCTCCTGAAGCCTCTGGCTGGATTGCGGGCTAACAGAGGGCACCCAACAAGTGCTGAATATCTGCGGCTCTCCTTTCTTGCCTGATCAAAAGCAGTTGCTCCCCTGTGTCAGGGGGCCCCCAACCCAGCTGGCCCTAGTCCCTCCCGTATGCCCTGGGGCTGGTCCCACTCAAGGGAGGTAGTGTAAACCTGGGCTCTGGGGACAGGCAACCCTGGGTGAGCACTCCAATTCTGCCCACCACCCCTACAGGTTCCTTAACTACTCAGAGTCTCAGAACCTCATCTGAGACACCAAGACCCGTGCTTGCCTGAGGATGGCACGAGGCACAGAGGGGGCCTGGCACATAGCAGGTACAAAGAAAGTATGGGCCCTCTCTCTTCTTCTTAACCCAACCCCAACTCGACACTCCCCCTTGTGGCCTCTGCATTCCGCCTCCCCTCCATTCTACTTTCACCAGCTGGCACACTCCCCTGAGGGGCCAGTGGCCGCGCACACCTGACTGAACCCAAAGGTGTCCTCCCATTCACTCGAGGCTGGGCAGAACTGGGTGATGGTGGCTCAGCATCCCAGCCAGGCTGCCCCACCGCTGAGCCCCACTCTCTTCTCCCACAATTAAAGCGCAGAACAGTGGCAGGGAGTGTGTGTGCTGGGGGTAGGTAGGGAGGCCTGCTGGGTCCTGGGTCTGAGGCCTGGCAGGCAGATGAATCCTCAATCCTGGACCCCTGGGGGTGCCAGGCAGATGTGTGGAAAAGATGCTCGTCCTGGATCCTGGTGGTAGGGGCAGAGAGCACTCTAGTCTTTGACAAGCTTGTAGACATGGTGCTGGGCCCCGTGCTCACTGGTGGAGACTTCGAAGACAAAAGCAATGACGAGGAGGGTCTCCTGGGAGTCACGGCTTGTGACCACCTGGGGGCAGGACAGGAAGATTCAGGAGGTCAGGTGGAACAGGGCCAAGGAGTGTGGAGGCTGAGCAGACTCTGCTCTTTTCTGGGGCTCAGTCTCTGTCTCTGAACGATGGGTCTGGCCACCCCCGCTTTGAGACCCCTGTGCCTGGCACCCTCCCAGGACCCCCCAAAACTCCTGTGCCTCCCACACCTGCAGGATGGTGAAGTTCTCCAGGACACTATTCATCATGTACTTCTCGGGCAGGTGCTTCAGCTTGTGGATGAAGTTGATCATGTACTCGCACATGGGCGAGCGGTGGATGCGGTACACGAAGCGCCCGTTCTCCAGCCTGGCGTACTCTGTCTGTGGAGAGCCGTGGGGAAGGCATCGCTCAGCCCACCTACTCCTGGCCCCACCACTCCTCTCATCCCCACCTCTGCCCCGAGAGCCCCCACTCACCTCCACCTTCTCTACCACCTGCTTGCCAAAAGAGCACACCTTGGTGGAGACACTGATGGTCATGCTATCGGCTGAGCTGTACTGGGAGCTGACCCCATAGAAGGCTCCCGGGCCCTCCTGGATGGTGCTGTTGAGGTCGGCCTGGAAGAAGAGGCGGGGGTGCCATTAGGTGCTAGAGAGGCCTGAGGGAGGCTCCCTGCCATGCCACATCAGGATCCTGCCCAAGGACCCATCTCCGGCACTCTGCCCACAGACCACAGGGAGAGAGGTGGTCAACAGGGTGGGTCCAGGTGTACTGCACATCTGGGTTGGTTGGGAGCAGAGAGGGATGAGGGCAGCTCACCCAGAACTTGACGAGGAAGAAGGCATTAGGCGGCCCCTTCTCATAGAGCTCCTTCAGTCCACCTTTTTTCTCCGGGAACTTGTCATAGATTTGACGCACATCGACCGCCTCCAGGGGTGGATCCGAGAAGGCGGGGTTCGTCTGGCCGATGTGCACAAACAGGTGTTTGCTGTACTGTGGGGAGGGCCCAGTACCGGGTCAGGGGAGCACTCAAGTGTGCAGGCCCAGGGGGGCTGCACGAGGATAGAACTGCCCTATGGCTTCCAAACCCCATGACCCTGAGCTGTGGCCCTGGACCACCATGCCAGAGTCTCCCCACGATTGCACCCAAACACATTACCGTGTCAGGGTCTCGCTGCACCTCCATGAAGGCGGAATACTCAAGGAGCCGCAGCCGGGAGGAGGCGATGGTGCGGTCCTGCCACACAGGCACAGAGGCAGCAGCTGGGGGGAGCGGGGCCAAGGGCTCGTAACCTGGAGGACAAGGTGGACTCTCATCTGCATGTGGCCCCAAGCCTGCACAAAGCCTTTGTGCAAACTAGAAAATGACATGCCTTTTGAGTGGGAACACAGGCTGGATTTTGACTCCCCTGCCAGGTGTCCTTGTACAGTGCACAAGCTACATGACCCATGTGTGGTGGCCCTAGTAGTATACATCGGTGAATTTTTCCTTTGTCACTATTAATGTGTGTTCGAACTAAAAATGTAGTCAAGTCAAAAGGG
Organism: Pteropus alecto; assembly: GCF_000325575.1. NCBI lineage: Eukaryota > Metazoa > Chordata > Mammalia > Chiroptera > Pteropodidae > Pteropus > Pteropus alecto. The sequence goes on along the minus strand of NW_006432451.1, from coordinate 2,534,901 downwards.
AAAAATAAAAATTACCCAGAATCCCAAAACCTTCGTTACAAGGAAGTTTATATACATACAGTATATAAGTGTAATACTCTCAGTGTTACTTGTAGCAGAGTTCAGGAAGCAACATTGTAAAAGGTAAGGGGGCTATTTCTGGATGTCCCAATCCCCCATAGATGCCACTCACTCCTTCCTCCCAGTGCAAACACACACACACACACACACACACACAAGTTGAGTCCCAGCTCTTCCAAGCAGAGGTGCAGGTGCCAAGGGTGGGACTGGTGGTGGTGGCAGCCTCATGGGAAACTTACTGCTGAGCGTCGGCGGCAGGGGAGGCTGGATAGGGTATGCTGGCTGTGCAAAGGGCTTGATGCTGCAGACAGGAGCACAGCCTGGTTAGAGGGTCACCCACTTCCCCATGTTCCACCTGGCCCAATCACTTGGTGTCTTATCTGGGATCCCAAAAGGGAGCCACCCAGCCTTGCTGCAGAGGCCCGAAAATGCATGCTGACTAACTCACAAGCTTTTTGTTTTCTTCACATTTTAACTTTTGTGAAATCCTGCTGCATCTCACAATTGATGTGCGCGTTTAATGTAGCATTTCAACCTCACCCTGAAGAGCTGAGGGTGTATCTCAGGATGAAAGTCATCTTAGAATTAAAAGAACCAAGTATACTCAACAACCTGACTCATTGACTGAGAGGTGGATTTGGAGATTAACTGAGTGAAAAATAATTGAAAGATGGATGACAAGTGGATGAGTGGGTTGATGAATGAACAAACACATGAATGAGCAGACAGATGCATTAGCTTTCTTACTGGAGCTCTCCATCCTTCCGGTTTTTTAATTAAAACTTTGCTCAGCTGTTGCTGGAGCTCAGATGGGAGGGGAAGTCTAGTGTGGCTGCCAAGGGAAAGAAGAGGGTGTGGGAAGGATGTACCACAATACTCACTCCTGAGAGGGTCCAGGCTGCTGTCCCAGGAGAGGGGGGCTGCTCCAGAACTGCAGAGATGGGACAAAGCACAGGGCTCTCTCAGTATCCTTGCCCCTCACTATAGCCCAGCCCTGAAGACACTCCCTCACCTCCCAGGACCACCTCCCAGGACCCCTGTACCCGTGAGGAAGTGGAGAAGACGGCCTGGGGCAGAGGGGAGGGCGGGCTGAATTTGTTCTGTAGGACGCTGGCGGAGACAATCTGGGCAGAGGACATGGATGCCATGCTCTGGAGGGCTTTGTCCTTGGAGACCTGGTCCTGGGGAGGGGAGGGATCATGTGAGGCCAGAGACAGGACAAGGCCTTGCCTCAGGACCCCCCTCCAAAACTCTCAGGGCTCTGAGGAGTCCAGGTCTGGATTACAGCCCCAGCTGTGCTCTGTGGGCTAAGGAGGGTCTCAGCCCTGATCTGGGCCTGTTTCTTAAGTGTACATCACCCCTGTGACCACAATCCACAGTAAGAAATAATTTTTATTCCATAACTCTGTATGTACCAAAATATTTCGCCTTACATATCATGTACTGTCAGATTTTCTATTATATTCCATTAGTGGTTCTCAAAGTATGGTGCATGGACCAATAACACCAGCATCACCTGGAAGCCTGTTAGAAATGCAAATTCTCAGGCCCCAGCTCAGACCTACTGAATCAGAAACTCTGAGGATGAGGTCCAAAAATCTGTCTTCACAACCCCTCCAGGTGATTCTGATACATGCCAAAATTTAAGAACCATTATATTTCATTATACTTCATTAAAAAAAGTTTAAGAACCATTATACTTCATTATATTTCATTAAAAAAAAAAATTCTGTTTGCAAATCTATTAAATTGATTTACAATCCATAATTTGAAAATCCTATATCAGGTGTTCTTCCCACAACTTCCACCAGGAGAGAGTCAGTGCTACTTACCAGGTTCATGGCCTGTGAAGGAGAGGGAGAATGGATTAGATGAGGCACAAATGAAGGATATATGGGTTGGGGGGACATGTCTTTTCACCTCCCTCCACTCAAAGCCCACCTGGCTCTCAGCTTCCAAGGAGCCAGGGAAGATCAGCAGTAGCTGTGGACCTTCCCCCTGCCCCACTACCACCCAAAGGGAGTGCTTTCCAACTGGGGGGTGCCCTGGATAGGGTAGGATGACAGACAACAGGCTGGAGACCTCGATGGTGAAGCAAGCTGGTACCCCTTGGGTCTGTCCATGTCCTCCGGAGCTGTGCTATAGACATGGAAGGCTGGGGTGGGACACCCAGTTTGCTGGGCAACTATGGGCAGGGAGAAGAAAATGTAGCCTACGGGGCCCCTGACAAAGGCCTGAGCCATGAACCCCAGGCTCTGAGATCCTCAGCCACAGAACATCCAGGATTGAGTGTCCAATGCAAGGAACAGCCACATCCACCACAATAGCTCTGCCAGCAAATACCCTCCAGTGTTTCCTCCCTGCCCACCTGAAGTCCCCATGCAATTAGCAAGGCGCAATTAGGAGGAAGGAGAAAAAGGAAAATGGAGAAGAGAACTGGGCCTCAGTGGTCCCTAAATAATCTTCCTCTCCCTCACTGTAGGGCTGGCTGTCCCCTTGCGCTCAGTCTCCAAGGGCTGTAGCCCTGTGTTGCCTGAAGCAGCCTTTGGTCTTCTTGCTGCTGCTTGTGTTTCTGAGACCCCTGTACCCCCGATAGCTCCTCAGCCCCCTCCCTAACCCAGGCTGGGGTCAGAGAACAGCAACAAGCCTGGGTAGGGCCAGGCCAAGTGGCAAGGGACCCCATACCTTCAGCTTGGACTGAATCTCCCGAGATTTCCGCCTGGCTAGAACCTGCAAGTGGCTAGAGACCTGTAGAGAGAGAGAGAGAGAGAGAAAGAAAAAGAGCAGAAAGAGTGGAAGAAGAGGCAGGAATAGAGCTTCAGCCAGAAAAGAGGCACAGTGGGGCCAGAGAGCTGGCCAAGGCAGAGGCCTGAGCCGTGCAGAGATAGCAGTGGAGGCGCCATGGGTAAGGGGCCGAGGAGGGGCTGGAGGCCCCAGTCAGCACCCAACGTACCTTGATGCCAACCTGGTACTCCCGCACCTTCTTCCGAGCTAGAACCTGTATGTGGCTGGACACCTAGGGGCCGCCCCGCGCCCAGCCAGAGAGGAAAACACAGACAGTGAGGAGGCACAGCATGGGGTGGCCATAGGCATAGCCTTCATCTCTGGGAACAAATGTAAGTAAGGGAATCTGTGGGGATCCTGTGGGCAGACACCCCTCAGCCCTACCAGTCTGCTCTCCTCTTGGCCCTGTCTTGATCAAGGCCTATAGTGGCTTCTAGAATCGCCATGTACAGTTACTGAACAAAAGCACCTAGCCCAGTGAGGGCGAAAATCCAGTCCGAGCTCTGCTGGCCAAGCTGTGTGCCCTGATGTAGGGCTGTATCTAACCGAGAGAAAGGATATCTTCTTATTTTCCCCAAAAGGGGTGACCTTTTTCTCCCTGGTATCCTTAAAGGAGATACATTCTTCTAATTGGCACCACAGAGGCTAACGATGGCCATCATCGGATTATACATTAGGCCATATCTTCTATGAAAGATCTCTCCTGTACAATCGTCTAAGTCCTCCTGTGAACCCCAACAGCTTGCCAGCCTATAAAACTAGGCCTGGTCCTACTCCTGCTTCGTTCATGCAGCTTTTTTCCCCAACACACCTTCCTTTTCCTTGGACTGATAAATGGCAGTATACACACACAGCAGATGCTCTTAATTGCATTTCTTCTCTAGCACCTCCTCCCTGAAGCATCCCTCTCCTGGCAAACACAAGCTAATCACGGCCTGGATGTCTGTACTACGGGGCTTACCAAACAGACCCTTGAGCCCCAGAGAACATAAAGGTCACTGTTTTCCCCATGCAACACAAGGGAACCCATGGCTCCTCTGGGCTGCTTCACACTTTCCTTATCAGTAACTGCTATTGGCTTTCTTTGCAAGTTGTTTTTATCCCCAAAAAGAAACAGTTTTCTTTTCTTTTTAATCAGAGACTGAAAGTTACTATGTATGTGATGCTGGGGGGTGGGGGGGATACTACTTGGTTAGGACCCAGGGGAGTGCTCCTCATGCTGCTTCATATTGCACAGGAATCATACATACATCCAGCAAGATTACTGATCATTTCATGTCATGACAGTAACTGACATTTACCGAGCGCATCTATTGTTCTCAGCGCTTTACTCATACCAACTCATCTGACCTTTATAGCAACACTAAGAAGTTGATACTAATATTTCAGATTTACAGATGATGAAACCAAAGCACAGAGAGGTTAAGCAGCTTATCTAAGGTCACACAGCTGGAGGCTAGAGCTGGGATTTGAACCAAGGTGGCATGACTCAAGAGTCCACTTGCTCTACCACTGAGCTATGCTACCAGGACTCTCGTAGACCCTTAGCACAGAGGGCCACCTTCAAGTAGTCAACTCTGTGACAGTTGAAAGTCACATAGGATTTAATCTTAATGTCATATTTAGCTGGTTTTTTTTTCAATATGGAGGCATTGTACGTGCTACTAATTGCTGTACCTATCTGTAAAAAAACAAAACAAAAAACAAAAAGAACCTAAAACAGCATTTCTAAAACCAAGAGTAAAATAAAAACAACCAAAACAACCTTGCCTGTTGGCTGGTTGTTCTTTGTGACCCATAAAGTCATGGCTTGTCCTCATAACCATAGGATGGGTCCTCTTTAAAGGAGATATTAGATATCAGAATTCTAAGAAAAAACAGAGGAGTACCTCCCACACAAAATGACAAGGGCCAATGGTTTTTTAAATTCTGAGCTCACTGACAGCTGGTTTCATTTATTTTATAATTTTATAATTAAAATAAAATCTCATTGACCAGCCAGGCTGCATGGGAAACCTGGCCAAGAGCAGGTATAACGCTGGGCCCAGAATGAAGAGGTTCTGCTACCCTCCCTGGTCAAAGCGTTGGAGTGTAAAGATCCCTCAGCCCCTTCTCACTCTGAAAAAGGTTCCTATAAACATATCTTTTGGGTGAAGCAAGACACACTGAGACAGTGCCTTCTCTTGCACCTGGAATGGCTTTCTGTTTATAATGACAGTAATAATAAGAGTGATGGCAGTGACAAGTGCTTGTACGGTGCTTATTCTGGTCTAAGTGTCTTCACATATTAGCTAATTTAATGGATGAGGAACAGAGGCTGGGAGGCGAAGCACCCCCTTCCCGCAGGTAGTAGAGCACGTATTTGAACCCAGAGGTCTGATCAGTAAGTGTTCCTCCTGCAGTCCCAGGCCAGGGAACAGGGCCCTTGACCATCTGGTTCCCTGCTAGAACATAGTAGTAGCTCAATAATTTACTAAATGAATAAATACTGTGTAACATGAGCTGGCTACGGAGAGTGGTTAATAAAAGCCTGAACAAATGAGGGAGTGTTTCTGCTCCCACAGTTGGTGGGTGGACTCAGAATCTTCCTTTGAGACAGTGGTGTGGGACAGGTCAGGCTTGTCATATGCTTGCATGGGGATCTGGGGAGGTGGATGCAAGGCACAAAGGCTGAGGGTCAGAGGCGCCCTCCATTCCTCCAGGTACCTGCCTCCAGCCTACCTCTCTCCTAGACACCCCACGTGCAACCCACCCCAACTGACTGCCTGTCACCACACTGCTACCCTCCCTGGACTGTAAGCCACCCAATCATCTCTCAAGTCAACAAGTGTTCCCCATCCCCACCACTACTACCCTCACCACTGCCACTACCCAGGCCACCACTGCTGTGGATCTAGGTCCCTAATCCATTGCCTTACTGCCCCAGGCCTGGGCCAACATTCCTCGAGAGCTGCTACCAGCCACTCCCTGCTCTATTATCCTTTCATGGCCCCCAGCTGCCCCTGGAGAAAACTTGTCCCTCAGGCCTCCAGCCAAATCTCTCACCCTTGGCCCTCAGCTCTTCATTCTCCACCACCACACCCCACCCCAGCCCACGTGGCTGACTGAAGGTTCTTTCTTGCCTATTGGATTGAATCTTGGATCCACTACCTACCAGCCAAGGGACCTTGAGGAAGTTACTTAAATTCCCTGTGCCTCAGTTTCCTCATCTGTAAAATGGACATAATTACTGTATCTATCTTGTAAGGTTGCTGTGAGGATCAAATAAATTAATATCAAGTTAGCTCCGAATTCGCAATTATTATTTACATATCCAACTTCCTCAGCCTGGAAGAATCCCCTCCCTTTTTTTCTGCTTGGCTAAATCTTATTCCTTCTTAAAAATGCATCCTGAGTGTTACCTTCGCTAGGAAGCCTTCCTAGCTCTCCCTCTTCCCTTCCCCTGCCTGGTCAGGGTTAGATGCTTGTTCGACGGCACCCCCCACCCATCTCAGCCATGCCACCCTGCTCTGCACTCAACCATCCAACCATCTGTCTCCCTGACTGGTCAGTGCGCCTCTCAGGGCAGTGTGCATGCAGCTGCCACAGCTGCCCCGTGGGGCTTTCCTGTGGTCACTGAAGCAAAGGCCTTGGGTGGAGTGGTGGGCGGTCAGAGAGGACAGTGGGAAGAGTGATGGAGCAGCTTGAGGGGGTGTGAAGTCACTAGGCGAGGGCAGGGGAGCAGGCTGGGTGAAGGGGCAGCTATGAGGAGGTGGGCAGGGCAGTGGGATAGCTCTGGACAGAAAGGGGTTGAAGGAGGCAGCTGAGAGAATGTGTGTGTGCAGAGGGGCCACTACATAAACAGTCTCTTTACCTGTTTTCTTGTCCGAGTCTTCCCTGTTCTCAATTTAATATAGCGTGCGATCAACTCATTCCGACCTAGATTGGGTGAGAGAAAAAATGAGTGGGCGAAGTGGGGAGCTGGTGGATGGAGACCACCCCACCAGCTGAGAACCACACAAGGCACCTCCCTCAAACACTGCTCCTCTGTTCCCTCCCCCACTCTTTACTCTGACCCCACCCTCAGGGGCACAAGCAGGTGGACAAGGAAAGTGGGGAAGTCCCAGGTGCTCCCCCTACTGCCTCCAGGGGGCGGGGGGGTCTGCTCATTGGGAGAGGGGTGAATAGGGGCAGCAGAGTAGGAGGAGGAAGGTGGAACAATGTCAGGTTTCCTTGCAGACAGGGGCAGGTGTGGCCCAGGGGCAGCAGGGCAGCTGAGTCCCTCACTCCCAGCCCCTAGCAGTGCTTCCTTCCTTCAGGGCTTGCCACCAGCTCCAAAGCTCTGAGTGTGTATTCGTGTGTGAGACCTGACCCAGGCAGTAGACGTTTCTGTTAATATTGCCATGTGTGTCTGAGAGTTCTAGACTGGGTTCCTGTCCTAGCTGTCCTTGACATGAGGGGGGACCCTGGACAAGTCCCTTCCCTTCTCTGGTGAAATAGGCAGGAAGGACCGGGTGGTCTCCAACACACCTCCTACACTGATAGCTTGTGTTAAGATGTGTCACTGAGCATGTCACTGTGCCCTTGAGCCTGTCACCCCCATGTCACCAGTTACCAGTATCTCTCCCGCCCTATGGGAACCCAACTGCTTGTCAGCCTTGGGGTGGGGGGCTCTGCTCAGCACCATGGACCCTCTGAGGGGGCTTGTCCCTGGGAGAGGGGTGCTTGGGACCCGTAGCTAAGCATATCTCAGCATCCCCTGGGTGTATACCTCTTACCCCCAAATCCAGGCCCCTTGCCCCCTAACCTCACAGCCTCCCCACATTCTCCAAATTCCTCTTCAATGACAGAACCAGCCCCACTGCTCCTCCCTTCCTGCCTTCCCCTCTCCACCCCACTCCCTCCGCCCTATCTAAAAATACCCTGTGGGGCTGCCCCAGCCATCTGGGAGGTGGCAGTTGGGGCAGGCAGCCCCCACCCTCAGGAAGGCATCCTGGAACATCTGCCTGCCCCATGAGTGGTGCTCTGGTGCTAGGGGTAGGTGTGAAAAGAGGGTGGGGGCAGAGGACATGGGGCAGCCCTTACCACTCGGCCCAGCTGTCTCCTTCCTGTACCCGCCATGGTACTGGATGCTGGGAGAGGACAAGCTGAGGGCCTGCCTCAGTCAACCATAGGCTGTCAGGGAGGGTTGGAAGGAGTTGGCAAAGAGCCAGGCCCAGAAGGGCTGAGTTATCCCAAAAATGCAGCTCTGGGAGAGCCCTCTCAGGGCTGGACAAGGGGCGACACTCCCTTCTGGAGGCAGGAGGTGGGCAAGGCAGCAAGGAGAGGGGCCAGAGGAACAAGAGAGACTTGGGAGGGGGTCTGAAGAATGAATGAGTCTCTCTAGCCTTCTTCCCAATACAGGCCCTTGTCACACTGTGGCTTACCTTGCAGCCCTCCCCTCCCCAAAGCAATGGAAGGAACTCACCAATGGGAAACCCTGCTCTGTGCTGGGACTTCCGCCCCAGGCCTCACCCCTCGGGCTCCCTGACATCCTCCCAGGGGAAGGACCCTCTCCCAAGCCTAGCCTGGAGCACAGTGGACTGACCCAGTTTCCCAAGCCCACTGAGTCGCTGTGAAACCTCCAGGCCAGCAGGGGGGAGGAGAGGAGAAGCAGATGGGGGTGTCAAGGGCCAAGCTCTTGAGAGCTCTCGCTGGTGGAGGGGGCAAGCCTGGCTTGTTTATGAGGAGGATCCAGACACACAGGCTTGCACGCCCAGACTCGCCCATGGCGGGCTGGCGGCCTCAAGACTTGGCCAAACCGGTTGGGTGAGGGGGCAGAGAGCAGGGGGAGGGGCCTGGGAAGGCCAGGCTGCCTCCCCCAGTCCTGTCCAGTGTCCCTGTGCCTCCCGACACGCACCATACATCTTGCCCTCGTCTGACAGGATGATCTTGCGGCGGCCGCAGGGTGGGTAGATGGCCAGGGCCTCCTGGAAGCTCTGCTCGATGTCCGGGCTCCACACTCCCTCCGCATCGTTGTCCAGCCCCTTGTCCAGGCCCTCGGGCCCATCCTCCCGGGCCTCCCCGGGGCTGCTGCTGGCGTTCCAGCTGTTGGACGCTATTGTGCTGGTTACTCTGGGCTCTGGGCCTGAGCCCACTGGGCAGCCTGAGCCTGGGGGACAGACACAGAGGAGTAAAGGCAGGTGCTCTGGGAGGTAACCAGAAATTAAGCTTATTCAGTGCTGTGTGACCTTGGATGAATTACTTCACCTTTTCAACCCCCAGTCCCATAAAAAGAGGAAAGGATCTCCTTGAGGTTGTGAGGATTAAAATTAAATGAGATCATGACAAAGTGCCAACCACAATGCCTAGCTCATAGCACTCACTACAGCACTGGTTGCGATCAATAACAACAAAAATGCCTTATATCCACATAGCACTTCTTTGGGAAAAAAGGACTTTCATAGTCATTCAATCTCCAAATCTAAGGCAGCGAGGGTAAAGAGTGATGCCCATTATTCAGACAAGGCAAAACCGAGGCACACTAGGTCAGTCAGCTGTCAAAGGCATATGATGAGCAAAGAGAAGAGGAACACAAGGGGCAGGGCCTGGCATTTCTGTAGCTCTCAGAGGGGCTCCTTGGCTCCTATTCTGCTAGCTCCTCCTCCCTGTCATCTGGATCCCCAACTAGGGACACTCAGCCCCTCATTTTCCCCGCAGCACAAATGCAACCCTGCTGAGGACCTGCTGTGGGACCCAAAAGATAACTCTAAAGAACCCTGCCAAGGAATCTAAACGTAAGGCAGGAAGTGCCCCAGGAATTGCAAGAGACACTGGCTGGCAAGGGAGCAGCTGAGAAGGTGCCCAGCCAACAGCCTTGCTCAACCCCACCCGCTCCTCCATCCCACTTCCTGTTCCCGTACCTCTTGGCCCTACAGCAGCCCATAAACCACCCACATGCCGGCCCCTGCCCTGGCCCACATCGCAGATGGGCCAGGGCTCTGTAAACTTTGAGTTCCCTGCACACGCAAGGCTAGTTTATTTAGACCACACCCAGCCAGTCCCCCCAACACACTCAGCTCCGAGTCCCTCACTTTAGCCTAAGAATCTGCATGCCCAATGTATACCAGGGTCCTGGAAGACTCAGAGGCCAAGAGGGCTAGATCTTGGGACTTTGCTCTGGGCTTCAGGGAAAGTTGGGGCAGGTCTTTCCCCTCAAACATGAATCCCATCTCCTGTAGAATGGGTGGGGGTTCTCCCTGTGGGGCCACCTGTTTGCTTAGGGAGGCTTGAAGGGGATGGGGAGTGACATGGGATGGGGAGGGCCTGAAGGGCCTCAATATCAGCTGGATATATTGTTTTAGACTTAACATTACCACTATTGACAGCACCCGCCATACGACAGGTACTGTGCTGGGATTTTACACACGCTGACTCATTTAATTCTCAGAGTAACCTATGGGGTATATACTATTATTATTCCCACTTTACAGATGAGGAAACCAAGGAACAGAGAGGTTAAGCAACTTGCTCAAGGACACACAGCTAGTTAAGTGCTAGAGCCAGGTTCCGAACCCAGGCGATCTGGCTTCAGTCTCTTAACCAAGCGGATGGGGCTGAGAAGCTCCATCACCTATAGTGAGAAAGGTGAGAAAGGCGGTCCAGCTGTCACAGCAACCACCCTGATCTGCCTAGTGGGGTCCAGACAAAGGGGCCCTCCTTAGCCCAAGTGGCTGGAGCAACTTAAAGGACCCCAGCACTGTGGTAGACCTTTTAGTGAGCCCTCTGAGACCACCAGGAATAGCTCCCATGCCAAAGGGCCTCCAGGGAGAGAGGAAGCCACGCTCCTGACAGGTCAGGAAGACAGACTCATCTACTCCTGCCTGTCTTTACCCCAGGGAGCTGTATCCCTATCTCTATCCTCTTTTCAATCCCGAGGCCAAGCTTTTGGAATAAAAATGTGAGAGCAGGGACTCTAGGGGACCCAGTGACTCTTACATTGAGGAAGTTGGGATACAGGGCCTGCCCCCAGGCCTGACATTGCCACAAGCTGTCAGAGGGGAGGCAGAAGAGGGAGGACAGTGAGCTAAGACCCCTCCCAACAGAGTCCTCAACTCATTTTCCCCCAAATCCTTTCCTGCGGCCTCCCTCAGAGCAATGGAAGCCCAGAGCATGGGGGGATCCTGGCAGCCTGACTTTTGAAAGCAACTTTGCTGCCTCCCCCAAGTCTCTGCTTGCCTCCCCTCATCTAGGCAGTGGCCCCCCTTCTTGGGGTGATGTCAGTCCCGCCCCGCCCCCCGCAGGAGCACTGTGGCCAAATATGGCGAACACAGCAGTGCTTGGGAGCTGGGACAGACTGGGGGGGCGGGGCAGCCCCTGGCTTGGACTGCTGGCAGCTGGTGAGGGGGAGGGGAGCCAGGGGGCAGCTACAAGGACAGTCAGAGAGAAAAGTGGGACCCCCATCCCTTCCGCTGGCTCAGGGGCTCATGCAAGACTTACTTTCTAGGAACTCTAGTGTAGGCAGAGCCACCAACACAGGGGCGCACAGGTGACCCCCGCCCCACACAGCCATGCACAGGAGCACATGTGTGCAAGTATGCTGTGTGGGTGACCAGGTGACACCCACACGGGCGATGGTGGGCAGACAGCTGCACCAGGCTAGGGACTGAACTGGGATCTCTGTCCTATACACTCTAGAGGAAGTCAGTGAGAGGAGTGTGGACTGGCAGCTCCCGTCTTCCCAGAGTTACTGCTGTGGGATCAGGGCAGAAACTAGTGTGTGCCCACCTGCTTCTCCTTAGACCCCCAAACACTGGGACCCAGCCTGGGGTGAAGGAGGAAGCCAAGGGCTCCTCAGACAGCTGCAGGGCTGAAATGAGGCAAACGTGAGACTCAGCCTTGGTGGAAGAGGAGGACTCCAGGGAGCTGCCTGGGGTGAGAGGGCACGCCCCCCTGGGGGGGGGCAGCCTCAGCCTGGGATAGGGTCTCATCTCCCCTGTACAGAGAGGGATTGGGAGAGGTGGTGAGTTCCCCGCAACCCCACCCCCAGCTCTCTGTTGACTTGCTTGCCCAGGTGTGTAGAACCTCTGCCTTGCTGAGAGGTGGGAGAGAGGAAGAAAGACCCAAGTGAGAGGCAAGCGGGGTAGAGCTTCGGACAGACAGGAGGGCAAGAGGGAGATGGTGTGCGGGAGAGTTGGGGGTAGGCTAAAGAGAGGAGGGGTTAAAAGGAGCAGTAAGGGGAAAGATCAGTAAATTCAGATACAGTCAGGCAGGGAGGGAGGGGGTAAGCCAGGAGGGAGAGAAGGGTGAGGGGGAAGGGAGGAAGAGAGAGAGAACGCATGCAAGAAAGAGCCAGAGAGAGAGCATGTGCAAATGACAGAAAGACCCACAGACCAGGGCAGACCCAGAAAGAAGGAAAGCCACTGTAGGGATCTAGGGTCAGCTACAACAGGGGCATGCTCATTCCTGTCCCATCTGCTCTCCCACCTCCTCACAGATGACCTCTCATCTCCCTCTGCAGAAGCCCCATTATTACGACAGGCGACAGGCGGTGGACCTCCTATGGTCTCATCTGCCTTTACACTCAGTCTGATCAGCCACACACACCTGCTTCCCCTCTCCCAGGGCCTTTAGTGGTGAGTAGGCTGGGTGAGCAGGCTTTGGGGCCCTCAGGGAGGAAAGCGACACCTTGCTGCCCACTCCTCACCCTGGGGCCAGGCCTGCTGAAATAACTGGTTGGACAGCTCCAAGGATAGAGGTTAGATTTGGGCAGGTTCAGAAGCCCTAGACCCCCACCCCTATAAGCCCCCCATCAGCCTCCAGACCACTCTCCCTTTTAAAGTTGGAGGACAGGCCTGAAACTTGGGCTCCCCCAAAGTCTCTGCCCTGGTGGGGAATGTAGACAAGGCAAGTCCAGGCAGGTGCCCCCCCAAACACACGCTTATCCCTACCACTGTACCAGCCCCACTGGGAGGACAAACTGAGCCTGGTGACTCTACTGGGTCTAGCGGCCAGCAGCTGTCCACTCTTGCAGCGACCCCAGCCTCCAAAGTACTCTCACTTTGAGTGATCACTCAAAAATGTGGGAAGATTAGTGAAATCAGCAGTTCTGTCCAGAATACCGCCCCCAAACCTGGGCTGGGCTGACCAGCCAGGGGGTTGATGATGGGGAGGGTAGCTGATGACGGCTAAGGGAGCCTCCCCACTCCCTCTGCCTTTCTCCCTTTCCTCCCCACCAGCCCCCACAGCAGGGCCAGCTGTTCTCCAGCTGCCAGAGGCTCCCACCCTAGAAGTGGCCCTGCTTTTGTTGGGACCAGAGAGAGGAACGGGATGCCTCCTCCATCTCCCGTCCAAGGACCCCTGAGGGACCCTGCCTGGTGGCCACACCCTGCCAGGCTGGGGAGGGAATAATACCCTCTTCCCTGGAGTAGGGTCGGGATTTTTACAGGCGGAAACAATTTGCAGAGCCCACTAGGAGGGAGGTGGGGGGCCTCCTCCCCTCTCCCCCGCTCATTAATGTGCTTCCAATTTGGGAATCAAGACTGTGCCACACGCCCCCATACTCAGGGCACAGGCTTCTCAGGGAGTAGAGGGGCTGGCCAGCCCCCCGGGCTTCCTTCTCCAAAGCTCCTCCTCACTGTCAGCATGCACCCCACCCCAAGGAGTTGTAGGAGGGTGGGAAGGTAAAGACTCAGAGCCCTCAAACCTTTTGCAGAGAGAAAGGGCCCGGTTCCCAGACCTCCCTTCGCCCTCATCATGAGATTCTGTCCTGTCTCCTCATCTTATCTCAGACCAGTGAAGGCCAGGTATCCAAGTTGGTGGGGACAGAGATGCAGTTAATGGGCAACTTGGGAAACAGGGTTCCACGGTTCTCAATTAACCTGTCAGCACCTCTACTCCCACCAGCCTGCCTCAACCCAAACCCCTTGTACTCTGTCACAGACTGAGGTGCCACCAGTCACTCAATGAATCCCCCCATCATGAGTCACAATATCATCTATAAACACACAGGCTTTCTCTGGGCTCCTTCTCTCTCTCTCTTACATACACAATCCTCTTCACAGACACCGTCTTTCACGTTCACTATTACATGTATCTCTCCCCACCCCCTTTTTTAAAAATTTTATTGTGAGGAAATACACGTAACATTAAATTTATTATTTTAACCATTTTTAAGTGGCATTAAGTGCATTCCTTGTTGTTTTGAACAGTTGTTTTTCATGGTCCCCCATACAGACACCACATGCATCAGGGTCACAGGCCCCCAAATTAGTCACACACAGTATCCCACTCTATATCTGGCGCAGCCTGAACGATGTCGCCCACACTGTCCTACAGTCCCAAACAATCTCAGATAGTGACCACCCACAGAGGCAGTCTCAGTCACACCCCACAGTTTCTCTTACACGCAGCACACACATGCAGTTTCTTTCTTGTGCTCAGTTTCATCCTACACACCTTATTTCACACTCAGCTTATCACAACAGCTTCTCAGCACACTTATAGTGTATTGGATATAGTCTACCATGTCACAATGGTTTCTCCCTTACACACATGCACACACACACCATACTGTCATAGTTTTTCTCATACATAGTGTCACATACAGTCACACACACAGATCCTCAGAGTTTCTATAAACCTGAGATCATCTCATATGCTGTTCGCACACATGTAGCATCATAAAGAGTCATGCCACAGCATCATATATCACACAGAAGGTCATTCATTCTACTTCTGACACACACAGCATCATACAATTGCAGTGTCCCTCGCACATGTAGAGCATCAAAATCCCAACCAGTATCAGACACAGGCTCATACTCATGGTTTGATAGGCTCATACTGATATGTCTTTCATAAACACATCCCGTGTGATGGCCATGCACACAGCTGCACACTAAGAACATCATTTGGTTTTTCTCATGTATGTGCTATATCAGTCATACACAGAGACTGTCAGTTTCTTTCACACACATGAATGTTAAAAAGTCACAATGTCACATACAGTTTCTCTTGTGCATGTCCAGCCTCACATGCAGTCACATACACAAACTGGTTTTACCTGGTTGTCTCTCACACACATATCCATCCCACACACAGTTTCACCCACACAGAATGTCCCACTCGGTTCCCCTCACACACATCCAGCGTCACACACAGTTGCACTCTCATTTCCCTCTATCACTTCCTGTCCTTTCAGGCCTGGCAGGGAGTACAGGAAACAATCAGCACTCTAGGAAACCTCAAAGGCTGAAGCTTAAGGGATCCTCAGAGTGATAGGATTCTCTGGCCCCTGCCTACAGCCTCCTGTGGGACCCTGAGAGAACAGGCAGAGCCCTCTCCCATCCAGTGTCCTCTCTGGAGGAGCAGCACCTCTCTTGCAGACAACTCTAGGCTGGCACAACACCAGGAGGGAGGGGAGGGCAAGGCAAGGCCATGGGGACAGAGCCAAGTGTGATCTGTTGACCTCTGCTCCAGGTCTGACCAGAGAAGTTCCTGCCATGGCCCCAGGGCTGCCCCTAGGTCCCCGGATACCTGGGTCCTCAAGGCCACCCCTGGGACCCAACAGCTTCTGCAGCTCCCATGTGGGAAGAAGGGAGTGTGATCTCTGAGCCACAGTCACAGAAAGCTGCAGCATATAGAGCCATCATGGCTCCCCAGCTCCCTGTGGCCTGGCACTACCAGCCTTTTTCCTGCTTTCCTCACTGTGAGTAGAACCCTCTGCTCCTCTCCCCTTCCTGAGAAGGTGGGCAGGGCTGATAGCTTCGGCGCCCTTCCAGCTTAACACTGAGCCCCTAGAGGGGTCTGGGAGTCAGGCAGGGGGGCCCGCCATCCAAGTGGCCTCTGAATACCATTCATCCCATCTAGCTTTGCCAGACCTACTACCACCACTTCAGAGGGCAAGTTCCCCAACTCCACCTGGCCTCCCCGTCCCTCGACGCCTGCTGCCTGCAACTTTTTCAGCTGCGCTCACCTGGTTTAGTTACTCCTCAGTCACCCCTAATCTGTCCTCATTTTCTTCCTTAGACCATGGGATCACCCACTCACTTCTCCAGACCCCATCAGGTTTAGATTCCATAATGGGAGGAGAAGGAAGGCCAGCTGACTAGGAGACAGAGACTCTGGGAGAAGCTCAGAGAAAAGAGACCTGAGAAGTCATTTATTCCAAGCAGGGAAACTGAAGCCCAAAGAAAGAGGCCCACCAAGATGACACAGCTGATTAAAGGTCCAGCTGGGAACAGATCTCTAATTGCTTTACCTCTTCTTTTGATGTTTCCTTCTGGTTTTAATATTTCCTCAACGGGCAGGATGTACCAGGGTTTGCAAACCTGAGGGTGAGGGTGGGAGCAGGGCTCAAGACACATACGCATAGCTCTGTCCTGCCAATCACTGACCATCCTACTCAGTCATTCCGAAGCCCAGATGCACTAATTAACATTAATTACTGTTCCTTCCCTATGGGACTGGGGGAATGCCCAAGTGGTTGAGATTTCTATGGGCTCCCAGCCTCTTTCTGAGGAGGGGGCATCCAGGGCCCATGAAGTCACTTTCACCAGATATCCTATTTTCTAGATGATACATCTGTCCATCCCCTGCCCACAGGGTGAGCAGGAATCCAGAAGCCTACAAGGATCCAGAAACATGTCCTGGGGCGGTACCCTTGCAAAAAGAGCTACAAAAATCTGGAAGGGAAGAGGACATAATTCCCCCAAATCTCCAACTTTTGGGCATTTTGAATTTCTCTCCTTTCCCCAGGCTACCCTTAGCATTCCAATCAAGGAGGTGTCTGCACTGGGGTGGAACGTGTACACAGAACCAGGCCAAAGGAGATGGGACACATAGCTGCCACGGGCACCAGCCCCTCTGGGCTGTGTCCAGCCCCCACCCCCATCCCCTGATCTCCTGGGCTACAAGTCCAGGCCTGACCTGGTTCTGCCTCTACCTAGAGAAAGGAAAGACACAGAGGGAGGTGCCCCCTGAGAAGCCCTCCCCCAGGGCTCATTCCCCCTTGCCCAGAAAGAATCTCTCAGATCTGGATCAGGGCTCCTCTCTCAGAAAAGTGACAGAGTGGGGTCTCAATGACAGAGCCTGGCTAGGCTGGAAACCAGATGCAGACAGGCACTCCAGCCTTCCTTCCCCAGGCAGGAGTAAAGGGCATGACAGACAATGGTGGTGGTGGCGGTGGTGGCGGGGACAAGCTGCCTTCAAACCTTCTAAAGTTTAAACAAGGGCTCTGAGAAAGTGTGGCAAAGAGAAGGCCCCAAATCCAGCCCCCTTTGGAGTCGGGCTCATAGCGTCAGGGCTGGAACGCCGAACCTCCACCCCGACACAGGCAGCATAAGCATAACTGGAGAGAACTTAAGCCCCTGCCTCTCGGGGGGCACACGCCCTGGGCGCGCAGCTTTGCTCCCAGACAGCCTCCACAATCCAGCGAAGCCGTGGGCACCGCGCGCAGGAGCCTGCCTGGGCGCCGAGAGGCCCGGCCCGAGGCCTGCGTGGAGCTGGGGCCAGGCGGGCTCCGGGAGAGAGCGCAAGCCGGGAGTCCAAAGGGCGGCAGGGCCCGGGACTGGGCGCCCTGGGTAATGAGCTCCCCTGTGGCAGGCCCCCCCCAAGTCGTGCGGCCCCCAGACTGCTGCTTTGACATCCCAAACGCGGACGTTCGGACAGGCGATGGCACCGGGGACAATCTCCCGGCTCCCCTACCTCCTCTGACCAACTCATACCGGTCGCGGGAGGGGGGACGGTGGGAGGGGTGGGCGGGGCTTCCCGGAGAGCTCTCCCCCCCCACACTTTCCCTCTAAACTTCCCGGCACCCAAATCCGGGGCTCCGGTTGAGGCTGGACAATAGCTCGGGGACCCAGCCCCAGTCAAGTGTGTCCCCCCCCAATCCATAACCAACCAGCCAACCAAACCACCTCTCCCAGCCTGGCCTCCTCCCAGCGTCCGCCGGGCTTACCTGGTCCGAGCTCGCGGGGGCGCTCCGACCGGGCCGCTCCGCGGGGCCCGAGGGAGCTGAGAGGGGG
>NW_006432451.1:2516356-2516870 GCF_000325575.1 Pteropus alecto | reverse complement strand
CTGGCTGCCCACCCCAGGGCTTCGCGACCCGCGGTCGCTCCCGGCCTTCCTGCACCCGGGCGCCCTGCTCCTCGCCCGCAGTGGCGACACTCCCAACCTCCCCCTGCAACGGGGCCTTAGCCCACCTCCCCAGTACCCCACTGGAATTTGGGGATCCTGCCTCGGCGGGGCCGAGGGCGGAGCTCCTGCCTCGGGTACAGGACTCCGTCGGTGTCGGGGCCCGGGTGTCACGTCATGAGCCCGGTGGAGCCAGAGTGCACGGGCCTCGGGGCTCACCCCCACCCCCCGCCGTCTCGAGCCGCCGAGGCGGAGCGCCCTCTCCCTCCCAAGAGCCCGCCCCCCACTCCCGGGGCCCAGACCCGGCCCCGCCCTGGCGGCTGCGCCCGCCCTGCCCGGACCCGGTTTGTCTGGTTCTCCCCGAGAGGCTTGTTTCTCGAATTTCTCCTTTTCCCCCTCTTCCTGGACCTCCGGGGCCCTCCCTCTCGGCCGGCTCCCCAGGGCCCCCACGGGGGGC
>NW_006432451.1:2467483-2516332 GCF_000325575.1 Pteropus alecto | reverse complement strand
GGAGCGCCCCGGGCCTGGGCGGGAGCGGGGAAGGGAGGCCTCCAGCCCGCCCTCCGGTCTCCTCCCGCCGCCTCGTCCTCCGCACGCGCTGAAGAACCACTGCTCCGCTTGGCCTAGGACGCGGCTTTATTGGGGATGTGGGTACCTGGCCCACGTCCCCCATCACCTGCCCCCTCCTCCGAGCCAGCCCCAACTCCTCAGAGCCCTAGCACGGTCCCGGAGGGGGTTAAAACAACACTGACTACTGCTCCTGGACGGGAAGTGACTGTGTGTGTGTGTGTGTGTGTGTGTGTGTGTGTGTGTGTGTGTGTGTGTGTGTGTGTGTGTGTGTGTGTGTGTGTGTGTGTGTGTATAGCGGCGCAGGCTAGCTCCGCGACCAGATGTGCGGCTCCCACTCCAGATGTTCTTCATCTCCGTCAGACTCGCGGTCTTAGAACTCCTCCCCTGCCTTGGCCTGTACCAGGGTGGGGAGTGGATGGGGGTCACCTAGAGACAGTGAGGGTCACTCCCCGACAAGAGAGGAGTCTTCTGTGGGGGCTTTGGTGAAGTGACCTTGCAAGCCTCCATTGAATCCTTTCCCGGACCTTGGTGGGCTCTGGGAGTGTTGGGGGCTGCTGGGGTCACTCGCAGGCCAGCTTCCCGTCGAAACTGGAGAGGGCGATGGCAAAGGCCTGCAGGGCACACAGCGGGTACCGGTAGTCTAGAGTGAAGGCATCCTCCGCTACGCGGCCGAACTGCAGCACTATATAGTCCTCTGTGGATATAGACAAGGGTGTGGGCAGCCGGAGACCTCCTGGGTCATCATCCTGGCAATCAGTGCCCTCAGCATTGAGGATTGTCCCCCTCCCTTGCATTGGGACCCAATACTCAGTTACCTAGGTTATTCGCCCTCCAACCATCCTCTCTTCTTACCTCACCCAACTTGCCCCACCTGCAACTTAACTGGAAGCCCCTGAGGACAGAGACCCTGCCTTATCTTCTGCCACCAGACCTATTCATGCGATGGCCACTTAACTATAGGAACCTGTCAAACTTCCCCATCAAACTTCCCCAAGCCTAGATTCCTCCCTTTCCAACATCTCTGTTGTCTTCTGACTCCATTCCTTCTTCTTCCCACCCCCCTCCCCAGCTCACCCCAAGTTCCATCTTAGACCACCAGGCTCAATCCCTTAACTAGCCCCCTGGTTCCCTTCCTCATCCTGTGCTCCATTCGGCCCTATCCTAACGCTTCCCCCAGCATCCATATGGGCAGGAAGTTACTAAAAATACCCCCAACCTCAGCAGACCAGGCTCCACCAGAAATGTGATCTGAAGAGCAGTTATCCAAAGCCTGGGGACAGGTGACACTGGGGCACATCCCTAGGATGGAGTGGGGGGTGGGGAACTCACTCAATGTTAGCTGTCCCTGGGAACCTGGAGTCCCTTGGGAGAGACCTTTCCATTCCCAAACTTTCTTACCCCTAATGCAGACCTCTCCCCAGGCTTGTAACAGGGACATTTTTACTTAATTATGTTCTGGGTACATCTTGTTTCCCTCTTCAAGGGCAGGCCTTTGACCTCACTTGAGAGAAGACAAT
The DNA here is from genome assembly GCF_000325575.1 of Pteropus alecto. Classification (NCBI taxonomy): domain Eukaryota; kingdom Metazoa; phylum Chordata; class Mammalia; order Chiroptera; family Pteropodidae; genus Pteropus; species Pteropus alecto. The sequence continues at coordinate 2,514,755 of NW_006432451.1, read as the reverse complement.
AGAGTAGGCACTCAGAAATGCTTGATTAATATTCCCTACGTAGCTATCTTGAAAGGGTTAGGAGCCCAGGCACTGGAGCCAGACTACCTGGGTTCTAATTCCAGCTCTTACTGTATGACCTTGGGTTCGTTTCATAACCTCTCTGTGCCTCAGTTTTCTCCTCTGCCAAATAGAGACAACAATACCTTCCTCACAGGGCTGTTGAAAAGATTTAACGATTCAGTATCTGTAAAGTCCTGAGAACAGTGTCTGGCACAGAGAAGATACTGTGTGTCTGTGAAGTAAATATTGAGGGCCAGTGTAACTGCCTGGAGGAGCTGAGAGATTTTGGGTAAGGTACTGCCTCGAGCCTCAGCACCCTCTTTAATCACAAAGGGGTTGGGCTATCAGTGATTTTCAAACTCCAGCAGCTTAACTCTCCCTTCAGCACAGTTTTACCCAGTATCTACCCCAGGGCTCTGGTCAATCCTAGAATGAGGGTCTGGAATACTGAGCCCCAAGACACCTGCTTGGGATATTTAAGGCTCCAGAGAGCACAGTGTCAATGCCCCTAGAGGAGAGAGTGACCTTCCTAGATGTTCTGGCTCCAGAGATAAAGTACAGCTCCAGGCCTGTGTGCGTGTGTGTGTGCATGTGCGTGTGCGTGTGTGTGTGTGGTGGTGGTGGTAGGGACAGGCCTGAGTGAGGGTCAGGGTCCTGGAGGTGGAGGTGGTAGGAGCAGCCTGGTCTGGGGCCCTTAGATACTCACGGTCATCAGCATGGACAATCTGGAAGTTCTTGACTGAAGCCTGAGTAACTCGGCCTTGGAAATTGAGGGTGTAGGAGCCACTGTCTTCATTCCAGACAGGTGGCTTGTTGTGCAGCTCGATGAGGCTCTCCAGTGTCTTGTTCTGCCAGCGTACTAGTAGTCCATCACTGGCCTTGGGTTTTGGGAGAGTATTAGGGAGAGGACAGTTAGGGGTGGTCTTTGTGGTATCATTGGAAAAGGGTGTGCATCTGTGAGAATGGAGCTTAGCTGTGGGATGCCAAAGTGGAGGGTTGGAAAATGGAAAGTAGCATCCATCACATAGTAGGTGCTCTGTGCCATTGATACCCAAGGGGTCTTTGGAGCAGTCACACACTGGCACTCGAATACGGGGATGAACCAGACATTCTAGGACCTACAAGGAGCTTACAGTTGAGCTTAAGGAGATAAACAGGTAAACAGTGGTTAAAATAAAATGTCCTGGAAGAGTTTCTGGAAGGAAGAAGTGGTGTCTGTATGAGTGTGCTGTTTAGATAGTTCTTTCCTGACTTTCCTTGCCACCTTTTCACATTCATGGCTTAGAGTGAGTCCACTTAAGACCATATCCTCCATGAAGCCTTCCTGACCCCATGTCTGATTTACATGTCTGAGATCTGAGCTTCCATAACACCTTGCTGTTACCATTCTACCACTGCATTGTAATAGGACAGAATTAGATACTTTAAGGGCCGGTAGAGTATTTTAGTAATTTATCTGTACCTCAGTTTCCCTCACAACAGGGTGTTGTGAGGATTAAATAATAGTGCATGAAGTGTTGTTTAAATCAGTTCTTGGCACAGAATAAATGCTCCATAAATATCAGATATTGTTTCGATGGTACCTGTTGTATTGATTTTGGTTCTACAGTGCTTGGCTTTAATAAATGATTGGAGAATGAATGAACTAAGATGATGAAGAGACCCAGAACACCGCTGGGTAGTTCTTACTGAGCCCAAATGCACAGATGGCACTGGAGAATATGTGTGTTCACTCCAGGCATGGAAGAAACAAGTGTGGGACCACAGGTTCCTCAAGACTAGAGCCTCCCATGGCTGGTGCCCCACCTGTGCACTGGGCCTCTGATTATGGTGTGACTTTCCAGCAGAGAAAGATGTGTGATCAGCTGACAGGGGTATTATTTTTCATTGTAAATGAGTAAAGTGACATCACTGTATGGAGCATGTCAGTCATCCGGTCTCTGAAATCCTAGGCTCAACTGACCCACAGTGCTAAGGAGCAGAGTGCAGGACTGACTCTGAAGGAGGCCACATTTGTAGAACATCTCTTCATCTTACCTTATACCTACACACAAACATAAAGGAAACAACCTTTGCTTTTTAATATAAGTCAAATCATGTCACTCTTTTGCTCAAAACGCTACTCTGGCTTCCTGTTTCTCTCAGGGTAAAAACCAGTTATACTGGCTCTATCTGCCCCTAACTCTCACCCCTCTTACCTCATCTCCCTGCAGCCACACTGGCCACCTGCTGTTCCTCAGACCCACCAGGCACCGTCCTGCCTCAGGGCCTTTGCACTCATTCTTCCCTCTGCCTGGATGATCTTTCCCAAGATATCTGCCAGCTTGCTCCCTCACCTCCTTCAAGACTTTGCTCAAATTTCACCTTCTCAATGAGGCCCACCCTGACCATTGTATTTAATATTGAAAGACACACACACACATAGACACACTTCTCATCTCTCTTCCCTTACTCAACTTTTTTTTCTATAACACTTATCATCTTCTAACATACTAATTTACTTATTTCTCACAATTATGGTGTACTGTCTTGCTCCCCTAGAATGCCATGAGGGCAGATCTTCGTTTTGTCCACTGACGTCCTGAATAATAATACTTGGCCCTCAATATGTCCGTTGAATGAATATATAAATGGATAATTTGATGTAAACTTAAAACAAACAAACAAACAACAAAAAAACAGAACCTATCGTGCTTGTTTCAGTGAATGCGATTACAAAACCCCAGAATGCATTCCACAAGTTGCCAGAATGCATTTGCACTGGAGTATGCTCAAGAGGTTGGGTGTTGTGGGCAAGCTAAGCCCACCACCCCCAGCTCCGCTGGAGTAGGTCATGTAGGAAGCAGGACCCTCAGGGTTGGGTGTTGTGGGCAAGCTAAGCCCACCACCCCTGGAGTGGGTCATGTAGGAAGCAGGACCCTCAAGGAGAGGAGTCAGGGAGGTGCAGGGCTCACATTTCTGGGCCGGATGGGGACCCTTTCGTTGTCCGCATTCATGCCAGGAATGATGACTGTCATGCGCCGGGGACCTCGGAAGCCCAGCACGTTGGTTTCCTGGGAGTGAGATGTGCATTAGGGAAGAATGAGTGCAAAGGCCCTGCAAGGGGTTGGGCCTGACATGGGGGACAGGTGGAGTCTCACATAGATCACAGCTGCCAGCTCCTGCCGAAGGCTTCCCAGGTCGGCGTTGCCTCCTCCACGGTGAGGGTTCTGCCCATTGTCAAACACCGTGAAGCGGTTCCCCAGGAGGTTGGACCTGCAAGCAGGGCGGAACTAGGGGCGGGGCTGAGGAGAATCCAAGACCATCCTCCTTCCCCCCTGCCAAGCGGTTTTGAGAGCTCCTTGGTCATCAACGGGGAAGGTGTCTTAGGACGGAGAAATCCGTATCCGCTGCCCCACACTTCCTCCATAAGGTATTTTAAAAAGATGAATCTAGGAGACTGGGCAGAGTTCAAATCTCAGCTCCATCTCTTACTGGCTGTGTGACCTTAGGTAAATTACTTAACTGGTCTGAGCCTCAACTTCTCCATCTGCGAAATGGGCATAACAGCAGTATTTATGTCATTTAGTTGAGAAGAAGATTAAATGGGTTAATATCTGGAAGTTACTTAGAAGTATGCCTGATGCTTAGGTAGGCCTTATGTAAGTGTTAAATACATAAATAAAAGAAATAAAGCTTGATTCAGTGGTCTACCCCCCCACCCCCCCACCTCTCAGATTTGTGGTGAGGATTAGATGAGATATGGGGAGACATAGCACAGGATAGGTGCCAAATATTTGTTCATTCGTTCACTTAATAAATACTTATTGAGTAGCTACTATGTGCCAGGTCCTGGGAATTCAATCATGAACAAGAAAGGCCCTGCCTTCATGGAGCTTATGCCCTATTCCAAGTGAGGTTCATGGATGAGCAGTGCGGGCACCAGCTGGGTGATTGTTAGAAATATAAAATCTCCCCCCATACCCCACTCCAGACTCAGTGAACCATTTTAACAAGATCCCCAAGTGATCTACACAAAGTATGAGAAGCCCTGGGCCAGAGTGTCCAATGTGGTGGGCACTCTGCAGGCACAGGGAGACACAGAAGGCTGGCCATGGCCCTCTTGATGCTCTGAGCTTCCCAGCCCCACCTCAGCTTCCCAATAAAATTCTCTCCTCCTCGGGACAGGTTGGTAGGGTCGCTGGAGATGAGGTAGTTGGCTGTCTTGCTCCGTTTCCGTTTCCTGCCAGCTAAGAGGAACACCTGGGGAGAGGTGGAGACAAATGAGAGGCTGGGAAGAGAAGACCATGTGGCAAAAGGAAGTGGATGAGGTTGAGAAAGCCTATTTGCCTTGTAGCCCCTCCCCACATCTTGGCCCTAGACCTGCCTCAGCCCTTGTTGTGGCACTTCCACTCTCTCTCCCCGTCCCTCTCCCTCCATCTCTCCCTTACCCACCTTTTTCTCGGTGTCCAAGTGCAGGAAGTAGGAGGGATACAGGCCCCGATCCATACCCTTCTTGTCCCGGGTCAGCCGGCAGCGCACCGTCCGGCCCTGGGGGGCAGGCCGAAGCACAAACTCCCGAGGTTCGTCCACTTCCACAGGTGGGGATGGAGCCCTCTCCTCCTTCTGGGTGGGGGAGGGCAGGGGGTGCCTCAGCCTCAGAGCACTAGCTCCCCTGCCCTCGGCAGATCCCCAGTGCTGGGACATAGGCAGGGCAGGCAGGTCAACTCACCACTTTCTGTGTGGGGAGAGAACAGAGAGACCAACTAGAGTGTTGCTGGGCCCGCATGCTTCCCCAACAGCTCAGCAAGCTATGTTAGGAGGCTCTGGGGAGCCTTGAATTTAATTATTATTTCATTTAGCTTGTAGTGAAGAGTCCAGGCTCTGGAGCCAGATGGCCTGAGTTCAGATCTTGATTCCACCACTGTCTGTCATGTTTGTGCCCTGACTCAGTTTCCATGTGAGCAGTAGATGAATCCCTGGGACAGAACTTACCTAATTTATACATTTAACAAACACTCATATAAAGTCTACCAACGTGCAGGTAGTTCTAAGCACTTTCTAAATATTAACTCATTTAATTTTCTTATCAATATTCAATGAAGTAACTGTTCCACTTAACAGATGAAGAAGCTGACGCTCAGAGAGGTTAAGAAACTTGCCCAAGTTCACATAGCTAGTAAGAGGTGGAGCTGGGATTTAATGCTGTCCAGTCTCCTGTTAGATTCAGAGCCTTTAGAAAGACCTTTTTTCATGTGGACACACTCTCATGGGGTGAATTGAGGTGAGGCTGAAGGTATCAACTGCCGTGTTCTAAGCACATAGCACGGCGGAAGTAAGTGTTAGCTATTACTATTATTATGAACATATAGTAACTACTCAATGTCGTAGCCAACTTCCAAGATGGCCCACAATGGTCCCTGCCTCTATTGACATCCATATATAGTCCCCTCCCACGTTGTATCAGGGCTGGCCTTTGTGACCAACAGAATATGGCAGAAGTGATGGGGGTTGTCACTTCTAAGGCTAAGTCATGAAAGTTTCTTTGGCTTCTCTTTGCTCTTTCTCTCGGGCTACCATTCCCGGGCTCTGGGGGAAGCTGGCTGCCATGTCATAAGAACACTCGAGCAGTGCTATGGAGAGACCTCCAACCAACGACCATGACAGTGAACCATTTGAAAAGTGGGTCTTCCATTTCTAGTCAAGTTTTCAGAACGACTGCAGACCCAGATGACATGCTTTTTTTTCCAGATGACATCTTGACTGAAACCTCATGAGAGATCCTGAGCCTGTGCTACCCAGCTAAACCTCTCCTAGATTTCTGACTCATGGAAATTAAGAAAATAAACGTTTGTTGCTTTAAGATACTACACGTTGGTTTATTATATGGTAATTCATAGTTATATATATAATGAACGAATAAGCTAGTTTTGCTCATGGAGAAACTAATAACAATTTGATTGTATTATGTCCTAGAGTGATCTGGCCTGGTGACCCACAGTGTCCCTTCTAGTCTCACAAACTGCATGCATTTTGCTTTCATGTTCTATACCTCACAAGAGGGGGAGCTAAGATTCTAACCCCAACTTTCCCAACAGGGACAAAAGGGACTACCAGTCTGGGTGTGTGCATTTGAGGATAAAATGCTATCTGTGAGCCACTGAGAAGCCCTGATGTGCTATAGTTGGCCATTTTTGCTGAGGGCAGGTTTGCATTGTGTATTAGGTGAGGCTAGTGTTGGGGAGGGAGTCCTTAGCCTGCGGGCAGTGAGCATTTCTTCTCCTCCCTAGGCTTCTCCAGAAGAAACTTGTGCAACACAAGACTATGTTTGGAATGTGATCTGGAGAAAGCCAGAACTTATTCAAACATTTCTACAGCTTGAATTTCAAGGACCTACTATATTAAAGGCTGTACTGCAATTATATTTATTTCTCTTGGAAGATAATAAACTGGACTTTTAGTTTATACATCAGTATCTGATGATCTTGGCTAGTGTGAATTGGTCCCCCAAGACCTGACGACTCCTGAATGAACTAACAAACCCACATAGCTAAGACTCTGGCCTTGCCCTCATGGTGATCTCTCCACTTGTGGAAAACAGTTCCTCAAAGACTTTCATCACTTTCTCTGTCCAGTTGGATCTCTCTCTCCTGCTTACTTGAGTTTGTGCATGTTGGTGCCTAAGTTTGTGAGTAAGAGCAATATTCAAAACATTTAACAACCTGCTCTGCCCATGGAATGCCCAGTCAGAATGGACACCGGGTAGGCCTAGAGGAGTGTCCTAGAGGCCCCTGACAGCCAGTGTAACCCTTTGGTCGCTAGAAGGTTGGGATGTCCTGGGTAAGGTAGCAGAAAACACTTGGGGAGCTCAGAGCTGCAGGGTGGAAATATTTTAACAACTCGTACAGTTGGTTATCAGTCAGTTGGTATGCTCAAGGGTGTTGTACATATGTGTCTGTTGGCCTGTGTGTGCCACCTCAGAAAATGTGCATCTCTTCATGGGGTGCATCTCTGGCTATGTCTGATGGTTAGGTTGCACTGGGGAGGGCTTAGAGACCAGATGATATAAGGCCCCTGGGTGGCCAGTCTCAACCTGGTGACCCCACAACTATGCCTTCTGTTCTTACAAGTCTCCCTTTGTCCTCATATTCTGTCACTAGAGGAGGAGCCAAGATTCCAATCCCAGGTGACTTCATGGTCCCAACCCATGAGGTCCCACACTAGTTCCCCAAGCCCAGGCCCCTGGCACTGTTCCCCCAAAAGACCTCAGCCCCCTTCCTCTCTGAGACCCAACCTTTTTGCCTTTTCCTTTTGCTTTGCCCTTCTGATTGCTGTTCTTGGTCACCACAGCTGCCTCCTCTTTCTCCTCGTCCTCGTCCTCCTTCCTTTCCTCTTCTGAGCCTTTGGGAATACCTGGGAATGGAGCAGGAACAGGCCAGTTAACCCCTTACCCTGTGAAGTATTTCATGGTTTTCGAAGTGCTTGCGACACCCATGTCTCACTTGGACCTTTCCCACGATCACAAGAGAGTAACCCCATATTACTATTATCAGAGCCTTAAAAAGGCTCAGACACCCAAGGTCGCAGAACTATTAAAATGGCAGTCAAGATACCCCAAGTTTTCTGACTCTAGAACCCTGCACTGTGCCCCAGATCTCCACCCCCAGGACTGCCTCTCAATGTCATGGCACCAAAGGCCACTCACCTTTCTTCTTCACAGCTTTCTCAGCTGGGCCATCTTCCCCAACCAGAAACATGGCTGCTGGGATCTTCTTCCGCACTCTGGCCGGGCTCACTGAGGAGTCCTTGTCAGCCTCCCCAGACCCTGTGTGTGTGGTTGTGAAGGGATTACAACTCCCACCACACCCGGAGGCCCTTGTTTCTCCAGAGACCAGTCTCACCTTTCTTCTTTGTCTTTTTCATCTTGGTCCCTTCCCCTGCTGGTGCCTCCTTCTTCTTAATTCGAAGAGGTTTCAGTGGGGGAACAGGGCTTCCCAGGTCTCCTAGAAATGGAGGGTGGGGGTTAGACAAAGAAAAGCCCGTTGAGGCTGAAGACCATTTTCCAACCCACTCATCGTTCCTTCAGTCCCCAGTGAGGCAGAAGGCCTGACCTGGGCCCAGAGTCTCCCTTCTGACTGGCTCTTTTCTAACTCTGAGCACGAAAAGGATTGGACGAACACCAGTAGCTTAATAAGCAGCTACCGAATGAATTAACTGAGCCTGTGAGCCCCAGCTCTCAGTCATCTCCCACAGAAAGCCTCCTCTGGCCAGTACTATAGACAGTACTCTCTTGCTCCTGCAGAGGCCCCAGGTCATAGCTGCCTGTCCACATTTAGACTAGACTATGGTACCTGTAGGGTGACGTGCTCAGGTCAGGGAGTCACCATAGCATTTATTCATTGACTGATTTTTTTAATTATAATTTTTCAATTAGAGTTGACAGTCAATATTATTTTATATTAGTTTCAGGTGTATGGCACAGTGGTTAGACATTTATATAATTTACAAAGCGATCCCCCCAATTAGTCTAGTACCCACCTGGCACTATATATAGTTATTATAATATTATTGCCCATATTCTCTATGCTGTACTTTACATCCCTGTGACTACTTTGTAACTACCAATTCATTCTTCTTCATCCATTCACCTTTTCCACTCCCCCAACCCCTCCCATCTGGCCATTGACTTTTACTATAATCACTTTGTTATTTTTATCAAAATTATAACAATAATTCATATTGAGTTAAAAAATACCAAACAAAAATCACAAAGAAAATTCAAATTTTCTGCCCTCCCTGGCTCACAGAGCACCCTAGGCAAGGGGCCAGGAGGATGGTCGGGGGACCACATATTAATCTATGTTTTTAAAGACCACTGGAGAAAACAAACCACCAGAGAAAGAAATTCTCAGGTCCAGGCACTGAGTAACTTTGATGTCTCAACTCTTGAGTATCAATGAGACCCCAATCCCATCACGGGCAGGGCTAGTTTCACCTGTGTGCTCCCTCTGTACTCTCAACACTCACCGTTCGGACCCTGGGCCTTGGCCCTCCTCTCCCTGATGTCTGCAGAAGCCTTCTCTTTAGGGGGCTTCTTGGGGGGGACTTTCACTTTCTTTTCCTCCTCCTCCTCTTCCTCTTCACCTTCGTGGTCCCCTTCTTCCTCTTCCTCATCCTCTGTAGGCAGAAACTCCTCATAAGGGGGACTGGGGAGGGTCCCATTATCTGGGGAGCCCAGCCCCTCCGGGTTGCTGGGTAGAGGTGGGTGAACGCCAGGGGTAGGAGGCTTCCCTTCTGGAACAGGAACAGGTGGAGGAAAGGAGTTCCAGCACCTTTCTTAAAGAATGGGGGTAACCCCAAAGTCTTGGGAGGTCTACAAGTCTGGAGAGTGAGCTGAAGTTAGAGCCATGCTGGTGGGTTGGTAATTCTGTTCTGAGAAAATGCCCTTCTCATCAGGTCTCTCCTCTCTCTCTCTGGTACCCTCACCTCCTCACACATTCTCCTGCTGGTCTCCCAGTTTCTCCTTCTCTGCAGCTCTCATTGCACCTGTGCTGTTTCTCCTGCTTGTCTGTCTCTTTCTGACCTTGAGCCAGACTCATCTGGGCTACCTCTGGGCCCTAGCTGTAGTTTAATGGGAAACTCTTAATCGCTCTGTGCTTCAGTTTTCCCATCTGGAAAATGGGGCAAATAACAAGAGAATAAAGGGTTTTCTGGTTCAAAGACAGAGCCAGAGAAGTGGAGGATGTTTTTCATGGTTTTCTTCCCCCGTGTCTGCTTTTCCAGTCCAGCCCCTTCCCTCCTCCTCTCCACCCCGCGCGGTACCCGCCCTCGCCTCCGGCGCTCTCTCACCGTCCCCGGCGCCGGGGGCACGGGCTACCAGAAAGGTGTCCCGGGGGTCGCGCTTCTTGGCCTCGGGGTCCCTGAGGAACCTGGAGTAGACCGTCTGTGGCGTCCCGGCCTCACCCGGCTCCGGGGCGGGCTCCTCCCGCGGCCTCGCCCTCCGCCCGGCTGAGCCGAGAAGCGAGGGTCACGAATCCCTCCTCCGACGGCGCCCCAAGCCTTGGACGCTCCCCTCTCGGACTCCCCACCCTGGGGGTCTCCTTTGGGCTCTGTTTTTATCGTCGACACCGCTCCCCCAGGTTTCATTCATCCCCCCACACCCCGCACCCCACATCTGTCCCTGCCCGGCCGCCCACTCCCGTCACCTTCGTCCCCCACCCCCGACAGGGCTCCAGGACCCAGCACTACCCTCGCCCCTGCTCAGCTCCCTCCCACCCTCGTCCCTCACTCTGGGAGGCGCCCCCGGGCTCGGTCCCCCTCGCGCCTCCAGGTCTCTTGGGCTTGGATCCCGTAGGGCAGGGGGACTCAGGGGCCTCTGTCCTTTTCTTCTTCAACTTCTGTCCCCGGGCAGGTCGCTGCTGAGGGGAGGAGTCAAGAGGAAGGAGAGGAAGGAAAGGGGGGCTCGGAGGGTTACCTGTCACCCTCTAATCCCTTGAGCTGCCAGAAATAACCGCAGATTATCGGGACGGGAACTGCAGCCTCCTTCTTGGGGTGAGGAAGGATGACCCCTCCCACGCATCATGGCCACATCCAATGCCCCAAAGCCCCAATTCCTCCCCTGGACATCCGATACCCGCAAATACCTCTTTCCTCAAAAACAAAAACAAAACCTCCAGGGAACTCCCCCCAACCAGTCTCTGCTGAGGGGGGCCCACACCCTCCCAGATCCCCTACCTTGTGTCGACTTACAGTGGGGAGGCCTTTCTGCCCCATTTCCAAGTGGGGGTGACATACCTGCTTCGGGCGCCGCTGGACCTCCGGACTCCCGCCTTCTTCCTCATGCCCGCTAATGGAAGCAAAGGCATCAATCCGTCTCCCTCCCCTGTTCCTGCTCCTCCCAACCCCTCCATCTGGGTCCCCAGAGTTCAGGTAGGCAGCCAGGGGCCTTCCGGACCTGTCCGAGGCCCACACCTCCCGGAGAGTGTCGTCTTGCAGCGGCATGTTGCATTCGCCGATCCACACCTGCTTCTGTGGCCACCCCGCAGCTCTAGGAGCCTCACTGCCTACCCCAGCTAATCCGGGCTCAACTTCGCCCCCACTTCCGGCTTGTTCGAGAAGGTGGGGGCCTGGCAGCGCTGTGAGGGTGTTCCCGCCTGCGACCCCCACCCCCATTAGGTCCAGTCTATGAGGGAAGAGGCTGAACCCACAAGTTCTTCTTAGACCCCCAGCAGCCTGAAGGATGGCATCATGTACCAGCCTCCCCACCCCTCCCCAGCTTTGAGTTAGTGGTATCGATTTGTAATTTGTCAGTGGTCCAAGGGGTGTGGAAAGTGGAAAGAAAATATTAGATCAGATCCTGTATCTTTATTTTTCATTAAAAAAATAAACTACAATTTACTAATATTTAATATATATAGATTGACAGAAGTTACGTGTTTATATTTTTTAAAGAAATGTGCCTATATTGTGGATGTATACTTAAATAATTTTTACTGATAGGGGACATGCTTTTTTAAAAGTTTAGAGACCAGGGATATAGTGTCGGTATGGATTGGTTTGGTTACGTGCTGAGGAAGCCCAAAGAACTGCCCCGAGGCTTTCTGAAGCCTGATCTAAAACTTGGAAGATGAGTGGGCATTCCACAGGCAAGAAAAAAAACACGGGCTACCTGGAAAGGGAAAAGGGAGATAAAGGCCTCGAGGTTGGAAATAGCCAGATGTGTTCAAAGATCATCTCAGGTATAGTCATCCCTGAGCCCAAGCCCTGAATGCTGCCATTTAAGGGCCGAACGTCCCTGGGTGACTTAGCATCTCTAGGCTTCTGTTTCTTCATTTACAAAATGGGTTTGATAATAGTATCAGTCGGTAGGGGTATTGTGCAGATTAAGTGAGATGACAGGAGGACAACTGCACGCAGTGAGCCCTCAGTACTTGGTAATTACCTGCGCCTTTTCAGAGCACTTCTACTTAATCTCTGTCTCCCCAACATTTACATCACAACTTGACACATGATTGGAGTTCATTTTTTTGAGTGAGTGAATTAATGAGTGCATTCTTTATTTCATTTGATTCTCACCAGAGTCCAGTGAGATAGGCAGGGTACAGATTATTTCTATTTTATTGGTAGAGAAACTGAGGCTCAGGGAGGTGTCAGCAAGATCACAATGTTGCCAAGCCAGGACTTGAATCCGGATCTGTCTACTGTCAGAGCTTTTGCCTCTAACCCTTGCATATTTTATACAGTCACAAGGAATAGAGATGGGGATTGAATGAAATGGTCAGGCTTTTTGTCTTACTTCATTCACTACCTTGTCCACGTGATTCAGATTTGCCAGAATTAATTTTTCCAAAATGCTACTTCTCCAGTTGACATATTTGCTCAAAAACATTCATTGGTTCCATAATGCCTAAGGTTTAAGTTTAAATGTGCTGGTTTGGCATTCAAGGCTCTCTCTGATCTGGCCCCAGTCTACCATTCTAACTATAAGGATGTCTGAAACCTACTCTTCAGTCACATAGGTTTCCTTACTGCCTTTATAATGTCTCTCCTCCATGCCTTTGCTCAAGCTGTTCCTCTTGGAATGCCTTCACTATCCACAAAACCTATCCAACTCTAAATAGCTCTCAAGTCCCTGCCTCCGAGATTCCTTAGTTCTCACTTGCCTCTGAATGTATAATAATAATAGTATTTCTGGACCACCTACTGTATGTCAGACACCTTGCTCCCATTCTCTCTTTACACTCACAATAATATTTAGGAGGCAGACATTAACACCCTGATATGAAAAGTAAGGAAAATTACAGCTGAAATTTGGTCAACAAATATTTCCTGGGCACCAACTATGTGCCAAGCACTGATCATTCAGGGACAGATGAAAGGAGCTTACATTCTTGTGAGAAAAATGTTAAAGAAATATATACACAATTAGTTATAATGATCTCATTATTATTAATTGTAATAAATGCCAAGAAGGAAAAGAACTAGATTGCATGAGAATAGGAGGTGAGATCCAGTCTAGATTTAGAAGACAAACAAGGCTGACTGAGAGGGGAATTTTTTTTTTTTTAAAGAGAATGTTCCAGGCATAAGGCGCGGCTTATAAGAAATGTGCCAGGCAGCAAAAAACTTGGCATAATAGAGCAGTACCACCCCTTGACCAGGACAAGAGTGTTCCTGCCTAAGACCCTCACTTCAGAGGGGTCCTGAGATCTGAAACTTCAGTTGAGTATGTAACTAAGAACTTGGGCCTCAGCTCTGACCCTACAGACTGTAAACTCTCTCAGGACCCAGGAAGCACTTCTCCTCCTCTCTTGCCCACTGTTCTCCAAACCAAACGTGTCTGTCCTGTACTGCCAGAGATGTGTGGCTGAGCTTGGCCAACGTCAGAGATGGCCATGGCTTTGTTGGGTGGGGAGGATTTGAACCGCAGAAGCTCTTAAGTGAAAGGAAAGATGAATTCATCTCTCACATCTTTTTTCCAGGTTGCATGGATGTGAGATACTTGCATAACAAATGCCTGACCCTTTCATTCAATCCCCATCTCTATTTTCTTACTTCTTTTCACATTCTAAGGTTCTCATGAAATTAGTATGATATTCATAACAGTTGCGCTTGGCAGCTGAGGAACATTTGATCATATTAAAACAATTCATGTGACTGTTAAATTTCTATATATGTAGGTCTGGAGATGTGAAGCAAATTTCCAGAACCGTTTAAATTTGATTAAATGTTTGATGTTCATTAGTTATAAACTATATTTACTTTTAATTTTAATATATAATTTGGAACGTATTAGAAGAAAAGTCACTTTTGAAAATATGTGAAAAATAATTTTAATTAAAAAGAATCTTTTAACATTTACTTGTTACTTTCGAGAATATATTCAATTTTTTTATGCTTTGAATGCAATTACATTTTTAAAAAATCTTTTGAGAATTAGAATGAATCCAGATCATGGCAGGAACAGAAAGTAGCTAAGCAGAACTCAGAAAAGAATAAAAAGAAACTTCTGGGTTTTGGTGGGGCTAGAGCAGCGAGCATGTGTGGGGAGCTTAGAGGCAGTATAAATGATCAGATTTGGATGGGGTGTATTTAAGATGAGGCATCAAGATTCTGGTTAAAATGAAGGTCAATTTAGGGTAAGATTCAGAGCAGGGACACACATAACCTCTAGCACCTTCTGATCTGCCACCAGTACACCAAACCTTCCTCCAAAGAAAACCAGTCTCGAGGCTCTATAATTATACCTTATTTTGGTCTAAAAATGACATTTTTCAGCCTATTGCTGGCATTAGTCACCAGACTCAATTCCATATGAATTTTAGCTTTTTTCTAAAATAAATTCACTTCAGAAGACAAAGATTTGCTACTTACCACCAAAGACGATGCTGCTGATAAATAATGGTACTTATCATGTGCCAGGCACTGTGTGCAGTGCTTTCGATTCATCCTCACAGCATACTTGCAGTCTGCAGCTCAAAATTAAGTAACTTGCCCAACGTCACACAGCTGGTGCTTGGTGGAGCCATACTATTGACCAAATACCCATTATGTACCTGGTATTTCCCTGTGTTATCTCCAGTCCCTATGACAACTTTGAAAGGCAGGTGGGCACATTACTTCACCTCTCTATGCCTCCATTTTCTAGCTGGTAAAGTGGTGACAATAATTGTACCTGACTTTATGGAAGTTATTGTGAGAATTAAATGGTTGGACACATGTGCAGTGCTTAGCATACCTGGCACAAAACAAGTGTCCTATCAATGTTAGCTGCATGTCCCTTTACCTTCATTTCACAGATAAGGCAACTGAGGCCCAAGTCCCTAAGCAATTCAAAACCAGCCCTCCCTGGCTCAGCCTATGCGATGCAAAAGTGAAAAGAAGGGACTTTCTCCAAAGTCTGAAGCAGTGGCTAAGAGCTAAAGATTTTGCCCAGAAACAGACCCAAGTGTCCTGCTTCACCCTGTCCCAGCTGGGTGACACTGGGCAAGGTTTCCCCCTTGCTGCTCAGAGTGCCTTGCCCTGAACTTCAATTTCTTGATCTGGCAAAATAATAAATTTGCATTGCAAAAAGGTCCATTCAGGTGGGCTTATCAGAAACCTGGGAACTCTGCAGCCTGAAGGTGTGTTCAGGCTCTTGCAAAATAGAAATAGGCCTGAGCTTGGAAATGGCTGGTTTCTGTTGGCTTTATTTTGTCGAGGTTGTTTGGGCTTCTTTCATCCATCACAGTTCTGTTGGTGTTCCATAGCCCCAGCAGACTGTCCTAAAGGGAAGTTTTTCTCAGGGAACCCTAGACTTGCAGCGCCAGTGTCCTGGTCTTATCCTTGCTTCAAAGCAAAGGAGAAGGAAGCTCAGAAAGGTTGAGTCACTGTTCAGGGTCTCACTGCTGGGCAGTGAGTGAGCAGGATTCAAGCCAGCTGTCTGAGCCCAGAGTCTGGGAGCAGCACCATGGTGGCCTATGGAGGAACTTCTTGACTGCTTGTTAAATGAAGCCCTGGTGGCTGCTGGTGCTGGCTGAAGCAGCTGAAGATGATATTCGAACCCAGTTTTTACCTTACGGAGCTCATAGCCTGGGAGATAAGGGTTAGTTGCAGAGGGCACAGAGGATGAGACAAGGGCACTGATGTAGCCTCTAAAAAGTAGAATGTGATAATTGATGATATTGTGGGACTTCATGGCTTTTCACAGAATCAGTGTGAGTTAGAAAGGCCCTACAGGTCCTGCAGTGTGGCCTCCAGCAGAGTCAGGAATCCTCTTATACACACAGCCCCCAGCCTCTGCTTACACACCTTCAGGCACAGGCTGCTCGCTGCCTTCTGAAGCTATCATGCTGCACAGGAACAGGAGACCAGATCTGTTTCTGCCCAGTCGGCCACATGGACCAGGAGCAGGAGACCCTTCAGAGAGAAGCGGATGACTGACACGAGAGATGGATGAGGGCTGGAGCCAGAGGGATGGGTGGCGGGGCTGTTATGGCCTGGAATGAGGGCTCATTCAATACCTATTCATCAAAACCTACTGTGTGCCAGGTACTGTTCTAGGTACTCGACGTATGGTAGTGAACAAAATAGACTAAAGACCCTACCCTCGTAATGCTGACACTCTAAACTATCATGCATTGTGTTAAAAGATGATATATATTGTGCAGAAAACAAAAGCAGGGTAAGAGGGAAAAAGAGTAAAGTATGAGAGGAGATAGGGTTGTAAGTTAAAAATAGAATGATCAGGGAAGTTCTCACTGAGAAGGTGACATTTGAGTAAAGATCTGAAAAGGTTAGGAGTGAGCCACATCGATATCTGGGGGAAGAGCATTCAGAAAAAGAGTAAAGTATGAGAGGAGATAGGGTTGTAAGGTCAGAAAGGTAGTAGAGTGTGATGGGGGCTGGGGAGCAAGGAGTGAGCCACATCGATATCTGGGGGAAGAGCATTCAGGCAGATGGAACAGCAAGTGCAAAAGCCCTGAGGTACGAGCATGCTTGGCCACATTTGCAGAATAGCAAGGCTAGAACAGAATGAGTGAGGGGGAGAGTGGTAGACAAGGTCAGAAAGGTACTAGAGTGTGATGGGGGCTGGGGAGCAAGGGGGTTAAGGTAATGTTGGGTTCTACTTGGTGAGAACTGAGGGACACTGAAGGGTTTTGAGCAAGCTTTAACAAAGACCACTTTGGCTTTTGCGTGGAGAGCAGATTTAGGAGGGCAAAGAAGCCAGCGAGGAGGCTGATGCAGTCTTCTAGGCAGTGGGCCAGGGAGAAGGTGGTGGACACGACAGGCTACCCTGGCACATTGGGTTTGGGGCATGAGGGGTCAGGGTGACACCCAGGCATTGGCCTGAGGAACTGGAGGGACAGAGATTCTGTTAACTGAGATAAAGAGGACTGAGGAGAGTTAGGTGTGGGAGGTCAGGAGTCTAGTGTTGGACATTTACGTTTAAAGTGCCAACTGGGCATCCATGTGTGATATCACATGGGCAGCTGGATGTATGTCTGGGCTAGAGATAGAAAGTTAGGAGTCATCGGCTCATATATAGTAGTTAAAGTAAACACCTGGCTGAGATGGCCGAGGGAGCAAGTGAAGTTAGGGTAGAGGAGGGACCAGCAAAGGAGCCTGAGAAGGAGCAGCCGTGGAGGAGAACCCCAGGGTGTGAGAGGGGGTGAGCAATGAACGGTGTTAGGCGCTGCGAGAGAGAGGGTGACAGTGTAATTGATTGTCCAAGCCCAGACACCTGTGAAAGTGAAAGGGACGATATTCATAACCACATCAGAGCAACAGACATAAATCAGCGCTGTCCCAGTGAAGCCAGCATGTATGGACACCTGATGGGATGGGCCAAGGTAGGTGAGCAAGGAAACTGGTCACTAGCCTTTGTACCATGGATGTTGCTGGTGGCATAGATGAGGGTGGTTTTGGAGGAGTGGGGTGGTGGCCATGAAAGCCTGGAGAGTGTGGGAGAGAATGGGAGGGGAGGAAATGCAGGGGACCAGGAGGAGAGGAGGAATGCGGAGGTCGCTAGAGGGGGAAATAGAGTCAAGAGGGATGTTTTTGTTTTTGTTTTTAAGTTGGGAGAAAACATATTCCTGAGCTAAAGGGGCAGGGAAAAGGTGACTGATCATTCCGTAGATGTAGTTTCTGGTGAGGTTGAAAGGTGGTGGGGGTTGGGGAGCAAGAGGGAGTGAGTGTGTTAGAGAGTGGGAAGGATGAAATAAAAACTCTGGGGAGAGTCGGTGTGACAAAGAGATGATAAAATCTAGTGGCAGAAAGAAAGTGGAGCATAAGATCATAGAGGAAAGGAGGCCAAGGGACAGAGAGGCTGGGCAATAGGAGGGTTTACTTGAATATGGAAATCACCAAGGACAGGGACATGCTGGAGAATGTGAGCCAGAAGCCAAAATCTTCAAAGAATGGTATAGTCTGATGATATGAGATTTAAAACTGAGGTCCTACTTAGGAATAGGGAAGGAGGGATGATGGTCCGGAAACATCTGCTTGGCCTTCAATATGTCTTCTTCTTCCTTAATAATAAAACACCTGAATTGTAGCTGAGCATATGGAAACCCAAAAAACATACTTACCAGCTTTCTTGCATCCATGTGGTCAGATGGTCAAATTCGGGCTATTGGGATGTAAATAGAAGTGTGTGCGCCACTTCTGGGAAGTGTCCTTTACAGGAGGGGTGTACCCTTCTTGGTAACTTTTGCCTTCCCACTGCCTCGCAAGAGGACCTAATGGCTGGAGTTCTAGCAGCCATCTTAGACCGTGAGGTAACCTTGGGAATGTGAGCTGTGACTGTGGAGTAACCAGCTAGGAGCCTTGATTTGAGAGAGAGGGAAAAAAAGACCAAAAAACTCTTCTGTTTAAGTCACTGTGACACGAAGATTTTCTGTTACTTGCATTCAAACCTGATGCTAATGGCTACAATTGGTAAGTTATGTTCGGGTCACACTGAAGAGGACATTTAATGCCAGTGGGCATTGGTGGGTGCTAAGAAGCCTTTGGAAGGTGTTGAACAGGATGTGGGCTGATGGGAAGTGTACAGTCAGAAAGACTGTGAAGAATAAATTAAAAACAGGGAGGAGAGAGCTGAGGTGAGTATGTGCAGTTAAGGGGTAAATGCTGACAATTTGGATTAGTGATGGCATCTGAAAGTTTGGGTCTGAAAGTCAGGTTTTAGGAAGGTTGTAAGGTCAGTATGAAGTTTAACAAGCAATTCAAGAACTTAATTATGGTCGGAGTCAGGTTGGGGTGAGGTTTGGGGCTGAAGTTTATGTCAGAATTGTATTTCCAGTCAAAAATAGGAATAGTGCAATGGCAAAGTCAGGTGTCACGAGAGGTGTCTGGCAGACTTAGGAAGGGACATTTAAGGGATGAGCCTGGTGCTAGGATTAGTGTTTGATGCAGTGGCTTTCAAACAAGGCATTTGGAAATGTGTGGGGTGTTTTGAGTTGTCTCAGTAGCATTTAGAGGAAGGACCTAGAGGTGCTAGATGTCCTATAATGTGGGAAACAGGCACAGCAGTCCTGCCCCAAATGCCATGTGCCCCTGGGAAACACTGAGACAAAGCAGTGCAGGGGAGAAGGGAGAAGCTGGGCGGGATTAGGTTAGAACTCCTGTTCTGTGGCTCTCTTCCCTGGGTTAAATGTAAGCCCTCGGTTTCCCCATCTGTAAAATGGGATGATGATAGAGACCTTACAGGACTGTGAGAAGATTGATAATGAAGTTTGCCAATGGCCCAGCACAGGGCTGGCCCAAGGGGCTGCAACTGGGAGAGGTGGATATCCTCAGAGTCCTGGGCCAAGATGGAGGCAAAAACTAAAGTTCAGTCTGGATTTGGGTTAGTTTGGGGCCATGGTGCCCAACCGTGGCTGTGCATTAGAATCACTCAGGGGGCTTTAAAAAATGTTGATGCTTAGTCTTACTTCCCAGAAGTTCTAAGTCAATTAGTATGGAGTGGGGGTCAAGCAGTAGGAGTTTTAAAGGCTCCTTGGGTGATCAGAGCCTTCTGTGGAGCCTAAAACTCTCTTTAAGTTACTCCCCTTAGTAAGGCAATATGGCCTGTTTCACCACTGGTGGAGGACCACCCCTGCTGGGGTCCCTAGACCAGCAGCATCACTTGGGAATGTGTTAGAAGTGCACATTCTCAGTAGTTCTGGGGTTGGGCCCAGCAATCAGCATTCTAGCACACCCTCAAGTTTGAGAACTACTGCAGTACAGCACTGTCTTGAGGAGGCCCTCAAGAAAAGACTGATGCTATTTCACCCTTGGGTAATTCTCCACATTTCTCTGAATAATGGAGCCATGTCATAGTAGCCATGGATGGCTGTGGATGGCAAGCTCCATGAGACCAGGGACTTCGTCCATTCTATTCACGACTGTCTCTCTCGGGCCTGGCCCAGAGCCCGTGCTGACTAACTGAATGAGGAGAGAGACACACACACACTGAAAAACAGAGAGAACTACTATGAACTGGGAGTGGAGACCCTGCCTTTCTTTTATTCTTAGTCCGACAAAATGCGAGTCTAGTGTTTGGAGTGTCTACGGATACAGATTTCTGGCACAAATGAGCCCTTAAACGCTTGCCTCTCCAAATGGCCAGCTCAGGAGAAGATATAGACCATTCCACCACTGGCGGAGCACCACCCCTGGCCATTTGTTTAAAGTCCACGTGTGTCCAATGTGGTACAGGAATGCAGTGTGGGGACGCTACCTGACAGGCAATTTACGAGATTTTTCTTTTCTTTTCTTTTTTACTTTTTGTTTTGAAACAATTTCACATTTACACATAAGTTGCAATAATAGTGTAACTCACTCTGGAATACCCTATTCACGATTTGCTAACTGCCCCAATAATGGATTTTTTTAGGTCTAGGACCACACTGTGCATTGGTTGTTATGTCTCTCTAGTCTTCTTTAATCTATGAGGGATTGTCGAGGCAGTTTTCCTATATGCAATTTTCACTTATGGGCAATTAATGTGACTTGAGAGTTGCCTTCAAGACCTAACCTCCACATAACAAGCCGATCACTGGACATCCTCTCAGCTGAATTTTAGTGGCCCTTGGGGGCGAGCAGAGACTATGAACCCTACCCAAAGCAGGCAGGATTCTGCTGATGGCAGGTGACAGAAGTCCAGTGTAAACAAACATAAGCTAAAAGAGAACTGATTGGCCCCATAGCTGGGCCAGCTAGAAGCATTCTCAGGCATGGCTGTACACAGGGGCTCAAAGGGTATCCTTGAATCTCTCTCTCACGCTGTGTGCTTTTCTCTGAGTTGGTAGGAAAGGTGACCTCTGACGGCTCCCCCCAAGTGAGGCCTGACTGCCTCCGTTGAGTCACATGCTTAGGCCTAGATTAGTCTGTTTAGTGCAAGAGAATGGAGGTACTCTGATTGGCCAGCTGGAATCATGTGTCCACCTGTAGATGGGCCTCTCTGTGATTGATAGCCCCACCCTGTGGGAGAATGGCCATTCTAAAAATGAGAAGAGGGGTTCTGCTACACCTGATTAATTGGAGAGTAGTCCACTTAGAGAGCTATTGTCAGAGTCAGGAATAATAATACTAGCAGTAGTTATAACAATTATTGAGAGCTTGCTGGGTTCCAGGCACCGTACTATTATTTGTATTAGCTCGTTTAACAGAACCATTTTATGCGATAGATGCTACCTTCATACATGCTTTACACGCGACTTCAAAGAGAGGTACAGTCAAGTGCCCAAGGCCACACAGCCAGTACTTAGCAGAACTGGGGGTCCCACATTCCCAAGTTTCGCTCCAGGGCAGATGTTGATGTGCTCCAGAGTACACCCTCCACCATCCTAGATGCGGTTGAACCAGGTCTCTTGCTGCAGGCTGGGGGCTGTCCCGTGGGTGGGGGCGAGGAGGGCAGGGAGCAGAACATCTCCCTGAAGAGTGAAGGGTGTTTATCCGAAGTTTGCTCTTACCCCCAGAGAAGAGAGCAGAGCCCCGAGGTACAGAAAACAGAAAGGGTGAATTTAGAGCAGCCCACTAAAATTCTTACCTGAGTTTTACAAAGCCCCAGTGTTCAAGTGCCACCAGATTAATTAACCCAGACATTAGCATGCCTTATGGCTTAGACAGGGGTCCCTAACCACCGGGCCATGGACCAGTACCAGGACCTGTTAGGAAACCCGCTGCACAGCAGGAGGTGACTGGCAGGCAAGGGAGCAAAGCTTCATTTATATTTGCAGCTACTCTCCAGTGCTAGCATAGCAGCCTCAGCTCTACCTCAGATCATCAGGCATTAGATTCTCATAGGAGCACTGGTTCCTGGTGCCAAAAAGGTTGGGAACCGCTGGAAATAGCCGAGGGTTAAGATCCACCGGGTCTGAGACGTGGCAGCACCATTGCAAGCTGTGTGACTTTGTGCCCATCACTTAACTTCTTTGAGCCTCGGTTTCCTCATCTGTGGAGAAGGCGTAAGTCCCTCTACCTTATACAGGGTTTGTGAAGGCTGAATAAGACAATGTCTGTAAGGCCCCAAGCATAGAGCTGGCATCCAATTCCATCATTACTATTAAGGAGGGGGCAATACAGACCAGGCCCTGGTGGCATTTAGGGTCAGGCCTGAGCCAGACCATCCAGGGAGGCAGAGTGTTGTCTACGACTCACCATCACTGGAATGAGGCTTCTGGGACCCTTGGACCCCCAGCCCTCCCACCACTTCACCAAGGGGCTTGAGGCTTCTGAATGGCGTGAACTTGGGGTGAGACAGGGTGGGTAAGTGGTGGTGTGGAGTTGAGGCAGAATGGGTTGGAGGAAGAGGGAAATGACTGTGTGAGTGCAGTAACTCATCCTTACCACCAGGTGGCGACAGGAACACACCACTTGCGGAGGACAACAGCCAGCCAGCCCCACTGAAGGACTGCAGGGAATAACACAAATATATTAGAAAACTTTATTTTTCTTCTTTTCTTCCTTTCCTCCCTCCCTCCTTTCTCATTTCCTATCTTCCTTCCTTCCTTCCTTCCTTCCTTCCTTCCTTCCTTCCTTCCTTCACTAGGTAGTATATGCTAAAGACTTATTTTCTTTCATTTCCTTTTACTTCGTGCAACAGTCCTGTGGTTGGCACCATTACCCTCCTTTAGGGATTGAAGAAATTGAGCTGGTGCTGATAACTGGCAACTAGAAATTGAACCCAGTCCATCTGACTACAGATTAGTCTCTTAACCACTGAGGTCACAGAAGGTCAGAGCTGCAAAGGCCTTTGGAAATGCTGTGATCCCTAAACCTGTTTGATGATAAAAATCACCTGAGGCCCTTTTTAAAAAAAATTCCAAATTCCTGGTCTGTAGGCACTGAATTAGAATCTTCCAGTTCCCAGGGCCTAGGAACCTGTGTGGTCAACAAGAGTGCCTGTTTGAAAACTAGGATCTGCTCTCAGAGAAGGAAAGTGACCCGCCTGAGGTCACACAGCTAATCCCCTACAAATTCCTAATACCCTCTAATCCAGAAGCCAGACCATGCCCAAAAAAGATGAGACAATATTCCAGATGATCAAGCAATGTCACTTCTGGGTATGTATCCAAAATAATTGAAAGCGGGGTCTTGAAGAAATATTTGAACACCCATGTTCATGGCAGCATTATTTACGACAGCCAAAAGGTAGAAGCTGCCCAAGTGTCCATCAAAGGATGCATGGAACAAAATGTGGCATACACCACACAATGGAATATTATTGTCTTTAAAAGGAAGGGAATTTTGACATATGCTACACTATGGATGAACCTTGAAGACATTATGCTAAGTAAAATATGCTCATCACAAAAAGACAAATATAGTATGATTCAATTTATATGAGGGCCCTAGAATGGTCAAATTCATAGAGACAGAAAGTAAATGGTGGTTGCCAGGGGCTGAGAGAAAGGAGGAATGAGGAGTTACTGTTTAATTGGTACAGAGGTTCAGTTTTTTCAGATGAAAAGTGTTCTGGAGATGGATGGTGGTGATGATTGCACAATAATATGAATTACTTAACATCACTTAACTGTACACTTAAAATGATTAAGATGGTTAATTTTATGTTATTTGTATTTTACC
The DNA here is from genome assembly GCF_000325575.1 of Pteropus alecto. NCBI lineage: Eukaryota > Metazoa > Chordata > Mammalia > Chiroptera > Pteropodidae > Pteropus > Pteropus alecto. The sequence continues at coordinate 2,491,184 of NW_006432451.1, read as the reverse complement.
ACAATAAAAAAAAAATTGTGGGTGGGGAAGAAGATGAGACAATCTGTGCCCAACCCTGGAGGGTAATAGTGAGAATGTATGATTCTCTTCATTTTTTGAATGATTTCGTGAATAAAGGTTATATGGAATTTAATGAGTATTGTCAAATCACTTCTCTGCTTGAAAAGGATTGTACTAATAATGTATGGATATACTTTTTTTTCAGTAACTTCACCAACTTTGGGTTTTATTATTTCACTTTTTTTCTATTTAATGGGTAAGAGATGGTATTTCACTATTATTTAAATTGACATTAAAATTTATTAGTCCTAAAGTGGAAGGTCCAGAATTTACCAATGTCATTGACAGCCTCAGAATATCTTTCCCAAAATGTTAATTGCCAATTTATTATACTAAGTAAAATAAATCCATGTTTATTGTTAAAGTAAATCAGTAAAACTACTAGGTCTGTTATTGATTGTTTCTGTTTATTTAGCATGAATTCTAGGTCCTCAATTGGAGGCTCTCAAGGCAGAGGGATGGAGTTGGGGACCACATATGTAAAAACTGTTCGTTTTGCTATACCCCCACCCCCCGCCCCCAAACACACACGCTGGTCTTCCCAGTGGCCATTATATAACTCCCAGGTCACTCTCCTGGTAATAAGACAAAAATGGTCAATGAGAGGCTAGACACAGACTTCCCCTCTCCACTCGGTTCACCAAAAAGAGTCCTGTAATTGCCAGTCCAATTTCTCTTCCATCTCTTTTCTCTTCCTAAGAAAGACTGATGCTTCCATGTGGGAAAGTGGCTAAACTGAGCTGGATATGGAGGAGGAGGAGGAACATTTGTTTGTTTGTTTGTTTTGATTTTATTTAGTGGGAGATGGAGATTGAAATGAGCAGCATAGAGCAGCCTCAGGACATGAGGAAAGAGAGAGGAGAGGAAAGGGGATTTTTAATTAGAGTGACTGTGAACTATGGATACAACTCCTTTCAAAGTCCTTTAAGAAGTGTGGCTAAAGAATGAAATTGTGTGTTAATTACTTTAGGCTGTTGGGTTGTATTTCTTGTATTAGTTACCATTCTGACACCAAATCACGTGCGACTGTGCTTTATTAGGGTTTCACCCTTATTAATGAACTTGGGCACGGGCTCTCCAATGTCTAACTCCCTGGTGTCTTGGCTCTTTGACAGCCCTCCCTGCCACCCACCACCAAGGCCACACCCTGGACCCTGTCATCACCCGAAACTGCTCCACCTCTGAAATTACATTTCAGACGTCTCACTCTGATGACAGTCTCCTCTCCCACTTACCCACTTTCCTCCACCACACCTTTCCCTTGACCCCATTGGGAACTTCCAGCCCGTGGATCCCAATTCTTCTGCCCAAGCATCTTTTTCCCTTTTCTCTTGGTAATGAATGGCACCCACTTTTTCCTTGTAGGAAAATTCATTTTTTTCTCCCATGTGGTTCAGCCAAGGCTGACCGTCCCCTCCCCCACTCCAGGGGCAGGCACATCTGGGTAATCATATTACAGAACCCTGGCCACGGCAATGGTCAGATGGTCATTCTAAGGAAAGCCAACCCAGGACTATTGCTGAGACTCCGGAGAAGGGGACGTTTTCTTTCTGCTCAGGTCGTTCAGCTGGCAGGACATAGCCTGGACTTTCTGGGGGCTGTTCTGGGGTCAAAAGCCTATAGGACAGTGAGAAAAGCTGTGCAAAGAAAGGAGATTCCAAATAGTCTTGTTGGAGTCTCTGGATCCAGCCATTCCTGAAAGTACCCTGGATTTTTCGGATGTGTAAATTGCTATCTGAGATTCGTGAGTCAGGATTGGAGTCTAGGACCTGAAATGGACCTGACTATTATTACAGTGTTGTTTCAGCCGGGCTCTAGGTGAGGGGTTCCTAAGTGCGATGCTGATCAGAACAACCTGGAAGATTTTTTTCTTAAAACCTTTATGTGAAGGACAGCATACAAAAACGCATACAACATAAATGTACAAGTTAATGGATATTATAAAGCCAACTCCCATGTTACCTCGCCAAGGTCAAGAAATAGAACATTGTCAGCCCCTCCTCTCTTTCACAGGGAAGCACCTCCCTGACTTCTGTGTCAATCACGTCCCTTGATCATTTTCGGCCTGAGTATGCTTCCCTAAACATTGGTGTAGTTTTCCTGTTTTAGAATGTTGTATAAATGGAATTATTTATTAATCCGTTTTTTTTCAAGGAATAATATTTAATAAGGTAGATAACATGCTTTTCTAACATATATTTTTATCATTGAACCTAAAGCAAAAACATCCTGTTCATTGGGTGAAAATGGCCTGCTTTATGTGTGTACACAGACTGCAATTAAAAAAACACCGTAATTATAATTTCAGACTTTGGAATCTGAGTAGGTCAGGGTTCTCTCCCTTTTTTCATATGGGAAAGGAAAATTCTTTTGAAAATTATTTGAAGCTTGGACAAAAATTCCATAGCTGTATTCTTAGGATCACTCTATAGACTCTTCATAATTCAGATAGTATAAGGGAAGCTTCAATTCACCCTTTTAGAGGAGACTTTCCAGCTTATATGATTGCATCGACCAAGAGCATGTTGGCAATCACAGGGCAGGAGCGAAGAAGCTGTTTCTTTACACAATAGTTATCCCATATACCTACTTCTGCTGCTACCATTGGCTCGCCTGTGTTTAAGCCCACACCCACAAGTTGACCTGAATTTGAATGTCTTGCTTGAACTTTAACTAGTGTTTCCTGAAGGTCAAAATCAGAATTCTGAGCAAGAACCTTGGGAATGATGAGCAATGAGTCAGCAAATGCTTGAACTCCGAGTTGGGCCCTGCCCTGTACACTGGGCTTATATTCCATCAGGGCTTCTGCCATTGCCACGTCCACTGCACCAGCACCTGGAACTACACAGCCATCATCCACAGCATTTTTAACAGCCCTCAAGCCATCTCTTATTGTATCTTTGATTTGAGTGAGTGTATGCTTCTCCGGTCCTTTGACCAGAGGATTGTTACATTTCTCAATAAAGATGAACTTCTCTTCTCCCAACGTATACTCACAGGCAAGTCCTGCATGTCTCGACAATCAGGATTTAGACCATCGAAAGAATTTAGAGCTGTCTCACCACAAACAATAGTCAGCTTTTCCACATTTCTCCTTTTAGCTCTGCACAGAACTACAATGCCTTCTTTTGCAAGAACATCTAAGGAAAATGTGTCAATTCCCTTTTGATTAATAACAACAAATCCTTTATCTGAGTCACCACAGACTTTTTCAGTTCTATGATTTTTTAAATTTCATCTTTGATGAATTTCCTTTCAGCTTTTACTAGTTTCTCTCTCTTCTGCACTGTTATATATACATATATACATACATACATACATGCATACATACATACATACATATATGTATACATTATATATAGCCAGAATTCACTTTTTTTTATATATTCTAATGACACACTGCATATGAGGATGTCTGCATCTTTTATTCTTTTTTTCATATCACTATGTGGTGCCTCATGGTCCAAAACAAGACTTCTGATGTAGCTTATATTGGTTTCAGATATATGTTTCATCTCCACAATCTCAACTGTGAAAAGGTCAATAAGTTCATCTTGTTTTTTAATGGCTAAATGGAGTCAGCTACAGCCTCTGTTAAGACATCAGCAAGTTCAGCATGAACTTTAGTGCATAGAGATGTTCTGGCCACATCCATGAGTGTTGCCTTGTCTACCTCTTTGCTTACTTTGACTTATTCCAAAAGCTAAAGCGCCTTTTTCTTTGCAGCTTCTAATCCTTCTGTTATTATTCCGGGATGAGGACCTTCAGAAGTGCAGAGAGCTGCCTGTTTCAGCAGTTCTCTGATGGTCAGGACGTTGGAAGTGGTACCATCACCAGGGATGGGCCATTGCTACTTCGGCTATTAAGGAGGATGTCGGATGTTGAATTTGCATCTCCTGAAGCAGTACATTGCCATCTTTGGTAAGCTCGATGTCTCCAGCACCAGAAACAAGCATCTTCATGGTGGCTTTAGACCCCAACTTGGTTCTCAGCATGTCCTGCAACTCCTGGGCCTCACTGATGATGACCACCAACACTGCCTAGGCTCAGGTCACCTTGGCCTTGGCGTCTGGGGTCTTCACGGCCACCATAGCTGAACCAGTAGGAGGAGAGTATTTATTAATCTTAATGAAACCAAATTTGTCAGATTTTTCATTTAAGATTGGTGCTTTCGTGTCATGAAAAGAAATCTGTTACCATTCTGAGGTTTTTATCCTAAATCTTCTCTTTCACTTTCTATTATCTTTTATAATCTTTATTGTTCTGCTCTCCATATAATGACAACCCACCTGGGATTTGTATATGGTGTGAGGTAAGGGTCTGGTTTCTTTTTTTCCTCTTATGAACACTTGATCTGTTTACTGAAAAGGCTCATCTTTCCTTGTGCTCTTTAGTGCCACATGAATCACAACCCAAGTGTCAGTTTTTAGTCTTTTGCTCAGTCTGTCTCTCCTTGCACAAATATCACCCTCTCCGAATCACTGTAGTTTTATTAAAAGTCTTATTGCTCCAGTAGAGCAATATTCCTATATTGCTCTTTTTTAGGAAGCTATCTTTGGTGCTTTCATTTCCATATGTATTTTAGAATCAAGCTTCCCCCTCCCCAGCATGAAAAAAAAAACAAAACATTTTTAATGGATTTTAATTTGATTGCATCGAATCTATAAATCAATAAATTGTTTAACATGGAATCTTCTAATCCTTTTATTATTATTATTTTTAAAAGAGGCACATGTTAAGAAGAGAAGATATAGGATAGGAGGACCTAAAGTAATTATTTTTTCCAGCTTTATTGAGGTATAATTGATATATAACCTTGTGTAAGTTTAAGGTATACAACTCGTTGATCTGATACATTTATATATTGCAAAATAATTACCATGATAGCATTAGCTAACGCCTCCTTCTTGTCACATAATTACCAGTTCTTTTGTGTGGTCAGAACATTTAAGATATACGTCTTAGCAACATGTAAGTATATAACACAGTATTATTAGCTATAATCACCATGTTGTACATTAGATCCCCAGAACTTGTTAATCTTATAACTGGAAGTTTGTGCCCTGGAAGTTTGTCTTCCAATCCTTGAACATGATCTATATGTATATGTAATGTGTCTATGTGTGTATACTCAGGTGTATATGCACACACACATTTATTCAGTTAATTAAACATTTTTCTCTATGCTTTCTGCACATCTTTTGTTAGATTTATTTCTAGATAATTGCTGTATATTCTAATGCTGTTCAAGGGATTTATTTAAAGTTCAGATTCTTTGGCTCAATCTTTGGAAAGTCTGAGTGAGTAGTTCTGGGGTGGGCCCAGATGTGAATTTTGAAAAAGCTGTCCGCGTGATTCTGATGTGCAGCCAGGCTTGGGAACATGGGCCTCCCTGGGGCTCCACACATTATCTCTTGTCAAGCCTATTGGACCCCCTCCTCCTCCCCACTGGCCCAGCCCCATAAGCCTATGAACATGCTCAGCTCTCTATCTTGGAGTAAGTTCCCTAATCCCGTCTAGGTCCTGCCATCTCCTTTTTCTCTCACTCACAGCCATTTTTCAGAAGGGGTTGTCTACAGCTGTGATTTCCACTTTTTATGCTTGTATACTCCTTTAAATAAATTTGAAAACCCATGTAGCCCCTCACACGTTTTAAAGTTGGTATCTAATTCAAACCACCCTTCTCCGCCCCTGTGTTGTTCTGGTCTACCAGGCAGGCTTGCCTCTTGACCCCCTCATGCTCCTCTACCCTCTGCAGGATGACTTCTGATGCCTGTATGCCACTACAGCTGCTCTGCTCAAGGTCTTTAGACTTCTATGTCACTAAATTGTGGGGACAGTTCCAGTCTTTGTCCTACCTGCCTTCTCTGTAGCATTTGAGGCTCTTGGCAGTCCCTCCTTTTCCAGGCCCTCTCCCTGGGTGCCCATGACATCACACTTCCCTGGCACCCCACCGCTCTAACAAGCTACTTTCTGACTGTGATGAGTGATTGAAGAGAACAGGCAGGGAGAGGTACCTGGGATAGAAGGTGCCAGAGCAGTTTCCTTGCCTCCACCTTCTTCCTCTTCCACAAGACCTGCCGAGCATAACCCCCCTTACAACTGTAAAAATTTAAGCATACTGAAAAGAAAGAGAAAGAAAATTAGAATCGCCCGAAATGCTCCTACTCTGAGAAAATCTACCATCATAACGTTGGCGCTTGTCCCTCCGTTTGCCTCTCTATGCGTTAATACACATCCACATGTGTTAGTTTACAAAAAGTTGGTAAAAAAATGGTTATTATCATAGACGCTATTTTTTTCTTTTAAAGTTTTTACTTATGTATTCATTTTGATTTTTTTCTCTCAGAAAACCAATGCTAACACTCTGGTGTGTGGCCTTCTAAACTTCCCGCTTGTTGAAAGAATCTCACATAAAAATATTGGGACATATGTAGAATTATTTTTGTCACTGTTTTTATATAAAAATGTAACTGCATTATATATACACATCTCTTCTTCTTGCTTATTTAACTTAACCCTTCGTATCAGTTTGTATAGCTCTAACTCATCCTTTTTGATGGCTGTATAATATTCCACAATGTGGATGCACTACCATTTATTCATTCATTGCCCTATTAAAGAGCATTCTTTGTTTTTCAGTTTTGTTTTGTTTTGTTGTTTTCACCACTGTGACTAATGCTACAATACATATTCTTGTACATACATATAATCCTTGCGTGCTCTCGTTTTTAATTTTAAGGGGGTTGAGTCTCAGGTGTGAATTGCCAGCTGTATATTTCAATTTTTAATAGATATTTCCAGATTGTTTTCCAAAAAGGCTATAATGAAACACATTTTTACCAGCAATGAATGAGAATAGAGCCATTCCTCCATATCCCCACAGACAATAGGTGTCATTTGTGTTTTTATTTTTTGTTGATCTGTGGGTATTAAATGGCCCACTATTTAATTTACATTTCTCTGACAACTAGTAAGGCTAAACATCTTTTCATATGCTTATCAGACATTTTGATTTGCTCTTCTGCGAACTCTTTCTATCCTTTTCCTTTTTTCCAATGAATTATTTGTCTTTCTCATCAGTTCGTAGGAATTTTTTGTATAATCTAGATATTAACTTGTCTCTCACACAGATTTTAAAATGTTTTTTTATTTTATTAATCTCTTTTTGACTTTGGCTTAGGTATCTTTTACCATAAACAGTTTGTAATCTTTATGTAATTAAATGTGCTATCTTTTCTCTTATAGTTTCTGGCTTTCTGGTCTGGTTTAAAAGGTCTTTCAGAATCTCTGTTTTATATATTCTGAATATTATTTACTTTTATATATTTAAGACGTCTGAAATTTATTTTTATTTGGCTATCGTAAGAGGTAGGGGTTCTACCTTATTTTCTTCCTGGTGAGATAGCCAGTTGAGTTAGCATCACTTATTAAATAAACTACTACTCTTTTCTAATCCAGTCGAAATTCCACCATGGATATGTATTACATCAAATCTATATTGGGATTTGTTCTTGTGCTCTCTTCTCTTTCACTGACTTTTTAAAAATAATTTTCTTGACCATTCTTGGAAAGGTGTTGATTGGAGAGAGTTCTGGAAAAGTCCATCATCCCCACGTCCTTGGCCTAGGTTACCGCATACACCTGGCAAGACCGCCCACCCCCATCCTGCATATATATGGGATTGTTTCCCCATGGTATGTCTATATACACTTCTCTGCACCCTGCTTTTCTCCCTGACAGCCTTGCCAGCCACTCAGCCCCGCCACTGCCCTGCTGCAGATACCAGGACTAATCTCATTACACCTTTATCCGTTTATGTCCCAGTCAGCCTTCTGCCTGAATCTAATCCCCATCTGGTCTTTCTTCCCCTTCGCTCATCTCATCCCCTACCCTGCCCGCCCCTCCTCCCCCCGCCTCAACTACTGAAACTCTCCACTGGGCCTCCTTGAACTCAGCTCTTCTGGAAAACTGGTTCTCCCTGAAGACACTGCTTCCTCTACTCCTAGCTCCAACGGTGGATGTGTTCTCTCCCTCACTCCTCCTGCCGCTGGGCCAGGAGGTAGGGTTGGTGACGTCCTTGCTCCACTTCCAGAATATGACCCTTCCCTCTTCCCCGCAAACTCCCAGCTTTAAATCTCATGCTATTTAACAATACTACTGTTGCAGACGTCTACTGACCCCTGGTCACTCCTCATTCGTTGGAGAGTGTAGCACCTGACACACTGCCTGTCTCTTTAATACCACTCTGGCCTCTCAGTCCCCTGACTCCTTTCCAGCTGTGAACTCGCCCTTCACCTGGCCTTGGCCCTCTCCCCTTGGTCACACCCAAGGCTTTGTTCTTCTGAATGATAGGTTTCTCGCCTTGGGACCTCTCTTTGCTGGGTACCCCTGAGATCTGAGCTGCAGGTGAACCCTCTCCCCTTAACTCCCCTGCCATTTCTTCATCTTCATTGTTTTGGGCATCCCCTTTGCTCATTTTGTAGTTGCAGTTTTAGCTGACGCTAGGCTTCGTCAGAGAGGGCCTTTCTGTTACAGTACTGGATTCATCAATATTAGATCACTTACCAGAAACTCTGGATGAGATGTGTATCCCAGTTATCTACTACTGTATAGCTCGGTGGCATCAAAAAAAAAAAAAAAACAAAAAAAAAACCACTTTATTTCCTTATGATTCTGTGGGTTAGTGATTTAGCTCAGCTCAGTTGGGCATTTCTTTTGCTGGTCTCATCTGGGGTCATTCATGCGGTGGCAGTCATCTGGTGGCTTGGCTGGGACTGGATGAATTACCCGTGATAATTGTCCTTTTGGTGCTGGCCATTAGCTGGGACGATCTCTCCACATGGCCTCTCATCTTCCAGGAGGAGGTCAACCCAAGCTTCCTTCCCTGACTGTCTCCGAGCAGGAAGAGACAGTGAAAGCTGCAAGGCTTCTGGAGACCACAAAATCATGTCTGCCATATTCTGTTGGTCACAGTATATAACAAAGCCAACCCAGATATAAAGGAGTGGAGAAATAGATCCCACCTCTTGATGGAAGTCGCAGTAAAGTCACAGTGTGACAGGGCGGAGGCGAGGGATTTTTGGCCATTTTATTTTGCAATCTGCCACAGTATTTTAGTTTGTGCAGCTGGGAGAAGGGATACCAGTTCGATTAGTAGGAGTTAGCAGTTTGCTTGGCAGATTGACTGAAACTTGGACTTAATGATGGCCTCCATTTAGTGAAGTTGAGGTGCTGGAATTATGTAGAAGGAATCGAAAAGCATATGAAGGGAGAAATGTGAAGTGGATTTGCCACATGTGACCTTCGCATGTATCCCTTCCTCACTGCATCCCCTGAGAAGTCCCAGGAGACACACCCAACATGAGGGCATTAGAAATACAGTTGTGGAAAAAAAAATTAAAAAAAAAAGAGAAACAGAGTTGTAAGAGGAGTACCAGTGTCCTTGACAAGCTCTGTGCTGGCTGTTTCCCATAGGCCAGGAGTAGTTGGGGAGACCCATCCCTGAGATGGGCTCTCATATTTCAATTGGAAAGCTGGAGTCTTGGAGTAGGAGAGACCAAGTGTCAGCATTTAGTCACCAGAGGTATAATGGGCATCAGTAAATGGGGATCAGAATGTTTGGACCCACACAGGTTTTGAGGGTGGCTAATTGATTGTGGTATCCTTAGGAATAAAATAGATAGGAAGCCTGAATTGAGACCAGCGTCCCCTTGAGACAGGATCTTGCAAAATCCCATAAACATGTAATATAAATCTCTCCAAAGCTTTCCTCAAAAGGCCCTGAACCCATTTCCTCAGGTAACTGTGTCCTGAGGAAAGAAATGTTCTCAGACTTTTTTAGAGATTCCTAGACACTGGCTTGAATTGTTGATTCCTGGGAATCAAAAAAGCCAATAGGGGCTTATGGTTGGATCATAAATGGATTATAAATCACAGTGAGCCAAGGTTGATCATAGACCCAACCTGTGGTTATTTTCCAAGTTCTTGAATGAATTCTTGGCCAGTGGCTGAATCCTCACATTGCCTCTTGGAACCACTGAATAAGGGCTGTCATGGAGTAAAGAACCACAAGGAAGGGTCCCGGAAACTTGCCCTCCCTATCCAGATGGTAACTAAAAGCGATACTGCATGCGTGAGGAAACTGCAGGCTACCTGTCACACCTGCATTTATCTCACCTGTTTGTCTTCCGCCTGACAGTATAGACCTTCACAGTGTTGCCTCAAGGCCAATCCACCTGTTCCCTCATAACCTCGTCTGCGGGGATTTTTATCATTCTGCTGTCTCATAGAACATCACTTTGCTGATGAAATTATTCTGACTAGACCTAATGAGGAGGTCATAGTAAGGACTTTAGATTTCTTAGTAAGGCCCAAGCAAGACAGGGCGTGGGAGACAGCCCATAAAAATGTAAGAACTTGCCATCTCAACAAAATTTCTGGGGTCCAGTGGTTTGGATGGAGCAAACTGAGTTATTTCCTTAAAAGTGAATGTTGTACTTTCTAGTATCTATGACTGAAAATGAGGCCCAATGTTTTGTAGGTCTTTTTGGATTTGAGGGAGGTGTGTGTTATAGTTTGAATTGCATTTCCCAAAAAGATATGTTGATGTTCCAACCCCAATACCTCAGAGTGTGACCTCATTTACAAATAAGGTCTTTGTAGACGTAATCAAGTTAAAATGAGGTCATTAGGGTGAGCCCTAATCTAATATGACTGGTGTTCTAAGATGAGGGAAATGTCATATGAAGACACACTTGTACCGGGCGAATGTTATGTTCTAGCAGAGGCAGAGGTTGGAGTAATGTGTCTGCAAGCCAAGGAACACCAAAGACAGCCGAGAACCACCAGGAGCTAGGAGAGAGTCAATGGGATAGAATCTTGCCTAGATCCTTTAAGAGAGTATGGAGAGGCTGGTTATGCAGCAGGCTTCAGCTGCAGGGGAAATGGCTTCACCACTTGGGCCTTCTGACCCAGCAGGTCCAATACTACTTGCTACTAGGCTCCGACAGAGACTGAATGTTTGACCATGGGACATCAAGGGGCCCTGTGACCTGAGGTGCCCATCTGAACCACCAAGTCATAAGCGAGACAACATCTTGAAATATGGAGGCTCATCTTACAGGATAAACTGCTTTGAAGAAGCACCCCGAGTATACAGATCTAGAAGTCAAAAGGTGGACGTGTAAGCAGCTCCTCTCACAATTACATCTAATAACCTATTTGTAAAATTTTTGCTTCCTATTCCTGCAAATCTGAGCTCTGCTGGTTTAAAGGTCATGATTCCCAACAGAGGAATGCTTCCACCATGGGATACAACACCGATTTCATTGATCTGGAAGCTGAGACTGCCACCTGAACATGTGGGGCTCCTCGAAGGAAGGGGTTACTCTACTTGCTGAAAACATTGAACTTAATAACTAAGGAAAAATAGGGTTGCTATTACACAATGAAGTCAGGACTATGTTTAGAATCTCGGATGTTCTCTGGGGTGCCTCCTAGTGCTTTCATGTTTCAGAGTAAAAGCTAATAAAAAAAATGGCAACCAACAAAAGACAAGACCACTGAGAATTCATATCCTTCAGGAATTAAATAAAAGGTTACTTCCATCAGATAAAGAATTCAACTGAGGTGCTAGCTGAAGGTGAAGGGAACAGAGGATGGGGAATGGAAGAAACAAGTTATTAACATCAACTACGGTCTGGTAGTGAGTTACAAAAACAAGCATGTACTAGCTAGGTACATTTTCCTTCTTGCTTGTTATATGCATATAATCAGTTTCCTAGTAACTAAGCCACAGGATGGGTGGCTTAAAAAGCATGAGAAATTTATTCTCTCACCATTCAGGAGGTGAAAATCTGAAATCAATGTGTAGAGAGGATCATGCTCCCTTCAAAGGGTCTAGGGAAAAATCCTTTCTTGCCTCTTTCAGCTACTGGTGGTTCCCAGCCACCCTTGGTGGTCCTTGGCTTGTAGACATATTATTCCAACCCTATTTTCACCAGAACATGGTGCTCTCCCTCTGTCTGCGACTTCACATGACATTTTTTTCTTCTCATAAGAACACCAGTCATATTAGACTAGGGCACATCATAATGATGTCATCTTAATTTGATTACATTTGCAAAGACCCTATTTCTAAATGAGGTCACATTCTAAGGTATTGGGGTTTAGGATTTTAACCTATCTTTTTGGGGACACGACTCCACCCATAACATACACATACGCACAAAGAAATACATATATACAGTTGGCCCAGGTTCTGCATCCACGGATTCAACAAACCACCAACTGAAAATACAGTCATGTATTGCCTAATGTTTTGGTTAACGATGGCCCACATATACGAGGGTGGTCCCATGGGATTACAATGAAGCTGAAAAATTCCTATCACCTAGTGACGTAGCCATAGTAAAGTCGTAGCCATAGTAAAGTCGTAGAGCAAGGGGTTACCCAAATACTTACCATTGTGTTACAGTTGCCTATAGTAGTCAATATAATAACAAGCTGTACAGGTTCTTAGCCTAGGAACTGTAGGGTAACAGAATTTGTCAAAAAGTTACATTTACCTTTAAGGAAATAACTCAATTTTCTCCATCTAATATGGCATAGGGTTATTTTAGGTTGATTAATTTTAAGGAACAGCAGACCTGCCTCTGAAAACCAAGTAGAAGGCACCCTTTGTAAAGTATATTTACATTTGTAAGGGAGATCTCCATTTGTAAGAGTGTCTCTCTGGCTGTACTGGGAAGAGGGAGATGACCTTATCTCTAGAAATTCTTATCAATGCAGAAGACAGAAAATTAAAGCTGCATAAATAACAACCTTATCCTCATTTACTGTGCTTTTCCTGGTAACCTTCCAGAACTGATTCCCCTCAGCCTCATTGTCTTTTGTCTTCAACTGAAGATGGTATTTAAGGTGGTTCCTTTAGTCATTTTGGTGAGTTACTGAGTTTTCTTAGGTCTCTCCCATGTATACAGGAGGTATATGTGTTACTAAACTTTTGTTTGTTTTTCTCCCATTAATCTGGCTTTTATTACAGGGATGCCTCAGCCAAGAACCCGGAAGGGTACAGGAAAACTTATTTTTCCTACCCTATAGAGCAATAGCCCATACCATACAGCCTAAGTGTGTAGTAGATTGTACCATCTAGGTTTGTGTAAGTACACTGTGGACAGAAAAGGGGTGTTGTAATAAATCTACCTGAAAGTAACCTCACAGGGTGATCTGATCATAAATTCCTAACTGGGCAGGTCATGGTGGGTAGTCATGCCTCAAGCGTATAACTTCTTTAGTAAAAGTTTTATCTTTGCCTTTAGCAAGTTCTGTCCACTGTTTTTGTGTATCTACATTAACATACTTTTGGAATAAGCATAACCACCCTCAAGAAAATACATAATATTGTTTATCCTGTAATCCAACCTCTCATGTAATCTTCCTTATGTTCCTTAATTTCAAATGCATAAAAAAACCCTAAAAAACTATCAATCTCTGGAGCATTTGAGATCTTGCTTCCTTGTAAGTATCAATCTGGGTTCAAATAAACTCATCAAAATTCTCTACAGGTTTGGATGTTTCTTATTTCGACATTTACTGTTCCTTCCTTAATTCCAAATGTATTAAAAAAACCCTGCAAAGTATAATTCTGGGAAGCATTGTTTCTCTGTCTGTTGAGATCTTGCTGTCTTCTGTTTGGCTCAAATAAAATTTAATAAATTTTTATAAGAATTTTCTACAGGTTTAGACGTTCTTTTGTCGACAATGCTCTACATTGTTTGCACAATGATGAAATCACCTATCAACTCATCTCTCAGAGGTATCCCTGTGGTTAAGGCACTCATGACTGTATTTGAAAAAAATTATGTTGTGGTTGACGTGTACTATGTACTTAGATTGACAGTGGTTGTGTCCATACTGAACACGTGCAGATTTTTTTTTCTTGTCACTATTCTGTAAACAATGCAACAACTATTTACATAGCATTGTGTTAGGTATTGTAAGTACTGTTAAGATGATTTAAAGTATATGTGTGTAAGTTATATGCAAATATACCATTTTATATATAAGGGACTCAAGTATCCACAGATTTTGGATCTGAGGGGGTCCTGGAACTGATCCCCCATGGATACCGAGGGACATCTGCATTTCTCTGTCTTCAGTTGCCCCTCCCCCCTTTTTTTAAATATAAGGATTGTTATTGGTGGTTAATATTACAATTTAGTCTCTAGATACAGAATATTCAGCTAGAACCGTGATTGAATCTAGAAATAATTGACATCATTTAGAGATGGCTGTAGGGACTTCGTGTATCTCCTTGAGGAGAAAAGGTGAGAGTGTCTTCATTTGTTCGAAGGATAGCTGCATTTACCCTGTTAGGCTGAAGCATAAAGTTGTTTTGTTGTTATACGGAAGTTCAAATGGGTAGAGGGGTGGATATGGATGCTGAGTAGCCAAAGAGGTCGATCGTGTGGATTGTTATTGTCTTTTAGCTTTTAATCTGTTCTTCTGTATTCTGCTCTGACTTGTTGGAGCTGGAACATCGCTGCATTTCTCCTGTCAGTTGACTTCCTCTGAGCTTCTGCCAGCAGGGGCCACTAGAGGGAGACTGGAGGACCAGAGCTGGGACAAGTCCTGTGCATTTGCTGGCCCTTATCAGCATTGCATCAGCAATGGACATTTCGCCTCAGACAGCAACAGCTGGCTTCAGCCTCCAGTTTGTTCTGGGAGTCCCAGATCCAGGCTCCCACAGTACCTTGAGATACTCCCCCGCCAGTGAAACAGTATTTCCTCTGCATGGAGGTCTGAGCTCCAGTTTTGGGAGGTTCCTCTTCTGAGCTGCTGGGACAGTAGCAGCAGCTGGATACCACCCTTCCTCAGAGGTAGCTTTTAGGATCTTCCTTTTGTTGTCCAGCCCTTTCCGGAGGTAGTTGCTTCCTTAGTAGCACATATCTCTGTGCGACCTCAGAGTCCCATTTTTGCCTTTTCCGTCCTCCAGTCCCTGCCTGGTTAGCCAATGTCCTATTTCACATTCTCTTAAGATAATTAGTGTGGTATCAGTTTTCTTGACCGGATCCTGACTGATACAGATAATTTCTAGACAAAGGTGTGTGTGCGTGTGTGGAATATCGACTTTATTGTATTAAAATCATTAAAATCAGAAGTCAAGGACTTCATTTTATAAATTTTTATGTACCCACAAGAATGAATGAGGACCCATACAAATATTCAGTAAGTGGTTGAGTAGTGACTACTGAATGAATCCATGTGCCCCTAAAAGATATCCATGTCCTAATCCATGAAACCTTTGAATGCTTCCTTGTATAGAAAAAAAAGCCTTTGCAGATATGATTAAATTAAGGATTCTGAGCCTGAGAGATTACCCAAGATTATCCGGTGGGCTCTAAATGCAAACGTATGTATCCTTCCTTATAAGAGGGATGCAAAGGAAGATTTGATAGAGAGAAGAAAAAGTGAAGTGAAGATGGAACGAAGGGAGATTTTAAGATGCTGGCCTGGAAGATTGGAGTGATGCATCCATAAGCTAAGGACTGCTGTCAGCCACCGGAAGCTGGAAGAAGCATGGAACAGATTCTCCTCGAAAGCCTCCAGAACTGTAAGGGGGTAAGTTTCTGTTGTTTTAAGCCATCGAGTTATGGTAATTTGTTATAGCAGCCATAGGAAACTAATTCATGAGTATTGGATTGGATCAAATTGTTCTTGGGAGCACAGAGTACAAAAAGCCATAGCCAAAGACTTTAAAGCAAGAAGGAAGAGGGCAAAAACCAGAGCCACACAATGACATGGGAGATGACCTTCATATGGAAAATAGTCCCTCTGGTGTCACATCCCAGTGGCTTAACCAGACAGGTTAGTGTCCTGTCTGTTTTGGTTCCACTGGGGCCCCTCATTTCCACACCTCTGAAATAATATTTCATATTATAACCCACTACTACTTAAAAGGATTTGAGGTGGTTTACAGTAAAAGATAGCTCCAAGTAAATCCAAAATGAGGGGTTCAGAGCGAGTCACCCTAAGATGTGCATGGATGGTATGCAGATTATTTTGAGCTAAAGGTACTGGAGACATTGCAGGCTCAAGAGAAACTTCTGTTTCCCCTCCTAACTACCTAGAATTTAAATTAGGGGCCTTGCCCATAAAAAAGAACTGTTATTACAAGAGATAAGCTTTTGTTGACTCATCTGTCTGCTGGGGCAAACATCTGATTACTGAACATCTGCTCTTATGGATCTGTGAATGACCCTCTTCCCTTCTAAAGCCCTTGGCACCTTACCTCAGTCCCTAGTTTAGGATGTCATATATACCTAATCCTACCTTCCTGTCTCTGAGTCTCTCATGCTTGTGGGCTCCTGTGCATACTGAATTAGATTTTCTCCTGTTCTGTCTCGTGTCGGTTTGATTATTTAACCAGCTAAAAGAAACAGAGGAGGGAAGGGGGAAATTTTTTCTTCCTTCCCAATGAGAAAGAAAGAATTGAAGTCACATTATAGTAGTCATCATTCGTTCACTCATTCATTTGTTCAATTTTACACTCATTTTAAATCTTCTACACACCAGAATAACATAGCCAGCACAGGGCTTCATTTGATAACGATGATCCTCATGATGCAGGGTCAAGACATAAAAAAATTATGAAACTAGAATGGACTTAAGCACTGTCAGCATAAGAAACGTCCAAACCTGCAGAGAATTTTAATGAGTTTATTTGAGCCAAACGGATGACAATTGCTGGAAAGCAAAATCTCAACAGATTAAAAATTGCTCCAGAGAATGGCAGTTTTGCAGCCTATTTTACACTTTAGAATCAGAGGAGGAGATGTAAGGAGGGTTGCGTGAAATTTGTTGGTGGTAGTGATGCAGGACAGGGCGAATTCCCCCGAGTGGGGGAGCTCAAGCCCTGCGGCCAGAGGGAGGGAGAGAGAGATCTTGACTTCATGCAGGAAAGAATTCGAGCGCATGCCAGAGTTAGAGTCAAAGAGGAAGTTTATTAGAGAAGGGGTAACGCTCCGTAGACAGAACGTAATCTTCCCTTAGAGACAGAGAGAGAGAGAGCTAAGAGAAAAGACGATGAGAGGTACTCAAGTGTTCAGGGCATTCAGTTTATATATCATTCTTAGTTTCTATGAATTACAGTTTAAAGACTTTGTTTACCCATTTTCCTTTGATGGTGTCAGTACACAGTGTGAAAGGTAAGAGTGTGTAGCATGAAAGGCCCACTGGCAGTTCCCAGACTTTGATCCATAGATTCCCCACGGTTTTAGACATAGGGAATGAATGATTGTGTTTGTTTTGTGTAGTGGTGACTTAAAGACTTGGTTTTCCTGTTTTCTGTCCATCGTATGGGGAAATGGTTTGTTAGTAATTTCAGCAGAAATCTTCCTTTGTTCTGTAAGTTTCCTGGTGGCCTGGCTGTAGGGCTGATCAGCACATTGCAGTCTCTGCCTATAGCTTGATTTAACATGTAGTTCTTTTGCCCCCGCCCCCGAGATTGGTAGATTAGTGGGTAGGGCAAAGCAAAGCAGAGAAATCTCTGGGATTGGATAAAAAATAAAATGGAGAGACACGTACTTCATTTACACTGGTGAGTACAGGACAGTAATAATTAACATTTATAGCACACGGAGATGGTATGCAGGAAACAAGATAACAGTGAAGGGTTCTGTGGCTTCCTGCTCTGGTATGGAGGTTGTGCCCTGAGGGGTCTGGAGAAAAAGGAATTATTCTGACATTCCAAGAGTATGTTATCTTAGATGCAAAAAGACTATAGACAGGCTCACTTAAGGTAAAAATTGACCTTTGTCAAGAAAGTCCCTGGCCCAGGGTGTGACTACCTGCTACGACCCACTTTTAGTTAGGAATTTTGTGTACAGACCATCCTATATGGTAACTTTCGGTCTCTGAGTTTATAGGGCCTGCCATTGCTGGCCTCCCTCGAGCGTGTCAGGTTTAGTTTGTGGCCCCTTTTTTGTTCACACTCACTTGGTATTTGGGTTCAGCATGGTTAAGAAACTGGGTTCTAGGCCAAACGCTGGGCCGCCTGTGGTCTAGCCCCTACTCTGCTGCTTGTCTTGCTACCGAGCCTTAGATTCCTCCAACAGCTTGGGTGCCTGAATGGCTGCAAGGAAGAAGACTGCTCACCTGATCACTACAGTACATAGCACGCAGAGATTTCTATTGTGTGTGAACCTTTCATATTTTGGGGGCTATTATTTGTAGCAGCTGTCCTAATTAATACATAGATTTTGTCATTTATTGGGGGTAGAATGCTCTGCCAAAGTGGAGGGCCAAAGAGCCTATAATATTAGGACTTTTATGAAATATGTATTTGGTTGTCCTCCTGTTTCTGGCACAGAGCTCCTAAAACCCTTAGAATTTCCTAAGCTTGATAAGAGCAATGTGGGAGCATTTTTTTGTTATAATATTTGGTCTTTTGTCCTTGGTTCCTAAAAATCTCCAGAGCCATAAAGGAAAAAGGCATGCCTTGTTATTCATATCAAACCCTTTTGATCACACCTGACTTTATGTTAGTGTGTCTTTTAGAAAGCTCCTAAGGATGGGGGGGTGGGGAGGTGGGGGCGGTACCAGTTGCCACGGGAACAAACCTTGATTAGAGGGTTGGAACTTTCAGCCTCATCAGCCTTCCAAGGATGGGAGAGGGGCTGGAAATTGTGTTCAATCACCAATGGCCAATGATTTCATCAATCATGCCTTGATAAGGTAAATTCCATAAAACCCAAAACATCTAAATGATGTTTTGTAGTTTTCAGTGTCCAAGTCTTACACTTCTTTTGTTAAATTTACTCCTAAGTATTTTATCCTTTTTGATGCCTTTGTGAATAAAATTGTTTTCTTAATTTTATTTTTATTTTTGGATTGTTCATTGCTAAGTGTAGAAAAATACAACTGATGTTTGTATTTGAAACTTCACCGAACTTATTACTAGGTAGTTTTTTGTTTTTTGGTAGATGGCTGACTTTTGATAGACACATGGCTGCTCATAGAATAGGCCACACTTTCAGCCTCCTTTGCATCTCGACATGACCAAAGGATTAAATTCTGACCACTGAATATGCATGAGTGATGTGTACTGACCCCTTCTCCATTTCCCACTCCTTTTGACTAGAATGGAGTCAGCTGTCTTGGCCTGTCTTGTGAAGATCTGCCCTCTGTTTTTGTAGATAGAATTTTACTGGGATATAGTTTTCATTTATGTATTGTCGATGGCTTCTTTCATGCTATAATGGTAGTGTTGAGTATTTGCAACAGAGATCCTATAGCCTGCACAGCCTAAAATATTTACTATGCGGCCCATTACAGAAAAAATTTGTTGACCCCCGAGCTTGGAGAACCTCTCTATAGTAGGATTTTATGACCCTGTTTTTCTAGAATTGGTTTCACAGTCACTGGTATTTGAAGAATTGTTCTTGGATTTTACTTATATTAATTTCTGTCAACAGGCTGGCAGCTTGCGTCTTCTCTCCAGTAAGATCTCTTTTGACAGCAGCAGCAGAGCACGTTGACTTTCTAATCGTGAAGAGTCATTTAGGTTTTTTAGACTAATTTCTCTCTCTCCTCCCTATAATTGCCTTCTTGTTCTTGAATTCTCTGCTTAGAAGTTTTTTGCTTCCTCGAAGCTAAAAGATCTCTGCCTTCCTTTCATTCCCTCTCTCTGGAGTCATCATCTCCTGCAGGCTCCCTTTTCTGCTGATGCAGGAGATAAGGGTCTGCTTTCTGCAGCAAGGTTCTGCATTTGTTTTCCACCATCACCATGGCAGAAAACATGACAGCTCTTGTTTTGTAAGCTCTTGATGAGCTTACATCTCAACACTCAGTTTGGATTAGGAATGGGTTTTTTCAAATACGGTATTCCTTTTAAAAATTGAGTGTAATTTACACACAGTAAAATACTCTGGTAGTAAGAGTTCAGTTTGATGAATTTTGACAATTTTATACATTGGCGTAACCACCTCTCGAAACAAGGTAGAGAACATTCAATCTCTGGCTTTTTCTAGTCAAGTCCCACCTCTACTCCCCAGAGCCAACCACTGTTCTGATTTCTGTGACCACTAAATTTGCCTGTTCTTGAACTTCACATAATTAGAATCATATAGAATGTACTCTTTTATGTCTGACCTTTTTGAGGTTTGTCCTTGGTGCCTGAATCAGATCATTCTGTGTGTGGATACACCACAGATTGGTTATCCATTCTATTGACAGACATTTGAGTTTTTCCAGTTCAAGTACAATATTTTTTAACCAGAATATTGTTCATGACCTTTTCCCACTTTAAAAAGTGTTGTCATCTGGTCATTGTCAGCTGCATAATGCAATTATTCAAATTGGATTTCTTTCTTTTTTGGAAGAGCTTCTGGTTGTCGATCCTGGCTGCCCATTAGAATCACCTGGGGAGCTTTTAAAATTCTCAACAAGCAGGCCAGACCTGAGACCAATTAAGTGCGGCTCTCTAGAAGTGGGGCCCAGCCTCCGTCGTTTTAAAGCTCCCTAGGTGATCGCACAAAGTTTTCTGGAGGTGTTGGAAGGCTTGGAATGTTGCTCGATCATCATTTGCTTCTTGTAGTAACAGCTTCATGCTCTTCTTAAGTCTGGTATTTTTCTTCTTTAGTTTAATGACACTCAGACTTCATCTTCCCCCTACTTGGTTTTGTTCCCCCTCTTAAAGTTTTTTGCTAAATTCCTTGTTACAAGCCTTCCATACTCCTTTACAATCTTTTCTCCCTTGGTTTCCTGAAAACACAGAGACTTTCCCTTTGTATTGGATCCAGATCCTCAGGCCTTCTAGAAGATTGCATTGGAAAGCCCAGGCACCTCTTCAGGTAATTTCTCCTTCTGTTCATTGGTTTCCTCAAAATATATCACAGCTGCTTTGCTCTTCTGTTCACACATTGACATCTTTTAAATAATTTATTATCTTAAAAAAATATTTCTGATCCTCAACTAGGTAAAGAGACAACCATCTGAATGGTAAAATATATTTGCAAACAATGCCTCCGATAAGAGCCTAATATCCAAAATATACAAAGAACTCATATGACTCAATAACAGCAAAAAAACAAACAATCTAATCAAAAAATGGGCAGAGGACCTGAACAGACATTTCTTCCTAGAGGACATACAAATGGCCAACAAATATATGAAAAGATGCTCAACGTAGCTAGCTATTAGGGAAATGCAAATCAAAACCACAATGAGATACCATCTCACACCTATCAGAATAGCTATAATCAACAGGACAAGTAATAACAAATGTTGGAGAGGATGTGGAGAAATAGGACCCCTCATACACTGCTGGTGGGACTGCAAATTGGTACAGCCACTATGGTAAATGGTATGGAGGTTCCTCAAAAAACTAAGAATTGATCTACCATATGATCCAGCAATCCCTCTACTGGGTATTTACCCCAAAGACTTGAAAACCCATATCCGAAAAGATATTTGCACACCGATGTTCACAGCAGCATTACTCACAGTGGCCAGGACATGGAAGCAACTGAAGTGTCCTATGATAGATGATTGGCTAAAGAAGCTGTGGTACATATATACAATGGAATATTACTCAGCCAAGAAGAGATGAAATACTGCCATTTGCACAACATGAAGGACCTCTAGATAATCATGCTAAGCGAAATAAGCCAGAAAAAGTTGAAAGTTACACGATGTCACTTATATGTGGGATAGAAACCTAAAAGCAACAAACAAATAGGACAGAGACTCATGGACATGGACAATGGACTAGTGGTTACTAGCGGTGGAGGAAGAAGGGGGAGGTATACGGGGTAAAGGGGGTCAAATATAGGGGGTAGGGGGAGGGTGAAGTGGGTAAAGGGGATCATATATATGGTAGCTAAAGGAAACGACTCTGGGTGGTAATCACACAATAGAATATAAAGATGTCAAATGATGATGTACACCTGAAAATTATATAATTGTATTAACCAATGTTACCCCAATAAACTTAAAAAAAAAAATTTCTGTAGTCTGTTGTACAGTCACTTGATATTTTTGTCTCTTTATGGAAAGAAAGTTCCCTGGAAGAAAATGGCAGATGCACCCAGTAAGACCTAATTACATGCTCATAGGGTGCTCCATGAAAAGCAGGGTTTCTGCATCTCAAACAACTGCACTCTCCTGAATGTCAGGCTGACTAGATCTTCTGTGTTTCTTGGCCAAATTCTGAAGCATTCTTCTCTTTCAGCTTGTGAGTAATTAAACTATAGGCCTCTTCACCAGGCTCATCCATTTTCAAGGTCTTGTTCTACCTTCTCTAGCAGTGTCTTGTAATCTCTGCTGGGCCATGACCCTCACGTCCTCATTCACCGTTCTCTTCAGTTCCAGGGTTTTCTGGGTTTTGTTGCTTGCTCGTGCAGGACAGGGCAAATTTCCCGGAGTGGGGGGCGGGCGGGGAGACCAAGCCCTGCAGGGAGAGAACGTCCTTGGGCGGAGAGTATAGAAAGGATTTTGACGTACCAAAGTTAGTCAAAAGGAAAGTTTATCAGAAAAGGGGTTAACACTTGACAGAGCGTGGTCTCCTCTCAGAAGCAGAGAGGGACCCTGAGTGTTCAGGGAATTCTGTTTATGTATCATTCGTTAGTTCTCATTTCCTTTGATATGGACATACTGTGAGGAAGGGGAAGAATAGGTACCGTGAAAAGATAAAAATATGTAGAGTGAAAGTTCAGCTGGCAGCTCCCAGCCTTTAATCCATAGGTTTCCCAGTTTTAGCCATAGGGAATGAACAATTTTATTTGCGTAGGAGCCACTTAAAGACTCTGTTATTCCTGTTTCCCCTTCCACAGGTGTGGAGAATGTGTTAGCAACCCCAGCAGATGGGGTTGTTCTGAAGACGTCCTCCTGGCCTGGCTGCAGGGCTGAGAAGCATATTGCTGTCTCTGAATGTAGCTGGATTTAACATTTTAGATCTCTTGCCTCCTCCCTACATTACCCCTTCATGGATCTCAGGGGTGGCCAGTGGAACACTTTTCTCCACTGTAAGTGTGTGTTACCGGAGAGTGGGTTCCCTTCTCGGCACGTTGTCCAGGTTCTTGATGTCTCAGACAAAGAATTGAGCAAGACACCGAAGTACAGCAGAAAAGAAAAGCTTTATTAGAAGGGAAAGTAAAGCAGCAGTACACTTCCAGAAGTGGAAGTGGCCTGAGCAAGAGAAGCGTGGCTCAAAAGGCTCAAGGGCACAGTAACAAAAGTCTTTGGGGCTTTTATTCCCATTTGCTGTGGGTGGTTACTTTTCATAGAGGAGTGGGCTTTCTTGATTGACAACTAAGACTGACAAGACTCAGGGACCCATCATTTGCTTTCTGCACATGTTCTGTTCCCGGAATTCAGTCTGTTATAGATATTAATGAACTTCAGGGCATATGCATCACATATAATTACGATATAATGAGGCTAGGTGAGTTGAAGGTCATTCATTGGGAGTCTTCGTTGTGCAGATGTGAGTGACCGGCTGAAGCTAGTACCCAATTTTTTGCTCACTTGTTTCCTTTAGCTCCCGAATGCCCTCTGGCTTGCTGAATTGTGGGTGGACCCTTTCTAGAATAGGATGACCTTAGTGTCTTTGCAGGCAGCCCCGAAACCCCTTATTTAA
>NW_006432451.1:2449920-2467388 GCF_000325575.1 Pteropus alecto | reverse complement strand
ATAGGTGTTGCCTATTGGGGTTTCATAGTGTTCTTTTCCTTTCTGCCTTAGTCGGGACAAGGTCTTGGGTTTCTTGCCGAAGTGCCGCCACAGTCCCTAAACAAGAAAAAAGATAAAAAATTGTTACTTGAATCATATATCTAGTTACATTTCTATCATTAATTTGCCTATCAAGTAAGTAAAGGAAATCAGGCTTGATTAATATATATTTTTGTAAAAGAAAGGAAAAATCTTGGGTAAAATGTTCTCTCCTTTCTCCGACTCCAAGGGCCCTGTTTTGGCCTGAAGCCATTCCTGCCTTATAATGGGCCAAAGAGAATGCTGAGTTTCAATGATCCTTATCAATAGCCAGAAGACCCTGAGTCACCAGTTTCAAAGTAATTATCTAAATTTAAGGGAAAGGGTCTTTCTCCAAAGAAAGGAGGAAAGAAAAGACTTAACTAGGTTTACTAAAAAGATTAAGAATTTTGCAAGTCTGTACCTGACCCAGAGGTGATTACCTCCAGGCCGAGTACTCTCCCATCTCACCTCTCTCCCTCAGGGCTGCGGATCTGGAGCAGGTGAGTTTCAGGGTCTGGAGGACTGGGAAGATTTCAGTGCTAGACTGGGGCTGGGCACATCAGCCCTAGGTGCTGGCAATAAGTGGGTGCACGGTCTGTGCAGATTTGTTGTTGTACTTTTACCTTATGTTGATTTAGGCTGTCTAGCTTGAATATATAATATATAGTTGTCTCTGTTTAATGACCTCTTCTGTCTGTAAATTCTTTCTAGACGATCGCAAGGTTGCAAAATGTAAAATTGAGACAGATGTAGAGAATTTAAAAATAATAATGAAATTGATTATCTTGTCTGATTTCTATTGTAAAACTTGTGTTGACAATCCTAAACAACGGCAGCGATAAAATGCACCCGCATTTTATTACAATTGCTTTGGTCATTGACGAATTTCAATTAAAAAAACTACTCTGTGTGCTCTACACTAGCGATTTTCATTGTTTGGCTTTTATAGTCTGCATGAAAGCTAATTTGGAAAACTCCCAATTTAAACAGTGGGAAACCTCCCCCAACCCATCACACACACAAACGCAGATACATGGTTCATTTGGAAAGTAGCTCCCTAAAGGTTTGGAATCCTTCAAGCTCACTTCGGGTACATTTTGTGTCTCCAGTTCCGGCTTTACTACATACATATTCCCGCATTTAGTGAATATGAAATAAAGAATGATGGTAAGTGGTTGTAAAAACGATGAAACAATTGGAATCATTTCAATTCTGTCAGTCCATATGATCACTTAAAGCTTCTATTTTGTAAATTTAAAACAGCAAAATAGAATGTAAACCACAAGGTGCAATTTTTTGGGGGTGGAGGGACGGTGAAAATTTTAATTCATACATGAACTTCTTTACTCGATGGTTAATTGTTTTAAAACTGGAAAATGAATCACGAAAATGCTTATTACTGATTAGAACATGATTATTATTGACGATAATTTTGTCTATAGAGAAGGAGTTGTTAAAACGACCGATCTGGGACATCAAAAGAACAAGTAAGCCGTTGAGAACAAATGCAGGAGTCCTCAGGTTGGTCATTCTAGGAGATCTACTACACTAGATTTTCTGTTTTGACTTTTCCTCTTAGATGGCTAAATATCACCTTTGAGTATTTTTCTCAGGAAGGTCTCGTGAGAAAAATATTCCTTGAGTTTTGCATGTTCAGAAATGTTTGGGCTGGGTATAAATATCTTGGTGTACATTTGCTTCTTGCAGGATTTTGAGGCCTTGCTGGCTCTACTGTTCCCCAACATTGAATACAGGTATAGGGACATCTCGGCCCAGCCACATTCTCATAGGTGATTTGACCTGTTTGTCAGTTCAAATGACTCGTTCTTTATCTTAGAAGTTCAGTAACTTTACTAGCATTTGGAAACCTCAGTCGTTTATAACCACTTTTACTGGGACATGGCGGTTCAAGATGTCTAATCATGTATTATTGCTGGAAGCAATTTCAAGATTGTGTCTTTAAGTCCATTTTTAGATCCGCTTCCTTAGGGAGTCCAATCACGTATATATAGGCTCTCTTGCCCATTTGTCATGTATGTCATTTCCTTTTAAGCCATTTCATTTTGCTCATGCTCCACATTCCAGTCCTCCAAACCCCTTCTGTGTTTCCCAGCATGTGTTCCCTGTGATACTTTCAATTTCATCTTCTCTTCCACGCTGCTTTAATTTTTTTCCTTCACTTTTTTCCTGGGTTTTGCCAGCTCCTTTTATTGCCTTGCCATTCCATATATCTTTTTAGTCTTGTCCTTGGTTTCCCGGAAAAGTTTGTTATTTTTTAAAGGTGAAATATCCGATTGAATTTTTCACCTGCTCATCGGTAATGATTTTCTAAGCAAATGTTCTTCAGCTTTCATGTTTACCCTGCTTCTTTCTTCCTTTTTCCTTCTAGTATCTCTGCATAGGTCCTCCATTAGTTCCCTTTTGATTATTCATCTTTGACAGAGGTGAGCTTTTCAGGTGGAATAAGAGCTGGGGACCTTTTCCAGGCCAGCAAGAATTTTCCTAATGGACTGGGGTGGTTATAGCCTTTGCTTTTCCCCAGCCCGTAGAAGCGGCTGAGGAATATTAACAATGCAAAGCCACGGATATTGGCAAAAAGAGCAGAGTAAACATTTCCAAAAATTCTCCCCTCTGTAAGAGCAATGAGAAAACTGGCAAAATGGTCAAAATGAACTTTTCCAAACTCCAGAAATTAACCAAAGGCTTGCAACAATTCAGGAAGTATTTATGAAAAAAAAAAAGGCTGAATGTCAGTAAGAATAGTGAGCTTTTTAGTGTTTTTGCTATTTTGTTTTTATTACTGTAAAATACAGGGCCTAAAATTTACTTTCTTAACCATTTTTAATTGTACAGTTCAGTGGCATTAAATACATCCACTTTGTCGTACAACAGTCAACACAGTTCATCTCCATAACTCTTTTCATTTCATAAAACAAACTCTATACCTATTAAACAGTAACTTCCCATTCTTCTCCCCTCAGAACCTGGCAACTGCTGTTACAATTTCTGTCATTATCATTTTGACTACTTTAGAATCATTCAGTGTTTGCGTTCTTACGACTGATTTATTTC
The DNA here is from genome assembly GCF_000325575.1 of Pteropus alecto. NCBI lineage: Eukaryota > Metazoa > Chordata > Mammalia > Chiroptera > Pteropodidae > Pteropus > Pteropus alecto. The sequence continues at coordinate 2,464,256 of NW_006432451.1, read as the reverse complement.
ACTCAGCATAATTTCCTCAAGGTACATCCATACCGTAGCATTTTGCAGAATTTACTCGATTTTTTTTTTTTTTTCTTTTTTAGGCGAGGCAACCCTTGGTTGACCTCACAGATTGCAAGGACCTTGTCAGTTTACAATCCCTTATTTTTTATTTTTTACACGTACAGCACCTGGTCTTCCTAGGTGGTCTCTTATCCAAGTAGTAAACAGGCCTGACCCTGCTTAGCTTCTGAGATCACTTGATTTTTAAGGCTGAATAATATTCCATTGTGTATATATATATATGACATTTTGTTTATTCATTCAGCAGTCAAAAGACACTTAATTGTTTTAGTCATTATGAATAATGTTGCTATGAATATAAGTGCACGAATATCTCTTTGAGACCCTGTTTTCAATTCTTGGGGGTGAATTCCTAGAAGTGGGATTGGTGGGTCACATGGTAGTTTTATTTTTAATCTTTTGAGGAACCATCATACTCTCTTTTTCTACAGTGGCTGTACTATTTTACATTCTCACCAGTAGTGCACAGACATTCCAGTTTATCCACATCTTTGCAAATTCTGCTTTTTTTTTTTTTTTTTTATAGTAGCCATCATAATGGGTGTGAGGGGTATGGTGATTTTGATTTGCATTTTTCTAATTACTGATATCGAGCATCTTTTCATGTGCTTACTTTTCAGGTGCTTATTGTTTACTTTCTTTGGAGAAATGTCTATTCAAGTCCTTTGGTCATTTTTGAATCTGGTTGTTTTTTTTGTTGTTGAGTTTTAGAAGTGCTATTCTGAATGTGAAACCCTCATCAGGTATGTGATTTGGAAATATTTCTCTCATTCTGTGGGTTTCCTTTTTACTCTGAATGCTGTCTTTTAATGAACAAAAAATTTAATTTTCATGAAGTTTTATCTATTTTTTTTTGTTACCTGTGCCTTTGGTGTTGTATGCATCCAATAAATCATTGGTAAATCCAATGTTATGAAGATTTTGTCCTATGTTTTCTTCTAAAAGTTTTATTGTTTTAGGTATTACATTTAAATCCTTGATCCATTTAAAGTTAATTTTTGTATATGGAGTTATATGTGTCCAATTCAATCTTCTGCATGTGGATATCCAGTTTCCCCAGCACCATTTATTAAAGAGACTGTCTTTTGAATGGTCTTGGCACGCTTTGTCAAAAATCATTTGACCATATATGCAAAAGTTTATTTCTGGACTCTACATTCTATTCCATTGTTATATATGTCTGTCTTTATGCTGATACCACACCATTTTGATTACAGCAATTTTTGAAATCAGGAAGTGTGAGTTGTTTAGTTTTGTTCTTTTTCAAGATTGTTTTGGCTATTCTGGGTACCTTGAGATTCTGTATAAATTTTATGATGGGTTTTCCATTTCTGCAGAAAATTATTGGTATTTATAGGGATCGTATTGAATCTGTCTATTGCTTCTGGTAGTATTGATATTTTAACAGTATTAAGTTTTCCAATCCATGAACCTGGCATATGTTTTCATTTATTTCTTCTTCAGTTTCTTTCAGCAATGTTTTGTAGTTTTTATTTTACAAGTTTTTTACTTCCTTGGTTAATTCCTAAGAATTTTATTCTTTTTGATGTTATTGTAAATGGAATTTTTTGTGATTTTATTTTCAGATAGCTCATTGTTTGTGAATAGAAATGCAACTGATTTTGTCAACTCTGTATCCTGCTACTTTGCTGAATTAATTCTAACAGTTTTTCTTTTGTTAAGGAGCCTTTAGGATTTCTTTGTACAAGATCATATAATCTGCAAAAAGAGATAATTTTACTTCTTCCTTCTCAATTTGGATGCCTTTTATTTCTTTTTCTAGCCTGATTGCTCTGGCTAGAACTTCCAGTATATATTGAATAGAAGTGGTGAAAGTGGACATCCTGGCCTTGGTCTTGATCTCAGATGAAAAACTTTCAGTCTTTCACCATCGAGTATGATGTTTGCTGTGGATTTTCATATATGGCTTGTATTATGCTGCAGTAGTTTCTTTCTATTCCTAGTTCATTGAGAGTTTTTATGAAAGGGTGATTAATTTGTCAAATTCTTTTTCTGCATCAATTGAGATGATTCTGTGTTTATTTTTCTTCATTTTGTTGACATGGCATGTTACATCGATCTATTATCATATGTTGAACCATTCTTGCCTCCCAGGAATAAATCCCACTTGTTTATGGTGTATAATCCTTTCAGTACACTGCTGAATTCTGTTTGCTAGTATTTTGTTGAGCATTTTGCATCAGAGTTCATAAGGGATACTGGTGTGAAGGTTTTTTTTGACTATACTTCAATTTATTGGCATTGTCAATCTGTGAACAAGACAGATATTTTGCCCCCATAAAGTGAGATCATTTTCAGTCTGCCATAACATGTACCCGCACATCTTCACCTTGAAAATACAGCATTTCCAACTTTAGTCAGGGTATAGTATTCTTTTTTCACTTTCACAATTTTTATGCTGCTGCCAGAAGTCTTCTTGGCATTCGTTTTCAATTCTGTTTTCACTACATCTCTCACTGCTCTGCACAGATCCAGTATTAGACGTAGCCGAGTCCAGCCAGTCACCAGTACACCACCACGAGGTCATGAGAGTGGGCTGGGCACCTTAGGTCAAATCATGAGGACTCATCATGGTTTTCTTTTCTTGTGGTGTCTTTGTCTAGATTTGGTATCAGGGTTATGCTGGCCTCAAAGAATGAGGAAGTGTTCCTCTTCTTCAAATTTTTTTTGGAAAAGTTCCAGTAAAATTTGTATTAGATCTTGTTTATATGTTTGTAGAAATTATCAGTGAAGCCTCAGGTTGAGGACTTCTCTTTGTTGAGAGTTTTTAAAAATTGAGATATAAGTGACATATGAAATTATATTAGTTTTAGCTATACAACATAATGATTTGATATACGTATATATTTTAAAATCGTTACCATAATAGGTTATCATCCATCACCACACAGTTACATTTTTTTTCTTGTGATGAAAAGTTTTAAGATTTATACTCTTAGTGACTTTCAAATATACAATGTTGTTAACCAGTTACCATGCTATATGTTAATCTCCAGGATTGATTTATTGTATATCTGGAAGTTTGTACCTATGGACCCCCTTTACCCATTTTGCCCATCCCCCAAACTCCCATCTCTGACAATTCCCAGTTTTCTCCCGGTATCTGTGAGTTTCATCTTTTTTGTTTGTTTATTTCCACTTTGATTTTGATTATTTCCTTCCTTCTGTTTACTTTGGGTTTTGTTTGTTCTTTTTCTAGTTCCTTTAGGTATAAAGTTAGGTTGTATATGTCAGATTTTTCTTGTTTCTTCAGGTAGGCCTCTATAGCTATGAACTTCCCTCTTAAAACTGCTTTTGCTGGATCCCATAAATTTTGAAAAGTTCTGTTTTTATTTTCATTTGTCTCAAGGTAGTTTTTTGATTTCCTGCTTGATTTCCTTTTTGATCCATTGGTTGTTTAGTAACATGTTGTTTAGTCTTCCTGGATTTGATTTCTACTTCCATGCCATTGCTGTCAGAAAAGATGCTTGATATGATTTCAGTCTTCTTGAATTTATTGGGCTTGTTTTGTGGCCTAATGTGTAATTTATCCTAGAGAATGTTGCATGGTCAATTGAAAAAAACGATTATTTTGCAGTTTTTGAATGAAATGTTCTGTATATATTAAGTTTATCTGGCATAATGTGACATTTAAGGCCATTATTTTCTTATTAATTTTCTATCTAAATAATCCATCCATTGATATGAACAGAGTATTAAAATTCTCTATTGTTTTACAGTGATTTTATTGTTTTTCTCCCTTACATCAATTAATATTTGCTTTATATCGTTAGGTGCTCTTATGTTGGGTGTGTAGATATTTACTATTGTTTTATTCTTTTGGATTGACTCCCATAAAATTAATGTCCTTTGTTCTCTTTTACGTTCTTTGTTTTAAAGTCTATTTTTACTGATATGAGTATTGATACCCCAGCTTTCTTTTCATTTTTATTTGCGTGCAAATTCCTTTTCCATTCCTTCAGTTCATTCTGTATATCTTTTGATTTGAAGTGAGTCTCTTGTAAGCAGCATATAGATGGGTCATGTTTTAAAATCCATTCAGTCATCCTATGCCTTTTTATTGGAGTGTTTAATCACAATTAACAAAATGGTAATAAGTACATACTTGTCAATAATTACTTTAAATGTAAATACATTTACTTTAAATGTAAATACATTTAAAGTAATTATTGACAAGTATGTACTTATTACCATTTTATTAATTGTTTTTTATTGTTTTTATAGTTCTCATCTGTTCCTTTCTTCTCTGATCTTTTCCCATGTGATTTGCTGGTTTTTGTTAGTGTTTTGTTTGGGTTCCTCTCTTTTTATTCTTTACATCTTTTGTACCTTTTTGGTTTGTGGCTCCATGAGGTTTATGTATATCATTCTATATCTATAGCAGTTTATTTTTAAACTGATAGGTGTTAAAGTTAGAATATACTCTAAACAAACTACATATTTATTCCTCCCCTCAATATTTTATGTTTTTGATGTCGTATTTTATAGATCTTTTGGTTTTGTGTATCTCCTAACTACTTTTTTGTCATTTTAGTTGGGTTTGATACTTTTGTCTTTTGACCTGTGTAGTAGCTTTTTAAATGTCTGATTTGCTCTATTTATTATTTGACTTAATCTGAGATATTTTTCTTTTTCATATTTCTTATTTCTGATTATGGCCTTTTTTTTTTTCTGCTTAAAGAAGACCTGTTAAGATTTTTGTGAAGCTGTTTTAATGGTGATGAAATCCTTTAGTTTTTCCTTGTCCAGGAAACTCTTTATCTCTCCTGCAACTCTGAATGATAACCTTGCTGGGAAAATTATTCTAGGTTGTAGTTTCCTTTCTTCCAACACTGGAAGAATGTCCCGCCACTCCTTTCTAGCCTGTAAAGTTGCTGATGATAAATCAGCTGATAGCTTTATGGAATTCCTTTGAATGTAACTAGTTTATTACTCTTGCTTCCTTCAAAATTGTCTCTTTGCCTTTAAATTTTGCCATTTTAATAATAATGTGTCTTGGTGTCTTTAATTATCTCTTTGGGTTCGTCTTGTTTAGAGCTCTCTGTGCTTCCTAGATTGGGATGTTTGTTTCCTTTCCAGGCTAGGAAAGTTTTCAGCCATTATTTCTTCAAATACAGTTTCTGTTTCTTTCTTTTCTGTCTGAGATCCCTATAATGTGAATGTTTGATGTTTTCCTAAAGGTCCTTTAAACTACCCTAAGCTTTAAATTTTTTTTTTTTTTTTTTTTTGCTGTTCTGATTGGTCGATTTCTATTAGTCTATCATCCAGGTTATCCATTCTTCTATATTAGCTAATCTACTCTCGATTTCTTCTAGTGTGTTTATTTCAGTTATTTTATTCTTTAAGTATACTTGGTTCTTTATTATACTTCGTTGACATTCTCCTTAAGTTCTTCTATTTCACTCAAGTTTGGTGAGCATCCGTATGACCATTTCTTTAAATTCTTTATCAGGCAAATTGCTTATTTCCATTTCCTTAGGGTTTTATTCTTGGAATTCTTCTTGTTCCTTCATTTGAGAGATATTCTTCTGTCTTTTCATTTTGCTTGACTTTTTATGTTTGTTTATAAGAAATAGATGAAATAGCTCTCTCTCTCAGTCTTGAAAAGGTGGCATGTGTAGATGAAACATTTATGCAGGCTGTGTGTGTTGAATGGGCTCGGCAAGCCAGTTGGAGCTGAGCAGGTGCCTCGGTGTCTGGAGACCTGGCCCACCAAGTTGGAGCGGCTCTGAACAGGGAGGTCAGATGCTTATAGGATTGCCTTGCAGATCCTGTTTGCTCCCTTTGGAGCCAAAATGGGCTCAATGATGTGCCGAGGAACACACTGTGGTGACTTTGCTGCAGGTCAGAGTGTCGGAATACAGCTATTGAGGTGGAGGGGGAACATGAACAATGGTGCTCACCAGTGCCTCCAACTCTGGAGAATTCTCACAGTTCTTGGAGAGCTCCCGTTGCTCCCCAGCTCTCTCTGTATGGTCTTTCTCTCTCGTTTGTTGTAGAAAAAGTAGTCTTGTGTAGAAGTGACCTCTATGTAGGCTGTTTGTGTTGGGTAGTTCTGGCAGGCTGGTTGGAGCCAGATAGGTGCTAATGGCGCCTAGAATCCTGGCTTGCTGAGCTGGAGCAGCTCTGGGCAGGGAGGCCAGGCTTATGTGGTGAAGCACTGTTGATCCTGCTGGCTCCCTTTGTTCAGACCTGAAATGTGCTCCAGGTAGGGTGGCTGGGAATGTGCTGGGTGACCCTGTGAAAGCACCCAAATAGAACTCCCACCCCCCCCATCAAGGTGGGACGGGTCATAAACAATGGCATTCACTGGTGCCTGGATCTCGGAGAGTTCCCGTAGATCCAGAAGAGCTCCCATGGTTTCCCTGCCTTCTCTATTCAGTCACTTTCTCTCATTTGTTGTTCAGAAGCTATTCAGTCATCCCTTTGTTGTCTCTCAAAAGTAATTGTTCTCTCTACAGATGTATATTCAATGTGGTCTTGGGAGGGAGGGAGTTCAGTGTCTTTCCACACTGCCATCATCGTGGACCTCCCCCACCTCTCCTAGTCTTGAAGAAGTGGTCTTGTGTAGGAGATGAACCTTATCATTCAACCCTGTCCTACCTCTTCATTGTCTCTCAAATCTTTGTCGTTATCCAAACAGCCTATTTTATTTTTAGTGGTTCCCAGTAGTTGAGAGTGTGCTAAGATCTGTAAGTGCCCCAAAAGGGAGAATCTCAGACAGAACCTAGATCCTCAGGTAGCAGCTTCTAAAATAGGCAAATATATACAGTCCTGTGGGACCACAAACATAAACCCCGTTGGCCAACAGAGCCAGGAGATCTGTAGGTGTCCCCTGGGCAGCAGTTGCAAAAATCGGGACTTCAGGTAAGTACATAAGCTCCTTTCTGGAGATAGTACTGAGCTGCAGTGAGGCAGAGAGAGAGAGAGAGTGCAAAGCTGGTGTCCCTTGGCCTAGGTTCCTTGAGAGCAGTTCTGTAGGCCCCAAGATGTGTGTAGAAACTGAAGCCTGGCCCTAGGGCCAGAGCTCTAGGAAAAGCAAGCACATAGGCCTCTTTTGCAGAAAGGCTGGGGAGGCGTTTCAGTTCAATGTCTGTGTTGTGCCCTAGGGGTCGTTGCCTGCCAGGAACTTTTTCCAATTGTTATGGTCCTATAGGAACCTGGAATGGAAACCCTCTTGGCCACTAGAGCCAGGTGATCAAGGGGCGTATCCCAGGCAGCAGCCACAATAACTGGGAACCAAATGCATGTAAGTGCTCCCCTCCGAGAGATACTAGTGCTTTGGAGGGTGGCAGAGGGAGCATACAAATATAGTGCCTGCCCTCTGAGGTCTCAGAAAAGGTTTACAGTCAGCCTGTAGATATGTGTTTAATTAGAAGCCTGCCCCTCAGGCTGCAGCTCTGATGACAAGCTAAATAGGTCTCTTTCACAGAAAGTCTGTGTTCCTGGGTCTGTTGCCTCTTGATGTGTCCTGGGGTGACTACTGTTTAAGAATTCTTTCACCATTGATTACAGTCCTGTGGGATCTGTGAGCATAAGCCCTTTGGCCACCAGAGCCAGGCAATATAAAGGTGTCCCCTGGTAGCAGCCACAAAAATTAGGGCACTGGGCAAGGGTATAAGCTCTTTCTTGGGAGACACCAGCAAGCTGGAGGGAGTGCAAAGATGGTGTCCACTGGCCTCCATTCCCTAAGAGCATCTCTGTCGGCCTCTAGATGTGTGCCAAACCAGAAGCTTGTCCCTCAGGCCAAAGCTCTGAACAAGCAAATAGTCCTTTTTCTCAGAAAGACTGGGGTGTGTTTCAGTCTGCTGTCTGTGCAGTGCCTTGGGGTTGGTGGTCTGCCAAGAACCATCTCTACATTTGTTATAGTCACATGGGACCCAGGAACGCAAGCTCCCCAGCCTTCAGAGCCAGGGGATTAAGGCGTGTTCCCTGTGTGGAGGTTGCAAAATTCGAGGCACCAGATGTTAAAACCAGGGCACCAGACGTGTGTAAAACTTTCCTCTGGGAGATACTGGCCCTCTGAAATGCCACAGAGGGAGAACGTGAAGATGGCTTCTGCCAGCTGGAGCAAAGCAGAGGGGGAGCGTAAAGATGGCTCCCACCAGAGGGAAAAAAGTCCTAGAGTTTTTAAAAACTGTTGCCCACTGTCTGGAGCAAGGCAGAAGGAAAGTACAAACATGGGGCCTGCCAGCTCCATCTCTGGAGAGCACTCTGGCAGCCCCCTAGATGTGTACCAGACCAGATGCCTGCTCCTCCGTCCAACACTCTAAGAATAGCTAATGAGCCTCTTTCACATAAAGTCTTGGCATCTCAAGTAGCTGCTTTTTTGTGGGGCTCTGGGGGTGGGTAAGTCTGAGTACATGAACCCTTTAAGAGCAGTTTCTTAGTTCACAAGGCTTAATTTCTTAGCCTTGTAGGTCTCATAGATGCAAGCCCTGTCAATTACCAAAGAGAGATGTTTCAGGAGCTCATCTCTCAAGTACAGGTTTTAAAAGTTGAGGTGGTGCTGATATGGGGTTCGAAACCTTTGCTCCCCAAGGAGAAGCTCCACGTTTTGAGTTCCCTTCCAATTGTGGATCACTGGGTGGGATTTATGATAAGACTGTGTCTCAATTGCTCAGCATGCCTTGATGTGGTGGTCTCTTTCTCACTTGCCCATTATATAGGAGTTGCTCAGCCAATTTTTTTTTCAGAGGAAATTATTGCATATGTAGTTCTAGATTTGGTGTGTCCATGTGGGGAGGTGAGTTCAGGATCTTCCTATGTCCCCATATTGAACCAGACTCCTAGGGTTTTCCATACATAGTATCACGTCATCTGCAAATAGCGAGTTTTACTTTTCTTTTTGATTTGGTTGTCTTTTATTTCTTTTTCTTTCATAATTACTCTGGCTAGAACTGCCAATACCATCTTGAATAAAAGTGGTGAGAGTAGGTATCTGTGTCTTGTTCCTGATCTTAGAGGAAGAACTTTCCATTTTCAACACTAAATGTGATGTTAGCTGTGGGCTTGTCATATACGGTCTTTATTATATTGAAGTATATCCCCTTTTTGCTGAGTATATACCCACTTTGCTGAGAGTTTTTCAAGAATTGATGTTAAATAATTTTTCTGCATCTATTGAAATGATCAAGTTATTTTTATCTTTCATTAATTAATGTGGTGTATCATACTGATTGATACATGGATGTTAAATCATCCTTGTGCCTCAAGGGTAAATCTCACTTGATCATGATTGTGGTGCATGACCCTTTTAATGTTTTGTTGAATTCATTTTCCTAATAATTTGTGGAGAATTTTTGTATCTATGTTCATCAGGCATATTGGCCTATAAAGTTTTTTTGTAGTGTCCTAATCTGGTTTTGGTAACTGAGTAATGCCAGCCTTGTAAAGTGAGTTTGGAAAAGTATCTGCCTCTTCAATTTTGGAGAAAATTTAACTTACATTGGTATTAATTCTTCTTTGAATATTTGGTAGAATACATCAGTGAAACCATCTGGTCTTGGACTTTTTTTTGGTGAGGAGGTGTTGATTACTTATTCAATCTCCTTACTACTAGTAGTTATATTTAGATTTTCTACTTCTTCATAATTTAGTCTTGGTAGATTTTGTTCTCTAAGAGTTTCTCTCTTTCATCTAGATTTTTTATCTAAAAAATTATCTAAATTTTTTAATGTACGATTGTTCATAGCACTCTCTTATACTTCTTATTTCTTTAACATCATTATGTTGTAGCTGCCAGCCCCCGAAAGACACACGGACCACCAGAAATCAATGAGTTATAGGAAACACACTCTTTATTCAGCTAGCTGGGTCTGCCAGGGGTACACAGACCCCAAATCGAGCAGCCCCGAAATGTAGAGGTACAAGGTTTTTAAGCCCCAAATCCCATTCTTCATTCTGTCTGAACACAAAGGTCTATTTTTCTTCTATTCACTACCTGTCGACCCACAGGTCAGGTGTGCAAGCGGGGGTACAGAAGCAGAAAGCTTATCGTTAAAATGTTACGTTCCTGTGGGTGACAGCCTATGTTCCTATGGGCGATAGCCAAACGGTAATTTTCCAGCCAGCACAATTAGTAATGTCCCTAACACATATATATTTTTAGGCGAGGCAACCCTCAGTTGACCTCACAGATTGCAAAGACCTTGTCAGACCTTACAATCTCTTTTTAAAATTTTTTATTCCTACAGCACGTGGTCTTCCTAGGTGGTCTCCCACCCAAGTACTAATCAGGCCCGACCCTGCTTAGCTTCCGAGATCAGACAAGATCGGGCTTGTTTAGGGTAGCCTGTTTTATCTCCTAGCTGTATGGTGCCTTTTATTACTGAATAATGTCCTTTGTGTCTTGTAATCCTTTTTGATTTAATGTTTATTTTGTCTGATATTAAGATAGTCACTCCTGCTCTATATTGGTTACAATTTGCATGGAATATATTTTTGGGTCCTTTCACTTTCAAACTGTTTGTGTCTTTGGATTTCAAGTGAGTTTCTTGTAGATAGCATATAGTTGGATCTGTATTTTTGTTCATTTTCCGATCTGTCTTTTTTTCAGAGAATTTAATCTATTTACATTTAAAGTAATTACTGATAAGGAGCGATATACTTCTGTCATTGTGCTGTTTGTTTTCTGTATGCCCTATGGCTTTTTTGACCCCCATTTTCTTCATTCTTGTCTTCTTTTATGCTTAGTTGATTGTTTTCATAGTAAAATGTTTAAATTGCATTTTAATATCCTCTGGTATATATTCTATAGCTAGTTTCTTTGTGGTTTACCATGGCAACTACATTTGCTATCATATGGTTATAACATTCTAATTTGAATTTATAGCAACCTAACTTCTATAATATACAAGAACTGTTTATAGCTGTGTCCTCACCCCTTTTGATTATTGATATCATAAAATTTCTTTATATGTTGTATGACCAAAAACATAAACTAATAATTTTTAAAAAGTTAGTCTTACAAATTATATAGGAAATAATATTTGGAGTCACAAACCAAGGTGACAATCATACTAACTTTTACAATAATATTTTTTTCCTTAAATGTATTATTGTCTTAAATCATGTAGAAAACAAACAAAAAGTACAATTACCAACTATTTTTACAGTAATGCTAGCTTTTATAGTTGCCCAGGTAATTACCTTTATTAGATCTTTATCTCTCTACGTGGCTCTGAGCTGCTCTCTAGTGTCACTTTATTTTACCCTATAGGATTCCTTTGAGCATTTTTTGCAGGGCAGATCTAGTGGTCACAACTCCCCCAACTTTTGTTTACTTGGTAATGTCCTGACTTCTCCCCCACTTTTGGAGGCCAGTTTGGCTGGATATAGGATTATAGGTTGACAGGTTTTTTTCTATTTAACACTGAATATATTGGTTCATTCTCTCCTGCTCTCACAACCTTTGGTGAGAAATCTGCTCACAATCCGATTGAAGATCCCTCATATGTGATGGGGTCTGTTGCTGCTTTCAAGATTTGCTCTGTCTTTTGAAAGTATGATTATAATGTATCTTGATTTGGGTGCCTTTCAGTTCATCTAACTTGGAGTTTCTTGGGTGTTTATATTCATGTCATCCATTAAATTTGGAAAATTTTCAGCTATTATATTCTCAAATATTTCTCTACCCCTTTCTCTTCTTTTTCTGGACTCTCGCAATGTGTATGTTGGTTCACTTAATGGTGTCCCACAGGTTCCTTGTGCTCTGCTTTTCTTTAATATTTTTTCTTTCTATTCCTCACCCTCAATGAGTTTCATTGTCCTATCTTAAAGTTCATCAATTATTTATTCTGCCTGCTCATGTCTGTCTTTGAATCTATCTAGCAAATTTAATTTCAGTTATTGTACCTTTCAGCTCCAGAATTTATTTTGGTTTCTTTTTAGTTTTTTAAAAAATTTCTTTATCGATATTTCCATTTTGTTCACACATTATTGTCTTGACTTTATCCACATGTTTCTTTGGTTCTTTGAACATCTTTAAGACAGTTGTTTTAAAATTTTGATATTAATTGTAACACTAATTTCCTCAGGGAAAGATTCTATTTGTTTTTCCTTTGAATGGGCTATACATTCCTGTTCCTTTCTATGCTTGTGAGTTTTTATTGAACACTGGCCATTTGAGTCAAATACTGTGGTATTAACTTTGGAAATCAGTATCTCTTCCTCTTCCAGGGTTTGCTGTTTTTGTTACTGTTTATATACTTTTCGATTGTTATAGCCTATGTGCTGAGGATAATCTGGGGTATGAATTTAATGTCTTTTCTGGTGTTTTTTTAATCTTCCCCTACAATCATTTCCTAATTTTCCTCATATATGCATTTGCTTTTGAATGTCCTAGTCTTTAATATCTGGATCTCAAAAGGAAAAAAAGTAAAAAAAGAAATGCAAAGTCCACCAGCCCTTTAAATCTTCTTGTAAGTCACTTGATCTAGAGAGGGAATGTTTCCACAATTCAGAGAAGTACAACAAAAAAGGCCGCCTGCCTCTTTGTCTGCATGACTCTTTGTCTGCATTTCTGTGATCAGAAGCTGCAATCAACAATCAGAGTGCAGATACCCAATATTTGGAGGATAGAGTCCTTTTTGTCCATCCTATCTCCCACAGGCTGTGTGCCGCTGCTCCAGGAAAACTTGCTTCCTGCCATGTGGCTGGGGTGGGAGATGGGTAGCTGCTACTGTGATAAGAGTTGAAATTGCCTTAAATGAACTGCAGTTTACCATTCATGTTTCCCCCCTGGAAGTTGCTAGCCTCAACAGACTCGAGTTCAAAAATAGTTACATTGAACAGATTTTGCCAATGCAATTGTGTGTATATAGGGAGACCTACTCCTGGTGTTCTCTACTCGGCCGTAATCCTGTAATCTTCTGAGATTTTTGTGTTTTAATTTGCCCCTACTGCCATCCCTTGCTCTTCCACTCTGTAGTAGCTTTGAAAACCAGCTGCATGCATAGTGAAAGCCAGCAGCATGGCAACTACTGAAAAAAAAAGAATAGGGCTGAAGCTTCTTTACAGCCTCATTCCCACAGAATTATCATTATTTGACCTGTATAGTGGCTTCCTGAAAGACCCCACTTCTAAGGCTGTTTGTATTTGATCTGTTTCAGACTTCACTTACTACAAAAAGCCTTTTCCTGGTGCAGGTGGGGGTGTTTGTTAAAAAACAAATATAGGCAATTGTTTAACTTTGTAGCTCCCTGAGGCAATGGATAGCAGTTGGATAACACTATCTAGAAATCTTAAAAGAAAAGGTGGCAAATGAAATGTCTTTTGAGGGTCTTGAAAAACTCTGCCATATTTCTGGTAATTTAGAAGGCCACATGTATGTGTAGGGTGGTGAACATGCCCAGAGCTAGGGTGGTGAACATGCCCAGAGCTATAAGCACCATGTATGTGTAGGGTGGTGAACATGCCCAGAGCTATAAGCATGCTAAGGAAAGACCCGAGAAGGTCGTCCTAAACTCTTACCTCTGTCTGACCTTGAGGCTCCATGTGAGGAGGGAGTAACAGCTCAGGCATAGTTGTCAGCTTCCAGGCTGATTGTTGAAGGCATGTCCCAACATGAACACAGAGAGGCTGAGAGGCTTTTTGATTCCAAGCATTTAAGGGAATCTGTGCAATCATTAGCTGACCACTAAGCTAATGAAGAAAAAACTTCAGTGGCCACACACAACAAAGAATACAGACTTTACATAATTAGTTCAGAATCACCACTAAATGAACAGCAGCAACTACAGCAAACAGCAATTATAACAAACTTCAGGGAGGGGAATAACTTGATTTTCAGAGTTGCCACATTTAAGTACATTTTTTTAAGATCTTCATACAAGTGGACCTGTACAACTCAAACCCATTTTGTTTAAGGGTTAACTGTACATATAAAAATTAAATTATGTTGTATACCTGAAACTAATATAATGTTATATGTAAATTATTCTTCAACTAAAAAAATGTGAACTTAAAAAATTGGAAAAGAGCTAAGTGAAAGTATGAGAACTATGTCTCATACAAATTATAATAGAGAACCAAATAGAAATTCTAGAGTTTAAAAATACAATTAGGTCTATGGCCATACTACTTTGAACAAGCCGGATTCCATCTGATCTTGGAAGCTAAGCAGGATCGGGCCTGGTTAGTACTTGGATGGGAGACCACATAGGAAGACCAGGTGCTGTAGGTGTAAAAAATGAAAAAAATAAGGGATTGTAAACTGACAAGTTCCTTGCAATCTGTGAGGTCAACCAAGG
>NW_006432451.1:2388806-2447756 GCF_000325575.1 Pteropus alecto | reverse complement strand
ATAAACATATGTTCGAGAGCCTCGAAACACACGAAACAAAAAACCGACAATTGAAAGAAGTAGACAATTCAATAATAAATGCTGGAGATTCCAATGTCCCACTTTAAATAATGAATGTTGGGTGAGGGGACTGACTGACAAAATGGATGCAGTCAGGCTCCCTCCCAGCAAGCTGTGCGGTTTCCAGGCAGCTTTAGCTACAGCGTCCTGTGTAACCTTAGATACAGCATCCTAAACAACCTGTAGATTGTGATCGATTATAGTACCTGACCTTAAGCCACTATTATGCACCTTGTTATAAGAACAGCCCCACCTGTGCAGGCTGGGGCGAGCTGGAGCTGTGCCTGTGCCTTGCTGTGTCCTACTATGCCTGAATAAAGCTATGTCGCATCTGCCCACAGCTCTTCGCATATTCTTCTAGCTGCTAGAACTGTGCACCCAAGCTTCGGTACCCTGAACCTGCAGAACAGGCAACTAGACAGAAGAATAAGAAAATAGAAGACTTGAACAAAAACATAAACCAATTAGACCTAATAGACTTCTAACAAACAAGCCACCCAAGAATAGCAGAATACACATTCTTCTCCAGTGTAATGGAACATTCTCCAGGACTGACTATATGGTAGGTCATAAAACAAAGCACAAAAAATTTAAAGGGTGAAATCATACAAAGTATGTTCTGACCACAATGAATGAAATTAGAAATTAATAACAGAAGGAAATTTGGAAAACACACAAATATGTGGAAATTAACATAATCCTAAATAACCAATGGGTCAAAGAAAAAATTACAATGGAAATTAGAAAATACTTTAAAATGAATGAAAACAAAAATGCAACCTACCAAAGCAAATGAAATGAGGAGAAAACAGTGCTGAAAGGGAAATTTATAGCCTATATTAAAAATTTACAATGCCTATGTTAAAAAAGATCTCAAATCAATAACCTAACATTCTACCTAAACAAACTAGAGAAAGAAGATCAAACTAATTCCAAAATAAGCAGAAAGAATGAAATAAAGATTAGAGTGGAAACAGAATAGAACAATAGAGAAAATCAATGAAACCAAAACCTGGATTTTGAAAAGATTAACAAAATTGACAATGCAGTCACTCTTCTATCACGGTCTGATTTCTGCAAATATACTGTTTCAGTTATCTATTGCATTGTAAACCACCCTGAAACATTGACTTAACACAGCAGAAACCATTTATCTCCTCAAATGTCTGTATTTTAGGCAGGACTGAACTCTGCTCCACAAGGCAATGGCTGGGGTTGCAGCCATCCAGAAGTTCAACTTAGGCTGTCACTTCCAAGATGACCCACTCACATGGCTGGCAGTTGGTGATGACTGTTACCTGAGGGCTGTAGTCCTCTTGAATATGGGCCTTTCCTTGTGGCAACTTGGGCTTCCTTACAGTATGGCAACTGGACTCCAAGAAGTATTTCAAGCAGTGAAAGTGGAAGTGGCAGATCTTTTAGAGACAAGCCTCGAAAGTCTCATAGTATCACTACTGACACATCCAGTTGATGAAAATATGTCGGAGAGCCAGCCGACTCAAAGGGAGGGGAAAAGAA
Organism: Pteropus alecto; assembly: GCF_000325575.1. Lineage (NCBI taxonomy): Eukaryota > Metazoa > Chordata > Mammalia > Chiroptera > Pteropodidae > Pteropus > Pteropus alecto. The sequence goes on along the minus strand of NW_006432451.1, from coordinate 2,446,178 downwards.
ATTGTAGCTGTCTTTAATCTACCACGTACGGCTTGCTTGTGTGATTCCTCCATAAGCCCTTCTCCCTTAGGACCAAAGCAGATCCAGGGATGTTCCTGTTAGCAACCTGTGATCTGTTCCAGTTGCTGCAAACAAGAGATTTTGTTTTTATATATGAGGGTGTGCTCCTCACTCTCATGGCATGTATCTTGCTTCTCACGTTTGTGCGTGCGTGCGTGTGTGTGTGTGTGTGTGCACGCGTGTGTGTGAGAGAGAGAGACGGAGACAGAGACAGAGACAAGAGCCTGCAAAGGACAGCAAGACGAAGAGCACAGATGAGCCAGATGCCTAGGTTTGAATTCCGCAACTGCCACCTACTAACTGGGTGACTTTGGGCAGTCACTTAATCTTTTTGAGCCTCGGCTTCATTGTCAATGTTATATAAGTATTTGCTACTGCTGCTGCTGTCGCTGTTAACTATTATATCTGCAGCCACAGGCAGCCTCTGCTACCATCCTTTTACCCGCTTTGCTTGTTTGCTGCTGTTTTTGGCAGCCCCACCTCTGCTGTAGCTCAGGATTTCATGTGGTGCCTAGGTTCCCTGGAAATGGACCTTATGTTTCTGTATCTCATTTTCCATGTTATTCCTGGGTGATTTTTGAGAGAAGGGAGAAAAATGCTAATTTTATTTTATGGTGATAGGAGTGCCTATTTGTTATCCTGGTACAGGGAGGGTACCTTTCACATAGTAGATTTATCTTCTGTTTTCAGGGAGACAAAGGAGGGTCAGAGTATCCTTGTACCAGTTTTTTCTCAAGTACCTTTAATTCAAAATAACCCATATGCCAAAGCGACATCTTTTGAAGTGGCATGTTCTGCTCCCCTTCAATTACACATATCCATTTGAATCGAAAAAAATGTTGAATGAAAAAAGCAAGTTGCAAAAGTATCATTTTCAACCAGGTTCTTAATGGTAAGCAACGGAAAATCCTTCTGACTTAAGCCAACAAAGGATTTACTGGGAGGATATTACCTAGTTCACAGTCACCAGGGGAGCTGAAGAACCGGGATCCAGGACTAAACTGTGTAGCTGAGGTGGAGCCCCAGGCACTGCCGTCACTGTCAGGGGTATGGTCTTATTGCAGAACCTAGGTCACATGCCTGTCCCCAGCTGCAAGGAGGGTTGAGTCTTTTAGGTTTTATGATAGAAGGGGCTCTTCCTCCTCCTGGAAAGAGGCTTCAGACACTGAGCAGCCAAGAGAATGACAAATGGCCACACAGCTATCATTTGTGCAAAACTTACGAACACCCAAAGCAATAGTTTAGACTGTAGATAAATAGACAGCAAAAGTACAGCATTATTCATGGGAATGTTATGCACTAACTCCAGGATAGTAGGGGCCCCTGAGGAGGGAGGGTAGAGGGGAAGACATGGGCCTTTGGTTGGATCTGAAACATTTTATTTCTTAAAATGAAACCTCTGAAGCAAAGATGGCAGAAATGTTAACATCTGTTTATGCGTGGTGGGGGTACATGGGTATCATTTTCTACACTTATCTATATGTTGCAAATATTTCCTAATTAAAAAATCACTTCGATAAATCAATATGTCAGGCAACTCAGGTTTCTGCTGACGTCTCCTTATATAACTGCTGAAATATAAATTGATCCTGCACCCACAACAGGGGATGTATCAAAACTAGAAGAAGTGCTTGCACCCACCTATCTTGTGTTTTCCAACACTTGTGTGGAGTCTTCCATTTCCATCGCCTGAAAGTTGGCAGGGGCGCTTGGCTGTGGTTGTGAGGCTGAGTAATGCTTGGCCTGGTACTATTTACTGGGGAGGAGTGATTCATTTCATTATCAAAATTCTAAGCCCTAAAAAACACTTCCCAAGAAGTTATCAGGTTTGAAAGATCAGAGATAAAAACTGAAGAGAAAACACGAATCTCAGAAAAGTCGGAAATATTTTGTAAAAGGAACCAAAAAACCCCTTTGTTCATTGACACTGACTCCATAGCCAGTAGGAGTGAACTAGTGAGTCTGTTTCTGTAAATAATTTTTAAAAATTGAGATATAATTGACATATAATATTGTGTAAGTTTACGGTGTATAATGTGCATTGATTTGATACACATATATTGCAATATGATTACCACCATAGCATTTCATTAGGTAACTATCATGTCACATAATTATCATTTCTTTTTTGTGGTGAGCACATTTAGGATCCAGTCTCCTAGCAACTTTGAAGAACCTAATACAGTGCTGTTGACTGTGAGTGCTGTGCGTTAGATCACCATGACTTTTTCATCTTCTGGTTGCAAGTCTGTACCCTTTAACAACAGCTTCCCAACTCCCCTACCCCCAGGTCCCAATAACCACCATCCTGCTCTTTCTATGAGTTAGGCTTTTTTAGATACCAGATATGAATGATATCATATATTTGTCTTTCTGCCTGACTTATCTCAGCATAATACCCTCAGGGTCCATCCATGTGGTTGCAGATGGCAGGATATCCTTTCTTGTGGCTGAATAATATTGCATATATGTATGTGTTCATATGTAGATATGTGCGTATATGTGTACATATCCCATCTTCTTTACCCAGCCATCCATTGATGGATACTTGTGATGGATGTCTTGGCTATTATAAATAATACTGCAATCATACTTAATTTTTAATAACAGGAAATTAGTTTCTCCCTGTCTCTGTCCAATCCCCAAGTAAATGGTTTGCAAATATTCAAACACTGTAGGTTTGAAAATGACACCAGGGATGTGGTTCCATAGTGTAGTGGCTAGCACATCTGCTTTACACGCAGAAGGTCCTGGGTTCGTGACCCAGCGGAGCCATCCATGGTCCATGGTCTATGGCCACGCCACCTTGAACAAGCCCGATGTCTGATCTCGGAAGTTAAATAGGGTTGGACCTGGTTAGCATTTTGGATGGGAGACCACCTAGGAAGACCAGGTGCCATAGGCATAATAATAATAAAAATTAAAAAAAAAGAAAACGACATCAAATTGTTAGCCTGCCAAGATTATCACCTATTTTAGTTTTGTCCTAAGCATGATCCTATAATGTATGCTTAATACATATTAGCTATTATTACTCATCAGCAAAAAAATCAAATAACCCACATAAAAAAATGGGCAAAGGACTTGAATAGACATTTCTCCAGAGATGATACACCAAAGTCCAACAAGAATTTGAGAAGATGCTCAACATCATTAATCATTAGGGAAATGCAAGTCAAAACCATAACAAGATATCACCTCACACCTATTAGGATGGCTACTAATAAAAAAAAAAAAAAAGATAATAACAAGTGTTGGTGAGAATATAAAATGGTACAGCCTCTGGGAAACAGCATGGTTGTTCTTCAACAAATTAAAAGTAGAATTACCATAGGATCCAGCAATCCTACTTCTGGGTATATATATCCAAAAGAACTAATAGCAGAATCTCAGAGATATTTGTACTCCCATATTCATCACAGCCAAAAGGTGGAAGCAACTCAAGTGTCCATCCATGCATGAACGAATAAACTATGTGTATATATATATATATATATATATATACACACACACACACACATACATACATACAATGGAATATTATTCAGCCTTAAAAAGGAAGAAAATTCTGACACATGCTACAATATGGAAAAAATTTGAGAACATTTTGCTAGGTGAAATAAACCAGTCACAAAGGGAAAAATACTGCATGATTCTGCTTACATGGAGTGGAGTAGTCACATTTATAGACATAGAAAGCGAACTGGTCGTCGCTAGGGGCTGAGGGTGGGGAGACTAGGGAGCTGTTGGTAATGGGTATAGTTTGTTTTACAAGATGAAAAACTTTGGACATTGGTTGCACAACATTGTAAATATACTTAACAATACTGAACTGTACATTTAAAAATAGTTAAGATGGTAAATTTTCATGTTTTTTTTTTTTTTACCGTAGTTAAAAAATTTAAAGTTAAATAAATAATAGTTATATTATTTTATAGGTCCCAAGAAGGAGGAAGTAACTTGACCAAAATCACTTCCTGTCAACGCAGAGCTGGACCTAATCCCATGCTCTTGCCACTTGGTCTTTGAGTTGCTCAGACCAATGAAGTCCTGATAGGACCTTCTGAAGGAGCATCGTTTTGGAGCTGGGGCAATGGAATCACACTGTAGTGTAGCATTGTGCAGAAGATCTGGTCTTGGCCATCACACATTCAGGTCAGGTTGTCCCACAGTAACTTAGTTCTGAGGCCCAGACTTACAACCCAAAGGCGGCACAGTTTGTTTCTTTTGTTATCATCACGTTTGATAACAACTGAACAATGTGATGCCTCGCCACACACTTCACTACAACCTGCCCCTGTTAAGGACACATGGCTGGGTTCAGAGAAAGCTTAGAAGCCCATACAGAAACCACTGAGTGACTGTGAGAGAGAGGAGAAACATTCAAGGACCCCTTCAAACAGGGCAGCTTTCTCTGAAGGGAGGGTGTGTTGACAGCAAAGGAGTGGGGCTGCCCAGAATATCAGGAACCAACATTTTTCTAAAATTCTAATTAAGACATGAGAAAAACATGTTTCTTTGTAACTCAATACTTTGTAGTAACCATGCAGTAAACAAAGTTAGGCATGGTTTATCTGTCCAGTTGCTTCGTAAATGAAACTTCTGGGGTTATGTAGCTGCAGTCCAATGGATAGATCACTGAAAAATAGACCTGAGGGCATAGTTACTCCCCACTCCCCAGACTTCTGCCTGGAGTGCCTCTTCAGAAGGAGGCATTGCTTGAAGGAGATGAAGATTCTGCCACAGGAGTGGGGCTGCCCAGAATATCAGGAACCAATATTTTTCTAAAATTCTAATTAAGACATGAGAAAAACATGTTTCTTTGCAACTCAATACTTTGTAGTAACCATGCAGTAAACAAAGTTAGGCATGGTTTATCTGTCCAGTTGCTTCGTAAATGAAACTTCTGGGGTTATGTAGCTGCAGTCCAATGGATAGATCACTGAAAAATAGACCTGAGGGCATAGTTACTCCCCACTGCCCAGACTTCTGCCTGGAGTGCCTCTTCAGAGGGAGGCATTGCTTGAAGGAGATGAAGATTCTGCCACAGGGAGACCACCCAGACTGGGCCCAGGCAAAAGGGCTGGCATAGCCCAGGGTGGGGCTGGGGGTACTCCACATCAGGGCACTTTTGCTGCCCAGGTGGAAAGGGGTGGAGCAGGGAGGAGGAGGGTGGCCAGTTCAGGGGAGCACTGCAGAAGGACGTGTGCATTGTAGTGGGTCTGGACATCAGCTGTGAGGTAGGCCCTGGCTGGACTTGGCCTCCACAAAGGCTGTGCATGAATGAGAAAGCTGGAGAGACAGAATTAAGTTTCCTGCTCTGTTCTCCAAGTTTTGTAGGTATTAGTAACAGATGACAGATGCTCTGCAGTGGTACAGCTATCTGCATGCCTCATTTCCTACTTGTCTGGGAGCTGCTCAAGTATAAGGGGCCCTGTCCTTTCCCCCCAGTATCTCCTGCATGTGGAACAGTACCCAGATGGGCCTTAAGTATTTGGGGGCTGCCTGGGGCCTTACAAGAGCACCAGGACCAGGAGGGTGGTCCTAGAAATACTCCTAAAGAAAACATTTCAATTCACATTTTCCTTTCTTTATTGTGTTAAAATATTCATAACATAAAATTTATCATCTTAACCATTTTTAAGTGTACAGTTCAATGGCATTAAATCCATTCACATTGTACAGCCATCACCACCATCCATCCCCATGCACCTTCTCATCTTATAAATCTGAAACTTTATACCCATCAGCCAACAACTCCCCATTTTCCTCTCCCCTCAGCTCCTGGCAACCACCATTATAATTTCTGTCTATGATTTTGGCTACTCTAGATACCTGATAGAAGTGAAAGCATAGAGTATTTGTCTTTTTGTGACTGGCTTATTTTTATTTCCCTTAGCATAATGTCCTCAAGATGCATCCATGTTGTAGCATATTACAGAATTTACTTCATTTTTAAGGTTGAATAATATTCCATTGTACATATGTACATTTTGCTTATCCATTCATTCATCGATGGACACTTGTGTTGCTTCCACCTTTAGCTATTGTAAATAACACTGTGAACATGGGTGTACAAATATCTCTTCAAATCCATTTGGGTACTCAGAAGTGATATTGCTGAATCATATGGTAGTTCTGTTTTAAGCAACTTCCATATTTTTTCCATCATGGCTGCACCAATTTATAATCTCATCAACAGTGCACAAGGACTCCCTTTTCTCTCTGTGTCACCAATACTCATTATCGCTTGTCTTTTTGATAACAGCCATTCAAACAGGTGTGAGGTGATATCTCATTGTGGTTTTAGTTTGTATTTCCCTGATGATTAGTGATGTCGAGCACCTTTTCATGTTGGCCATCTGTATGTCTTTGGAAAAATGTTTATTCAAATCATCTATTCATTTTTAAATCAAGTTGTTTGTTGTTGTTGTTATTGAGTTGTACAAGTTCTTTATATTTCTTGGTATCTTGGACATTAATCATTATCAGGTGTACGATTCACAAATATTTTCTTATTCCATAGGTTGTATTTTCATTTTGTTGATCATTTCTTTTGCTGCGCAGAAGCTTTTTAGTTTGATATAGTCCTACTTGCTTATTTCTTGATTTTGTTATTTATGCTTTAGACGTCATATCCAAAAAATAATCGCCAAGATCCATATTAAGGAGCTTTTATCCTATGTTTTCTTCTGAGTTTTACGGCTACTGTTCTTACATTTAAGTCTTTAATCCATTTTGAGTTAGTTTTTGTGAGTAGTGTGAGATAGGGGTCTACTAGTGTCATTCTTTAACACGTGAATATCTAATTTTTCCAGCACCATTTATTAAAGGGACTGTCTCTTCTCCATTGAATAGTCTCTGTTCCCATGTCAAATATTAGTTTGTTGTATACACATGGCTTTATTTCCAGGTTCTCAGTTCTGTTCCATTGGTATATGTGTCTGTTTTCGTGCCAGTACCATATTGTTTTGATTACTTTAGCTTTATGAATAGCTTGACATCCATTTTTGTTCTTTTGTCAGGATTGCTTTGGCTGTTTGTGATTTTTTGTGGTTGCATATAAATTTTAGGACTGTTATTTATACTTCTGTAAAATCGCCATTGAAAACTTGATAGAGATCGCATCGAATCTATAGATAGCTTTTGTAGTATGGACATTTTAACAGTATTAGTTTTTCCAATCCATGAACACAGGATACCTTTCTATTTATTTGCATCTTCTTTAATTTATCTATGTCTTGTAGTACTCAGTCTAGAGAGCTTTCATCTTTGGTTAAATGTATTCCTAAGTATTTATTGTCTTTGATTTAGTTATAAATGGGATTGTTTTTCTTTTTAAGACAGTTCATTGTTAGTGTATAGATATGCTATTGATTTTTTGTTAATCTTATATCCTGCAACTTTACTAAATTCATTGATTAGGTCTAACAGTTTTTTGGTGGAGTCTTTAGGGTCACGTACATATAAAATGACATCATTTGCAAATAGAGACAATTTTTTCTTTGATTTAGTTATAAATGGGATTGTTTTTCTTTTTAAGACAGTTCATTGTTAGTGTATAGATATGCTATTGATTTTTTGTTAATCTTATATCCTGCAACTTTACTAAATTCATTGATTAGGTCTAACAGTTTTTTGGTGGAGTCTTTAGGGTCATATACATATAAAATGACATCATCTGCAAATAGAGACAATTTTACTTCTTTCCAATTCTGATGCCTTTTCTTTTTCTTGCCTGATTGATCCAGGTAGGACTTCTAGTACTATGTTGAATAGAAATGGTGAGAGTGGGCACTCTTGTCTTGTTCCTGATCTTAGATAAAAAGCTTTAAACCTTTTATTATTGAGTGTGTTGTTACCTGTGGGCTTGTCATATGAGGTTTTTATTATGTTGAGGTATGTTCCGTTTATATCTAATTTGTTGTTTTTATCATGAGTGGATGTTGAGTTTTGTCAAATGCTTTTTCTGTGTTTATTGAGATATGATTTTTTCTTTCATTCTATTAATGTGATGTATCACTGACTGATTTATGTATGTCGAACCATCCTTGCATCCCTAGATTAAATCTCATTTGATCATGACGAATGATCCTTTTAATGTGCTATTGAATTTGGCTTTCTAGTTTTTTATTGAGAATTTTTGGACCTATATTCATCAGGTGCCTATAGTTTTCTTGTAGTCTGTGTCTGGCTTTGGTATCAGGGTAATGCTGGTGTTGTAAATTTTGAGAGTGTTCCCTTCTTTTAGATTTTTTGGAATAATTTGAGGATTGGCATTCTTCTCAAATGCTTGTTTAAATTTACCAGTGAAGCCATTTGGTCCTGAGCTTTTCTTCATTAGATTTTTTATTACGGATTCAATCTCCTTACTAGTAATTGGTCTGTTCAAGTTTTCTGTTTCTTCCTGATTCAGTCTTGGTAGATTGTTGTTTTAGTAATTTATCTCTTTCTTCTAAGTTGTCCAATTTGTTGGCATGTAATTGTTTATAGTGGTTTCTTATGATTCTTTGTATTTCTGTAGAATTGGTACTAATGTTCTCATTTTTATTTCTGATTTTAGTAATTTCAGTGTTTTCCTTTTTTAGTCTATCTAGCTAAAGTTTTGTCAATTTTATCTTTTCAGAGAACCAAGTTTTGGTTTCATTGATTTTATGTAGTTTTTCTATTCTCTATTTCATTTATCTGTATTCTCATCTTTATTATTTCCTTCTTTCTGCTACCAGAGTTTAGTTTGTTCTTTTTCTCATTCATTAAATTATAAAGCTTTGGTATTTTTTTAATGTAATCATTTATAGCTACGAATTTCCCATTTAGTGCCACTTTCACAATATTCCATAAGTTTTGGTATGTTGTTTTCATTTTCATTCATCTTTAAGTATTTCTAATTTTCCTTGTGATTTCTTCATCGATCCATGGTTTGTTCAATTTCCACAATTTTGTAAATTTTCCAGTTTTATGTTATTGATTTTTAATTCATCTTGTTTTGGTCAAGAAGATACTCTGTTACGACACTTTTATAAATCTTTTGCGACTTAATTTGTGGCCTAACGTATGGTCTATCTTGGAAAATGTCCCACGTGCACTTGAGAGGAATGGATATCACGTTGTTGGGTGGTGTTCTCTGTTAGATCTCGTCAATTTATTGCGTTGTTTAAGTCCTCTATTTCCTTATTTATCTTTTGTTTGGTTGTTTTATCCATTCTTGTAAGTAGGGCATCAAATCTCCAATTGCTATTGTAAAACTGTCCATTTCTCTCTTTAGTTCTGTTTTTGCTTCATATGTTTTGATGGTCTGTCTTTAGGCACATAAATATTATATTTTCTTGCTGCATTGAAAAAATTAATGTCATTCTTTGTCTTGCAACATTTTTTGATTTAATATTTGTCTGATATTAGGATAGCCACTCCTCTCTTATGGTTACTACTTCCATTAAATTTATTTTTTTACCTTTTAACTCTGAACTTGTTTGCATTTGGCTCTCAAGTGAGTGAGTCTCTTGTATGTAGATAGATATAGTAGGATGATGTGTTTTCATTCATTTTGCAGATCTCTGTCTTTTGATTGGACAGTTTAATCCATTTACATGGAGAAACTTGTCATTGTACTCTGTTTTCTATATGCCTTATAGCTTTTTTGCCTCATTTCCTCTTTATTACTGTATATTCCTGCTTTCTTTTGTGTGTAGTTGACTTTTTTGGTAGCGAAATGTTTAAATTTCTTTTTATTTCCTTTTGTATATATATTATAGCTATCTTCTTTTTGGTTCCCATGGAGATTACATTTAACATAGTTATATTCTAAGTTGAATTTATAATAGCTCAACTTCAATAACATACAAAAAGTGTTCCTTTACAGCTCTGTCCACAACCCTTTCAGTTTTTGATGTCATAAAATTACACACTGTGTGCCCAAATACATAAAGTAATCATCCTTTTAAATGCTTTAGCTTCCTAAAGTATGTAGAAAACAAGATTTGGAGTTACAAGCCAAAGTTGCAGTATAGAAATTTTACATTAATAATTTTCCTTTAGTCATATAGAAAACAAAAATGACCGTTACAAACCATTGTTGAAATACTAGTTTTTATTATTGCCCACTTATTTACCTATAGTGAGATCCTTATTTCTCCATATGGGTTCGAGGTATTGTCTAGTGTCCTTTCATTTCACCTTGCAGAACTCCCTGAAGCATTTCTTGCAGGGCAGGTCTTAGTGGTTGCAAATTCCCTCTGCTTTTATTTATCTGGGAATATCTGAATTTCTCCCTCACTTTCGAAAGAGTTTTGCTGACTAGAGAACTCTTTTTCTTTGAGAACTTTGAATATATTGGCCCACTGTCTTCTGGCCTCCAAATATTCTGATAAGGAATCTGCAGATAATCTTATTGACGCTCCTTTGTTTGCGATGTTTCACTTTTCTCTTGCTGCTTTCAAGATTCCCTCTTGCTTTTGTCTTTTGAAAGTATGATTATAATGTGTCTAGGTGTGGGTCATCTTATTTGAAATTTGTTGAGCTTCTTGGAAGTTTATGTTCATGGGTTTGATCAAATTTGGTAAGTTTTCAGCCATTATTTCTTTTAATATTTTTTGCCCTTCCTCCTCTCACTTATCTTTCTGGGACTCCCATGATGTGTATGTTAGCTCACTTGATGGTGTCCCATCCTACAGCTAGGCTTTGTTCACTTTTCTTCAATCTTTTTCTTTTTTTGTTCCTCAGCCTCAATAATTTCCATTGTCCTAGCTAATAAAATTCACTGATTCTTCTGACTGCTCATAACAGTTCTTGAATCTATCTAGTGAATTTTTAATTTCAGTTATTGTGCTTTTCAGCTTTAGGAGTTTTTTCTTTTAGGTTTCCTTTTTATTGATAATTCCATTTTGTTCACAGTTTTCTTGACTTTCTCCATATCTTCCTTTAGTTCTTTGAGCATCTCGAAGACTGTTGTTTTAAACTATTTGTTTAATACATCTGCCATTCTTTTTCAGGACAGACTGTTGACTTTTTCCTTTGAATGAGCCTTACTTTCCTGTTTCTTTGTATGCCTTGTAATTTTTTGTTGATCATTGGCCATTTGAATCTAGTAATGTATTAGCTCCAGAAATCATATTCTCCCTCTTCCCAGGGCTTGGTGTTTTGTTATTGTTCTTGTTGTTTTTGACTTTTTGATTGTTGTAGGCTGTCTCTGTATTGAGGATCAGCCTGCGGTATAAATTTAATGTCTTTTCAGATCTTTTCTGAGACTTTCCCTCGGCAAGTGTTACTAATTTTCCCTGTATATGCACTTGTTGCTTAATGTCCTAGTCTTTAATGTCTGGCACCTGAAAGAAGAAAATGTAAAAAAGGAAGAGGGGGCAAAAAGGCTGCTGACCCTTTAAATATCCCTGGAAATCACTTCAGCCAGAGGGGGAAGAGACTTCCGCAATAATAGGAGAGGTGAAACAATGGCTGCCCACCTCTTTGCACCTCAGTGATCAGAAGCAGCAATCAGAGGATTGATCCCCAGTATTCAGGGGTCAGTCTTTTTATCTCCCCACTCTAGCACCTGCAAGGCTGTGACCCCCTGCTCTAGAAAAACTTGAAGAGCTGCCACTATGTGGCTGGAGCCGCTATTGTATTAACAGCTGAAATTTACTGCAATCTACCATCCCCGCCTCCTTCTGGAAGTTGGAAGACCTCAATAGACTCGACCTCCAAAACAGTTACATCGGATTCTGCCAGTGCAACTGTTATCTAAGTTGAGAGGTTCCTGGTGAAGGCTTCTCATTCTGCCATCTTCTCAGAATCCTCCTCCACTTCAAATCTGATCTGTTTAGGCCGATGAACTGAGTTATCAGTGTGACTGGAAATAGATTTAAGATCAATGTGGCCTGAAGACCATAGACCCATTTTGCAGTCATGCCCTGTTAAGTCTGCTGCTGGTTCACCACCTCAAGGAATTCAAGGCCAAAATCAGGCTGCAGGAATTGCCAGAAAACCGTGTGGTTCTGGTCCTGTCTCAAGACAAGTAACAGGAATAGAGGGCTACTGAGATAGAAATGCAAGGCTGCCTCATGAAAAAGGTCAGGAAGTCAATATATTAAGTACCTACTATGTACTGGGTTGGGATGGTGTACTCGGTGCTGAGATGGTAATGAGTAAAAGGAGTGTAATGAGTTCCTGAACCCCTCAGTGGGGATCATCCTGAGTACTAACTGAATGTTCAGGCTGGTGTCATCTTTAGGAAGACTTTGGTATCTGTAGAGGGTGAGAGTACACATGTGGGTTTACATTTCTGTCTGAAAAGATCAGGAGTTCTCTGTGGAAATATGGTTGTGAGGAGACATCAAATCACTACAAGAGTAACTAGAATTAGTCATTGCAGCTCCAAATACTAATCCTGAAATACTAATCATCAGCTTACTTATTCTTCCTATCTTATCTCCTTGTCAGAAACTTTTAAGGAGATAACTTTAAAGCCAAGTTATAATGCCTGCAGTTAAAAGGTATTTTATGAAAACACTGATCCAAAGCAGACCCAGGTCAGAAATATTTAATACCCCAAGAAAGGCGTAGACGTTTGGTGTATTTGTAACATGTCAGTTAAGCCAAGTTTGAAATACGTGGCCCGGAATTCTTCCTTGCATAGTTTTGGGTTAGCAGGGGCCACATGATCTTGTGTGAGATTTGGAGAGTAGAAACAAGGCAGCAACCACATCCTTTTTATATTCGGAAGTTCCATGGAAAGAGGGTTTGAGTACCTGGCGTGTAGTAAGCACTCGGCAGCAGCATAATCGGTTTTCGCCTGTGGCTGCAGGGCAGCTTTTCCAATGCACTGATATCAGCCGCTGCTACCTACCCTGCCTGTCGGTGCCTCACAAATCACGGAAGGTTTTACTACGCTACTCACCCTTGTTTATGTTAAAAAGGGAGGGTCCCTTCAAGTATGGATATTTAAGTGTCTGTGCAAAACCAGCCAACTATAGAGGAAAACTTTTTGCCTTTTCTTGCTCCAACCAGATTCCAAGGTGGTGGGTGGTGAGGATCTAGTATCTAGAGAAAAGGATCTGAAAAAACAACCCGAACACCAAAATTCCTTAACTCAACCCAGAGCCTACTTTAGAAAGCAAAACATGCCTACCTTTCACATACTGGTAAATTTTCCACATTATTTTTACTCCCAAGTAGAACATGAGGCCTATGGCTCTGTGCCATTTCAGTAACACCAAATGCTTAGGGATTTTAAAGAACTACCAACATCTCATGCCATATGCCAAAAGAATCATATTTCAGACTAGGAAAAGACCTATTTTGTAATTGTACTAGGGCATCAGATGACCTGGATGACCACGTGCCAGCCACTTCACTATTCTGAGTCTTCCCCACTCTTGATTCTCCAAAGTCCTCTGCCATTGTCATTCAAACACACGAGCAGCCAGTTGATGGAAATAATGCACAACTACATTGGGGAATTCTGAGTTTGGGGATTTTGACTAATGAACTCAAATTTAACGCATTTGTCAGCAATGTTGGTGAGTCTCCCATGGTTGCCAGTCCCAGAGAATACATCCTAATGCATCGTGCTAAAAGGAGAGTTCAAAATGTTGCTAGAGAGGCCAGATAAGTGTGGACAAAACTCTCCACTGACGCTCCTCATGCCTTGCAACCGGGTGCAGGCTGGCTCACCTCAAGATCCCTGATAAAATCATTATTTGCTTAGGAAAAATGTGCAAATAAAGGGGATTACCTCATTACCAAGTAATTTAGCAGCAAAGGGTAAGTGATACGTATTAACTCCTAACCAGAGATGAAGCAAAGAATTCAGAGGAAATAAGAGGTGCCCAGACACTGCAGTGACCTGTCTATAGACTTTGGTGGTACTACTGGAGAAAGGTGTGCCACTGCCCCGGCCCCAGGCCACTTTTATTTTGCAGTGTGAATCTGGATTCACACAGTATGTGACATTATCTCCTTAAACTTTCAGAGCATGTAAACATGAGTATCTGATAAAATATGCTACTTAAGAAAGAAGAAATGCATGCTTAACATAGGGCACTGCCTGACATTGGCTTACTTATATTTTACATATTTATTAAAGGGCACAATTAAATCTTTTCATTTCCCAAACAACCTACCTTACGATCACTTCAAATGGTAGAATACCCACTGGTTAATGAAAAAAAACCAAAATGCTCGTTTTTCTGACTATCTGGTTCATTTGAACAAAGATGCATCATTCCACCACCTTTAGCCCAATGTTGATTTCAAGTTGTGCATTAGAGCAAGGTCGTCAACACTGTCCTTACCAATATTCTGATGTTTCATTTCAACTTGGGCCCCACCATAGTTTTCCAATGAAAACGACCTTTCTTGAAGACTATTTAAGCAAAACCAAGAACAATGAGAAATCACGTTTTTGAATTTATTTAAGGAACACTAAAAGTGCATCTGAATGATTAAAAAAAAAAAACGATTTGTTTTTAATTCCTCATATGCTGCTTCACCACTCCATATGCAGACTGATTCAGACATCTGCTGATTTCTAGACAAACTGTTTAAAATTACTGAATTTAATACAAGAAAATGTGAAGTTTCTTTTTTGAGTGGTGATGGGCACCTCATAATTGTTTGCTCAGAACCACTCGCACACACTTTTCCCTCCCTCCCCTCCACACACTCTTGTCTGTTGTTCCCCCCGTTGACACATAACATACACTTGGGAGAAAAGTTTAATGGAATATTTTTAAAATAGTTTTTTTGTTACCTGCAAAAAGCTAACTGGCTTTTTCAGGATCAAATCTCGACCTTGGGCTCATCAGAGTCATGCTCTAGTCAACAGAGCTACAAATACTAAGCCGTTAAGCAAATAAGCAAAATCAACTTTTGCTTTTCATATTTCCTAGGTGAGACTGGGACTTTTTAAAGAAGTATCTCACAAAAAAAGAAAAAAGCATAAATGAGAAATTTAAAAAAATTTAGTTAAGGGAGAAATTCACTATTTAATTCTATTTGTTCTAAGGAGACGAAAACTGGTATAAAAGGAAGTGACTTTATTCTTAGGCTTTAACGTGAGTCCTAACAATGAAAGTGTTTTGTTAAAACCACCGTAAAAATTAAAGCTAATCTGAAATCCAACTGCCAGTGCTCTTGAGGATTTAAAGTGAGATGGTCCAGGTTGAAGCAAATATTTCCTTGAGTTGCCAAATGCATTCCCGAGTGTTTCTTAGGCTGAAGGGCTAGAAAGCCATGCTCAAACTCATTTACCCGTAAGGACTAAAATTCAACTACATGTACATATTTAAGACTTTCCCTAATTCGATGCCCAAGTGCTGCAGATTTTAGGCTAGATGTACTTGCACGGGAAGCTGTTTTCAATTCTTTTTCACAACTCGCACCAGAACAAAGAAGCTATTGGCTCAGGAAAAGAAAGCTACTGCACGTCGAACCTGCAAGGAAAACCCTTAACATAGAACAACTACTGATTTCAACTCCACAGATTTTGTTTTTAAAAATTCAGCTACTTCATAGTAAAAAGTAAAGGTTTTTTTTTTTTAACCCTTAACATAGAACAACTACTGATTTCAACTCCACAGATTTTGTTTTTAAAAATTCAGCTACTTCATAGTAAAAAGTAAAGGGTTTTTTTTTTTTTTTTGCACGAGAGAAGAGTGTAAATAAAGTTCCAGTATACAAATGTTTATGAGCCAGTAATTTTAAAAAGACAACAAAAAAAGCTGCATGGATCCTAAATGGATATGTAAATAAATCCACTCCAGGTCAGAAATATTACAAGAACAAGTTTTAAATTCTTAATAGCGAGGGTTAGAATGGAAATAAGAAACTGAGCAGTAGCAATGCTAGCAGGCAGTACTGTATGCAAAATTATTTCCGAAAAGGAACAGAGGAAAGGAAAAAACACAATTCTGATTGCTCTTTTCACATTTCAACATCTCAGAACTTCATCCAAAACAGAGAAAGCTAATCCAGAAACTCCCTCTGCTAGCTGTCACTTCCGAAGTGTTTTAGGAATGACAGGATTCCTCCTCTGGGACAGGCAGGGTGTGGCAGAAACCCACTCTCACAAGGAGGCTGGCTCACTAAGGGTGGAGTATGGCTAAGTCAGCAAGCAAGTGGCCTCTGAGGTTCTGGCTTTCAAGTCTGTGACACTGCAGTGGACCTGAGGGGACATTAGATCCCCTACTTTGGGTTCTACTGGTTAAAAATACAACAGGTTGCATTCGTAGCACTTCGGTTAATTAAAACACAAAATCTCATCCTCCTTTCCCCCATCCAACTGCAAGAAAGGAGAAATCCATTAAGCATTTATTTTTGGGTTTCTGAAGTGCTATTAAAGTTCAATCAAATATAAAATTGGACAGTTTCAATTGTCGGGATTATCTCAAGGGACCCTGAATTGGATATTGAAAGGTGACATAAACTGAAATGAGCTGGACTTAAGCTGTTGGCGCAGTCCCTCCACACCAACAGTCATTTCTGTTTTGTTCCACCTGGAGTGGTCCCACGCCACCCCTCAATGAGAGCACTGGGCAGCAGCAGGGTGTGGTTTTTTGGGAAGCTACTGGTTTTGCCATTTGCTTCCAGAATCACATAGACTATGACAAACTTTACATTAAACACTGTTTAGTCCTGAGTTGGGTGAAAGCCCAGGGAGGAGGGGGCCGAGTTCACCAGGACTCTTCCCTCCTTTTGCGTGGTGTCATACATGGCCTTCTGCTTTCTCCTCTTTCGTTGCTTGACTTTCTTTTTTATTGGTGACCCCTTCTAAAGTCTTCTTGCCCACTGCTTTACTGGCTTCTTCCTGAGGAAGAAATAAGTGAAATGTTGGATTAATTCTTGGCTCTTCCAGACTGTCTGTCAGGTCTACCACCAAGGGGTAGTACAATGACTTTACGTAGGTTGCCTGACTGAGGAAGTCGGGGCTATGCTGCCCATAGAGTGGGAGCTTTCACTTTTTTTCTTTGGTTAAAATGACTAGCTTGCCATTGTTTAATAGACAAGTCCATGTAACAAGAAGGGTTGTGGAGTGGAGGATAAGCTCAGGACCAGAATGCAACTTTGCCGTGGGGGAGGCTGACTCCTCCTATCACATTTGCCGGGTTGGCTCCTGAACCTCAAAGTAAAGGGCATGGAGATGGTGCTTCCCCGCCAGAGCTCACATTCCGAGAAAGTTGGAAGTCTCAACATGAAAGTAGCATCTAAAGAAAACCTGACGTGTTTGATTTCTAATAAATCTTTAGTACATACCTAGGGAATTAATTTTCCTCATCTCTTTCACGGATATGTCAGTGCCTCTCTGCTACGTCCCTTTGGTGAGTAGAACAGCCCTATTCTACTTCTGGATCCAAACCAGCCCACATCAGACTGGAAATTGTTTTCCCTATTCTTGTGCCTGTTGGGCTGTCTACCTGACTCTGCGCCCTGTGCTTTAACCCCTTCTTAGAATAAAAATCAAAGAAGCAAGGTCAAGTTCTTGATCGACTTGAAGGCAAGTGAGTTCTGCACATACCTTTGCATCCTGCTCTGCGAACTTCTTGAACATGTTGGCATATATTCTGCGGTCCCGCTCATTGTGCTCCTTAGCCCTTTTCTGGCACACAGAGATCTGCAGTCTTGCGGCCTTATTCTGGGGATTTACTTCCAGCACTTTCTCAAAGTCACCCTTGGCTGACTCGAACTCGTTCATGAGCAGCTGGGCTTCACCCCTTCTGTACAAGCCCTTCTCATTGGCGCTGTCCAGTCCAAGGGCCTACAACAGATAGTCTATATTTTAGAAAGAATGAATGTAACTTGTGGAAATTTTAAAGAAACTCAGTACTTAAATAACTTACCAAAGCTCTCTGGCCAAGGGAGTTGGAAAAAGTGTATTGAAAAGATGGGCTCAAGGTTATTATACACTACTGATCAAAAAAAAAACACTAACGACACAAATTATTTCTGTATTTAATGCAATTTCTATAAAGAGCCCTGAAGGATTTGAGAGGGGGCTCTTGAGAAGTTCATTTTAAAATTCAATGGAAGGAGTAAATGACTGAGAATGGCTCAGAAAATTTTGGAAAAATGAAAATAATGAAAGGGGATTTGACCTATGGGAGAAAAAGATATACTATTAAGCCACTAAAATTATAACAGTTTGGTTACTAGTCCATGGACAAATAGGTCAATGAAACAGAACAAATCATTCAGAAACAAAGTCAGGTGTATGTATGTAAAATAGAGTTAATTCTTACCTCATATCATAAACACAAGAAAAAATTCTAAACCAAGTATTTGCATGCAAAAAACCCCAAAAAACTCATAAAAGCATAATAGGCTTATTTATTTTTTATTATTTTTTTATAAAGTAAACCTAGTTGGAGTAGGTTTTGCAAGTACTGAATGGGGTTATTTTTATAATCTTAGGGTGGGGAAGATTTATTTTAACTAGAAAGAAAAAGACAGATTTGACTATCTTAGAATTTTCTCTACAGAAAAAAATACCATCAACAAAGTTAAAAGGTAAACAAATAAGAACAGGGTCCATATTGTCCGACAAAGGGTTAATAGTAATTATGTACATGCTATCTCCACCAACTGAAAACAGACAAATAATGTGGTAGAAGGGTGTGAACAGGCAATTCACAGAAAAAATACAAATGGCTAATAAGTAACGAAGAGATGAACAACTTCATTAGTGACCAATAAAAATGAAAATAAAAATTTTCTGTTGCCAATATTGAGAAAAAAACAAATATTCAACAATAATATATAATGTATAAAAATTTTAAATGTTAATGTATTAAAATAATCATGTCTTTTGACCTAGTATTTCCAGTTCTAAGAATTTATCCTATAGAAATGATCCCACAGATATGTAATGAGAGGCACTATATAAGGTGTAATGTTAAAAATCTAGAAATCTACCAAAGCGGATTGGTTAAATAAACCGATAGATGCATACAATGGATACTAAATAGATTTTAAAAAGAATGAAGGAGTTATATGATAGACTGCTAAGATGCAGAAAGTGTCCTGATTTTACAAAACTAGGTATCTAAATCTATACGTTTTCATTAATAAAATATACACATAAATGTTACTCTATGTATGGAAAAAAGCAGGACGTGTGAGATGAATGTGGTCTTGGGAGAGAGAGTCAATGGGAATTTTATGAATAGACTTTTACTTTCTTGTATGTTTCTATAATGCTTGAATATTTATTAACTTTATACTATTTCTATAATAAAAAATAAAGATGCACAAGTTTAAAAGATGTAATTAACAGTAACATTTCTTTCTTAGGCAAAAATTTAGTATAACATGACAGGGAACGTATTGGTGCACAAAACTCAATCTTAAAATTCAAAAATTATCTTACAAAGAATGTATGAAATAGTAGCTCGTTTTTCTTATCCCTTACGGTTTGTTCACCAAATACCAGAATTGTACATCTAATAAACATCACCATGCAACACCTAGGTATTAAAAGACCAGTAGCAGTATTAACAATACAAATGTAAAAAGGGAGCAGGCTGCTGATGCTTTGTGGGTCTTCAAATTATTTGTGTATTCTTAATCAGTGAATAAGTATGATTATAATAAAAAGTGACGTCGATGTAGCTTCTATATGAGCAGTTGCAGCGGGTTGTAGTAAAGTACTGAAAGGACTAAATCTGTTATTACTAAACTGAACTTGAGGAGTTATATGTCTAATCTGATACCAAATGCCGTAAGATTTAATTGAGGTCACAGATGAAAATTATCAAAACTTTTATTCGTAATGTATTATTATAAATAGTCTAGACGTCAGAAAAGTCTAATCAAAATCTTTCTGAATTTTCCAATTCATATCGAGAAACAAATAATCCCAAACAAATATAAATAAAGGCAAATGAAAAACACTCCAACCCTCGGATGAGAGGAAGCAAAAGAAGACCAAGTATGACAGGGAGAAAAAAATGTGGAGGTGTGGAATCCACTGCGCACACGCGTGGCCACTATACCTTATCACAGCATTCGACGGCTTTGGTGTACTCTCTGAGCTTCAGGTAACACATAGCCAGGTTCAGGAAGGCAGCGAGCAGAAATGATTCCGAAGCTTTAGATTCCTTTTCTGATAAGCCGTATTCCATCTCTAACCACGATACTATCTTCCCATATTGAATCACCGCCTGCAAATACTTGCCTCCCTAGGAAGAAAAAAGCTAGTAATTACTTGTTGTACTGACTCTGGACGGGGTACAAAAGAAGTGTAAGCTCAGACCTCCCTGAGAAAAACAAACCCTCAAAACGAAACATCCTCCTCATACTAACCCTGATATTTCATCATTTCTTCTTGTTCTTAGGAGGTGGCTCTTCAGGCACCTTCTCCATTCCCTTTGAAGTGCCAGTGACCCCTGAGTGGTTCAGGACAGTGCACTATATAGTGCTGTTCTTACTCACCATCCCATCCTTTCCAGAGGGGGAAGTTCTTTCAGTAGGAGAGCATTTTGGGGGTTACATTCTTTGGTGCTAATATCTATCCGCCTTTCAAAGGGTTAGTGAGTAGTTTTAGACTATGTCATTAGTTTATACAAAGGGGAAGTTACTTTTCCCTTTTTTCCTGAAGATCAGCACCACACAGTAGGTACCTTCTGGCAAGTACCAATTCCAAACACAGCAAATCTTTAGTCATCTAAGCTAGGGGTCGGCAAACTTTCTGTAAAGGGCCAGATAATAAACAATGAAGGCTTTGCAAGCCAAACAATCTCTGTTACAACTCTGTCATTGGTAGTGTAAAAGCAGCTAGAGATGATCTATAAATAAATGGGTGTGGCTGTGTCCTAACAGAATCTTACTTGCAAAAACAGGCTGTAAACAATAGGAATATACATAGTTAAATAGCACCATCCAACATAAATAACTATAAAACATAAATCACATAGATGTCAGTTAACTGAATGAGAAAAATCTTAATCTTATTTTTGCTCTACTTGACCAGCAGAATTCTAACATATCATGAGTAACAATTGTGTAATTAATTCACATGAATCATATATATGCTCTATACAAGAAATTATGGGGCTGAGACAATGTATTTACTGTCATCTTAGGAAGAATGAAAAAAAGGAGTGACAGCTGGTAAATACACAAATAAAATGGGAGTAGAGGTGAGGGGTCTCTTCTGCAGGAGATGACTACAAGCTCGAAAATAGATGACACATCCTACTACCATGGTGCCAGACCCATTAGGATATTAAATCCAATGTTTGATCAATGAAGTGTTAAGATCATGTCACTAGGACTTACCACAGTCAAAGCAGTGCACACATTTCAATGCACAGTTATATCTTTCCACTCCAAATTTCACCTAAGGACTAAGAAAAATCACAGAGCCGTGTCTACAAGAATGTTTCTGTTATAAAGGACTTCAAGGGCTGGCATAGGAAATGAGCTCCACCCATAGAAAGGAAGCCCTGATACCAATTTTTGGTGATGAAGACGCGGCAGACCAGTTCAAGTGGAGGGCCTGGGTCTAAATGAGGGCACAGCTACACCCCCCTTGAACATCCCTCTTCGCAAGTGACGTGTAGGAAAGGGAAGACACGGAGCTCACTGGTTCTGCTCTAGAAAGGCAGTGCAAAGGAACCTGAGGTGTTAACGAAGAAGAGTATCAAAATCAATCTGCTATCCTCTCTGCCTCAGAAATCTGTGATACACATTATCCGTAAGAATATGAAACCAGGCCCTTTTCATAATAATGCTGAAATTCTTGAGGGAGTTATATTGTACTTGCTAAGGACTGAATTGTGTCATCCCCCACCCTGCCAAGTTCATACATTGAAGCCCTATCCGCAAGGTGATGGGGCCTTTGGAGGGGAATCAGGTTGAGTGGGGCCCTGAAGGTGGGGCCCTCATGATGGAATGAATTTCCCTGTAAGAGACACCAGAGAATTTGCTCCCTCTCTCCCTACTTGCAAGTACCTAGGAAAAGTCACGTGAGGACACAGCAAGAAGGGAGACATCTGTGACCCAAAGAGAGGGCTCTCATGGGACACTGACCCTGCTGGCACTTTCATCTTAGAATTCTAATCTCTAGAACTGTGAAAAATAAATTTCTGTTGTTTACGTCACTCAGTCTATGGTACTTTATTACGACAGTCCAAGGAAACTAAGGCAATACTTATATTTAGTCATAGCCACAGGCCCACTGCTCCTTCTTTGGACACTATAAAAAAAAGAAGACTACAGTCCTCGCTAGTTTCAGGGGTTGGCACATTCTTTCTGTCATTCTTTTCTCTTGCTAGACTGCGAGCTCTTTGAGGACAGGAAGCATATCCAATCCCTTTTGGAATATCCAGAGTTTAGCACAAAAGGCCCTTAATTAAGATTTGCTGAATAAATATTAAGGTCAAAGGAATATAACTATGGAATCAAAACTTTTTCTATCACTGGGGGAAAAAATGGAGGTAGGAATGAAAGGTGTCATTTCATTTAGATTAGGTAAGAAGGACAGGCATTTTCCTTGTTATGCCTAGTTTCTCCTTTCTCTCTTCTCCTTCATTTTTAATGTACCTATTACCTTTCCGATTATGTCCTAATATATCATTACAGGGAAAGAAAAGAAGAGCCAGGGAGGACAAAGATCCAGACCTTATCACTTCGGTAGGTTCTGAATAGTCAGAATGGTAGAAGGCTTCTAAAAAGAAAAACAAGTAACAGACTTCATAGTAGTTCCTTTACATTTACGGAGCATTTTGATTTCTTGAAAGCTCTTTCATTTACATCACATATAATTTTATTTTGACCTCAACCTCCAACAGCAAAGGTATTTGTTCTGTGGTATTTCTGCTTTTGATGTGCTAAATAGTTCTCAACTTGGGGTGATTTTGCACCCTCCGCGGACCATTTGTCAATGTTTAGAGATGTTTTTTAGTTGTCACAACTGGAAGGGGTGTGCGCGCTACTGGCAACTAGTGAATAGAGGCAAGAGATGCTGCTAAATATCCTACAATGCATGAGACAGCCTCCCACCAAAACAGAGTCATACAGCCCCAAACGTCACCAGTGCCGTGGTTAAGAAATCCTGTACTAAAAGAATGAAGGAAGAAGAGAAAAGGCAGGGGTGATTTATGAGTTTTTTTTTAAACCTAAAATCCTAGAGTCATAAATTACTTGTTTCTAAATCACAGCACTGGTTTCTTGGTTCAGCAAGGGTGGTCAAAACAAAGCAAAGCCTGTTTTGTCTGAAAAGGGTTCAGTGGTTGAAAGATGATCCTTAACCAGCTTGCTTTGGACATGCCTTTTTCCCAAAGAGCACATGGGGGCGCAAGAACCCCATATCACTGCAGTGTTCACTCTGCCTCCAAGTCAGGAGAGAGAACACTAACCAGGTGTGACAATGAATGCTCTTGTCTTAAAGAATACTGTCAGCTAGGATGGGAAAAATAAAAATCATGTCTGTTTAACTGGCTTCCACAATGCCCGGCATAATATTATGTTGTTAGCTATGCTTAATAATTTAGAGTCAAATGAAGAGAGTCCTCTCCTACCTTTCTTCTCTTCAGTGTTCAGAGGTCGATATGAGGCGTTTACAATCTAAGCAGCAAAAGCTTTCCTATTTAAAAGCTGAGACAATTCAACTCTACTGAGGGAGAGTTTTATCCACTTAGGCATAAAGCAAACTGACAAGTCCGTGAAAATGGAGCTTCAGTGTACAGATGGCATGAAATGGAGATTTTTATTTCACCCATATCCTGTTTGCACCCACAAATCTAGTCTCTGTGCCTGTGCACAATGTGCGAAGTCAAACACCCTGGGAAGAAGAGGCCCAGGAAGGCAGTGTGGCAGAGTGAAACATGCCCTGAAATTTGAAAAGGAAATGTATACAGGAAACTATCTACCAACCATTTTGAAGCTAAAACTAGGATCACTGCTAGGATCCTTCACCTCTGATTATGAAGGTGCCTCCAGGGAAGTTTTTAGTAGTACAAGATGTTCACAGACATTCTGGGAGAAAAGTCTTAGGTCAGTGGTTTTGAACCTTTCATTAATTTTCCCCCAATGAACCAATGTTTTGAAGATTTTTGTCTATCAAATTGCATGTTTAAAATAATATGTTCCATATGTGTGACTGCTGATCCAGATTTTATTCAAAGATCAGTAATTTTAAAAGGGTTCATAATATTATGAAATACACAAATCACTACTGCAGTTGTGACACTAAGAATCAACAAAGTAATTGTACAGACACTTATACGCTGCTTTCTGCTCCTGATCACAAACTCTGGCCATCTCGGTATATTCAAGATACAGCTATATGACGTGTGGCTTTGCAACATATTTCATTATCAATAATGTTCCCCAAAGTTCTGAGTCATCAGTAACCAGTTAGAGCTTCTGAATCATAGAGCTGTTTTACTACACTGAGTTGATATAATTCTAGTCAAATGCTAAAAGCTCACCCGAACTATTAATATTCTATTTAGAAGTTTGGGAAAATATAAAAAATACATATAAAGACTTGTATGAACTCCAGACATATAGGAAACACTATTCAGGACCTGTGGTCTGAAAGGATTTTACAGAAAATTTTCCTTTTATTCCCGTGTATTGTGTATTTGGGTCTACAAACAACTCATCTCGAATCTTACTTTAATAGTTTAGAAGTATCTAATATACTCAAACTGAATTTTTTTAAAAATTAAACTTGTTCTCGAGAGTTTAGAAATTCACAGGATCTCAGAGCTGGAAAGAAACTTGAGGATCACCTAATCTAACTCACTTTTCACAGGAAAAAAAAACCTCTTTGGACCTTAAACGACTTTAAATCATTTGGAGCCATAATGTTCTCCATTCAGAGCTCATTCCATCATACCCCAATGCTTTCTGGTGATCCACACATTATTTTAGTACATATAACAAATATTTAGAAATAAATCTAAATAATTATATGTTATCTAAGGCAATAGATTTCAAATGTGTTTAACCATAACCTACAGAAAAAATGTTTTACGTTATGACTAACCACTCACATACAAGTGAACAGAAGATTTGTGAAATTTATCCTTACTAAATAATGTAATATACACTTCCACTAAATTGATTTTGTGACCCGATAATGGGTCTCCTCTCACAAGTTAGGAAAATAACCATACACACTGTTCTCTGGCTGTGTTAATTTTGTTTGATTATACGGTCTTACATAATTCTCTAGCTGGTTTATTTGGGTGAACATCGCCCCCCCTCCCTCCAGACAAGGTTGTCAATGCAGTAGCATGTTTTATAGCAGATGCTCCACAAACACTTATTTAAGAACATTTATGCACCGCTACTTTAGACTGTTGAAAACATCATCTAATTTTTGTTCATGGATTGCAGTAGCAAGGAAAAAAACCAAACCAACCAACCTTGAAAAAAATCCCATTCTTTCTCCTCCTCAGTAAGCCCTTTTGCCTTGACATGGAGAAGGTACATATAGCTGGGGGCAGGGGAAGCACTGAGGGCAGCATTCTGATTGGAACTAAACAAAGTGCTGTTTCTTTTTTTCTTATATCTGACGGTTTAAGATCTAGGTAAAGAAATAACACACTCCTAAATGTTATAAGAAAGGGTTTTTGAGAAGCAATCAATGATGAATAGCATTCAGGAATTTCTGAAGATTCCTCACAAAAGGTAGTGTGGGGGGGACCATCTTTGGCCACTAGGAGAAATTAATACTGTCCTCCTGTCAGTTTCTTTTGAAATCTGTGCATGTTCTCCTTCCTTTTGTCATGTGCCTTTAGTGACTTCGCCAAGACCATAGACAGGAAAATGATGTGAAATTTACCCCTATGAATTCTATTACTTGTTAACAATTATTCTATTCTTTGTTTCACTCCACAAACACTGAGTGCCAACTCTGTACCAAAGCAAGGTGCTTTAGGCTTTGAGCGATACAGTGGTGGCTGGGCGAGCCAGACCTGGTTTGCCATTAGGCAGATTGGTTATAGTCTAGAGTAGACCCTGTAAAAGAGGCATTTGTATTCTTTTGTCACGTTAATTCATTCTTTCTCATCATTTCTTATATTGGAAATTACAGACTTGTAAAAATTCAGGCTTACTCTTATCCAGAAGAGTACCGATAAAATTCAGAGTAGGGAGTATCAGCACAATTCATTGACCCTTGAGTAAATCTCTTGAGATGAAAGGCTTATACAAGAATTCACATACCTTAAAGTACACAGTTCCCTTCTCTTTGACAATGGCAGCCTGCTCCAATTTTTCTTTGGTATCCATCTCCCAGGATTCTTTGGCCTGTTGTGTAAATTTGTGACAATGGTTAGATGAACAGAAGGAAAAAGCATCAGCTGATGCCAATAAGAACAAACAGTAGCTACTTCTAGAGGATACTCACACCTCAAAACACACTGGCATTTAATTTTAAAAATGTGTGCCATTGCCAATTCACTGCCAGGCTAGAACTCACTTTTCAATGACAAAGCTGCAGCTTGACCATGTTGCTCAAGAGGGAGGAACAGGTAAAAATATAGTAAGGAACATCTACCGTTGAACATTGTGAAACAGTGCTTCTTTAGAATTATAAGTTGAGGCCACACAATGAAAGCTAGCGTCCCTTATTTCCCTCCTGCAAACCTCACCATTAAACTGCTATTATAACTTCAGCAAGATGTTTCTCTTAAGCCTCAGTTTTTCAACTCTAAAATGGGAACACAACTGTAGTCAAGTCACAGTCGAATATTCCTGAGAGTTTTTAAAATTCCAGGTCATGTAGTGGTCTCTTCCACTCTAAAATAACCAGATATACTAAAACATCCAAACTGTACCAACCTGCAGATGTACACTTCAGGAATTTCAAGTAAAATATAATTGGGAGGGTAAAGCTGATATAAAAATATCATTTCAAAGCCATAAACATGATTTCATGGTCATTTAATTTGTATCCAGTGTATCATTATTCAACTCCATTAAAGATAAGAATCCAGAGACAACTGTGGTTTCGTGAACAGCTAGATTTAGAAGGATCATGAAGAGTCGACAGAACAATCTGGGGTCCTTTAGGGAATATGACAATGGCTATGTCAGAGTTATTTACTGTGTAGGAATCATGAAGCTTAAGTGGTAACTGTAAAATTCTCTGTACTCCAAAGACAATTAGTGGTGTATTTCTGGTGTCAAGCCGCCTGCCCCTCCCCTTTAAAGTGCATAACGAGAGTCACTAGTCTTTCTGGCAGCCCCATGCTGCTTCTCAATAATTTAGCTCTATTATTTAAAAATCTAGTAACAAGGACGCTTTCCATTTTTTTAGTAGGTTCAGTCTTTAGGAAATATAAAAATATTCTTAATAGTATGAGGCAGAGAATTAAATCATATTGCCTCCAACATCACACACCTTCATACAGCTTCAAATAAAGCAAGCAGTGTTACATGGAACATACTCCTCTTGGAGCGGTGACAGAGCACAGGCTCATTACGGCATACCACCGTGAGATGCGCCTAAGTAAGCAATGCCCACTGCGCCACGATGGGAAGGGGCTGGGAGTTACTTCATTAAAACTGGAATAGGAAAGTCAAAGGTCTAAATAACCATGTGCTAAAGATTATTTTCTCTCTCTTCAACAATAAAAAAACACTTTGTGCTATGAAGACAGCTTTAGTGGATCAGTGATGAGCTAGCAGGCCTTCAGAAGGAATTACCTGAGAGCACGTTAGTTTTGGGGGAACATGAAGTATGCGGGGTGTGATCAGGAACATCACTTTAGGGGAGAATCCTAAAGCAGTCCTTCTCTGACTTTCTTAGCCCAAAGTTATAGACCTACAGGACAATGATCTCTTTTCAGAGTCTAATAAAATATAAACAGTCATGTTTCCGGTCCAAAGCTTAATGTACAGAACATGGAGTAACACTGTGAGAATAAAAAAGGCATACAAAATGCAGTTCTTGCGGTCTCAGGGAAGGGGCCCAGGGCTTTGGTGATGTAAAGGGGACTTAGCTGGACATGACAGAATATCTAGCTCAGGCATATGCTTTGTGTTTGTCCAATGAGGCTACTGCTGGGAGCCTCCAGAGGCAGGTCTGAGATGGAAATGTACTCAATGGGGTATGCTGTTTCTGGAACTCAAGGCAACTGACAAACTCATTTTTCTATCTGGATAGGTATGAAAAGAAAAGGCCTAGGGTTAGCAAATTTGTCTCTTGTGTTCCTTGTCACAGAGCCTGGTGGCCCATGAAGCCTTGCATTTTGGCTAATAACATAGAGCCACAGTGAAGGCCTCTTCACCACCCTTGGGAAGGGTACAATCCGTTCAGCACTGAAAAACTGCGCCCTGCTCCCCCAAGGAGCTGCTTGGCAGAATGTGAACCTTTTTGTCTTCAACTCAGGAAAAAAGTACAAAAAGAACAAGTCTAGGAACAAGTAAGAGAACAAGTCTTGGATTCGACCCAAGAAAGTAAAAAAAAAGCGGGGGGGGGGGGCTGACACATAGGAACAAAATAAGAACACTGAGCTTCTAGCTGTAGATCAGCTGTGCTGTATCAGTTGTCCCACACTCTAGTAGCAATGTCAGAGACAAGAGACGAACATGATGATGAAAAGAACGACATACAAATAAATACCATCTACCTATACCACCTAGAAATATATCTTATAATTTATAGGAAGTGGCTGGAGAAGAAACCTACCACGATTTCAGAGAAGTTGGTATTTTCTCACCTTTTCGAAGCTCTTAAGTGTAACTTCATACATAAGCTCAGCATTAGGTTCAATGCCAAATTTAGGCTTCCCTGCCTCTCCAAAACCATATCTGAAATGGAGAGTAAAGAAATAAAACTTTAAAAGAACTGGTGTATTTCCAGGCACTTCCTTCAGTACTTTGCGGTATCACATTAGCATAGAGCTATCATTTGCAAACTACACACAATAGAGATCCTGAAGACAAACCAGATGTTCATATCAGAAAATAGAGTGCCAAGTTCCACTGCTGTGGTTTTTTAAGCAACCGGGCTAGATTTAGTTTTCTTTTCTCCTTCACATTCACATGTAATGCAGCACCTGTACTTCTTGGGACAGCCTGCTTAATGTGATTTTAAACGTCACTGCCTTTTTCACTGCTTGATTTTATATCTAGTTCTTTTCATAAAACCGCCATGATTTGGCTATTAGAACTCTTCCCCAAAGCTTTATCAGCAGGAGGACAGAGATGACTGGCACTGTAATCATTCCAGTGCTATTCATTAGAGGTATGTTTTAATAAGCTTTCAACTTTAAAGTGCTGTCTCCTAACAGCACCATTTCCAGTCAGAAGAATGGGGGAAAGGCTCACACATCAGGGGACAAAAAAAACCCCAAAACATTTCACGGTATTTCTTCAACACTTTTAAAAAGCACACTAGAAAATACAAATGAGATAACAAATATATAATCAAAAAGAAAAGACCTAGCAAGCTCTAACACCTCATCAAGAGAAATACTCTCAAGCTCTGTGGCTATCAAACTGTAAAATGCTACCACCTTTTACCCAAAACTTATTCAATAAAATCACTGGGGGTATATAAATTTGTTTTTTTTTTTTTTTCAGATCGTTTAAGATCATGAACAAATCCAAGGCATGCAGGGAGTGCACACCTATCAGAATGGAAGTTCTGGCAATGCCCTGTCTGAGATGAGGGCTTCCCAGCGTTTAGAACAACGCCCAACATATTAGGGAAGTGTCTGCTCATCTGTTTCAAGCCAAACTACTCTTTAATGTATGGAAGAACACTGCAAAAAACTTAGTAAATCCAAATATTCAGGTTATGGGTTGAAAGATGGCACACTGGGTCAATGCTAATACCTTGAATTTTCCCTGGAGCAAAAGGACTAGAGTGGAAACACTCATTATCTTGCTGCTTGCATCACTTTCTTTAACCCTTGCCTGAATTTCTTAGGAAGAAAGTGCTTATTCACCTCTGCTGTTACACACAAAAAATGGAAGCTGGAGCCAGAGTGAGGCAAAGAGATAGAATGAGCGCTGGTAGGAATGGGGTGTGGTAGTTTTAATAGCAAGGCAAAGGGTATCTTCTGCAAAGAAATAAGAGAGGACATAATTACCAGTGGCCAATTTTAGGAAGCTGGTGACTAGTTTTCTACTTTGAGCTCTCAGACCTATGTATCTCTTTTTTTTTGTTTCTGCCATCTGGTAAAGAAAGAACATTGCTTAACTGCTTGGAACTAGGTAAATAGGTGAGTCCTTGCTGAGCATGTGTTCACTGATAGCATGTTATATTTAGAGCCCTGTGCTAAACAGGCACAAATCCAACAGATGCTCTGGCACTTGCCTTAGACCAGTGGCTCTCAATAGGGGTGATTTTAATGCCCCCACCACCAGGGACATCTGGCAATGTCTAGAGATACGCTTGTCACAACTAGGTGGGTGCTACTGGCATCTAGAGGGAATAGGCCAGGGACACTACCGAACATCCTACAATGCACAGGACAGGCCTCGCAACTAAGAAGCACCCAGCCCGAGACGGCAATAGTGCTGAGGATGAGAAAAGCTGCCTTAGTGGAACTCACAAATAAGGGTCTCAAGGCTGGGGGTGGGAGATGTGGGGCTGGGTCAAGAGAGGCACCAAAGTGTCCTGGTTGTTATCGGTGGGATTAAAGAAGGCCGAAGAGGAATATTATTTCTACAATCCCTCCTGGGTTCAAATGAAGAGATTCTGTGGAGATGTATGTGGAACACATCATCCTAGGAAGGTATAAGCTCACACCAAACTGTTTTTGAAGCATCTAACTCGACTTGCATATTATAAAGAAAGTTGTCTGACTTATGCTATAATTAATCTGACTGAAAGAGAACACCGCAAATGGAATTCTAGGACTTCACCAAAAGACAAGCTGGGCTACAATAACAGAAAGAATCCGGTATTAATGTTCTTGAATTAACAGTTGCCTGCAGAGTAGAGATAATATAATGACCATCAAGCCTTCGTGTGCATACAAGAAGCATTTGTACTTAAGTTCTTACCAATCATTCCCTTTTTACAGATGAAAAAACTGAGGCTCAAAGAGATGTGCTTCCTGAGATCACAGAAAGAGGCAGTACAGAGCCAGCATTTAAATTCAGACTCTGTGTGCCCTCAGATAATGGTTTAGTTTCTGACCCACATTGCCTCATAATTAGACACTGTGACTCTTGGCAGCCTATGGTTTTGTATGGGGTTAGTGCAGGACAGAAAACATAAGGAACGATAAAAAAAAAAAAAAAAGTCAAAACTAGCCATACTTTACCTAAAACGAAAAAGATTAATAGTCACAATACTTAAAATATATAAGATTTTATCGTGATGATAAGAGAAAATGGGTTCTTTGGAAGTATTTTACGAATTTTTTACTATGAAAACACCCTGCCCTGCCAAGGAGTCTATCAAAATCGACGAGAAAGTATGACCTGGAAATCTTTTGGAGAAGGAAATACAGGTGACACTAAGAGTAATACAGAGCATATTGTCACCAGAGCCGTATTTACAGCAGCACTCAGATGCAATGTTGTGTGATAAGTGGAAGTCTGAATAAGACAAGTATATTCACTGCAAGCACTCACAAAATGCCTGGTGTGCTGGGGTTTTCTACATACATGGATAATACTACGCAGTGCATGTCTGGGTAGTCTATTGCAAAGTACGTACTTTATACAACTCTTCAACATACTAACCAACATCTTAAAGAATTTAAGACAACGTGTTTCTTTCTAACTATACTAAAACATATGAAAAAACTTTTACACCTAGAAATTTATGAAAACTTGTTGACTACTTTTATGACTGAAAAAAATCTGAAAAATCTACTGTATGTTAAAACAGGGTTTCCTTTTTCTTGTGGCCTGAGGGTAAAACGGAAGAGAAAGATATAAATCGCAATAGCAAAAATAGCTAATATGCCGAGGGTGTGTGTCAGGCATAAGTCTGCCAAGTTCTTTATGTGCATTATCTCATTTAGTTCTCCACAATTTTATGAGATAGATACTGCTATATCCATTTTATAGAAGGGGAACTGTGGTTTAGGAGACTTAAGTGACTTCCACAAGAGAACACAGCTAGTAAGTTGCATAGCAGGGTTTAAGCACTGAAGACACAACAAACAATTTAAACTTGCGAGGAACTATTTTCATTAATAAATATAAGGATAATTTGTTTCTCTTTGCCATTACACTTGAGAATCTGCCCTAAGTACCTTGTCAGCTAAGTTAAAATGTAACAAACTCACTCACATAATATTATATGCTCACAGTGTATACAACTTATCCTCAAGGAACTTAAATCTGAAAACATACATTGGACACAAAATGCCACCCTATATGAATCTAGAACTACTATAATTTTGGAGCTAGGTTAAAAATCATTAGATATTATTTGGATATGGAGGAGATAGGCTTCTCTATGCATTGTTTGATTTAAAAAGTTCCTTACGGAAAGAAATTGGTTCACCTAGAGGTGAACTACAAATACAGAATAAATGTAAATAAAACACTGAAGTGGGAATATAGTAGTGGGAAAGGAATATGACAAAGAAAAAGAAGGTATTAAATAAAATAAAGAAGGTATTAAATAAAAGGTGCCCCCAGTGAAGGCTCTGAAGGGTTCAAGGAGTAGAGTATTTTGGAAGGATTTTCAAGTGGGTAGTAGTAGCATGGTTAAAACATCACTTGAGAAAAATGATTATGGCCCAAGTGTTACGGCAAAGGTATATCTGCAATGACTACTACTGAAGCTACACAAAGGCAAGTGATTGTACAAAAGGCACAATATTACCTATTGGTAAGCGTAGTTCCTCAAAATCCTACTGAGTGAAATCCAAAGAGGCAGAGAAGGAGCAGACACAAGATAAGCAGATGCACTCACATGCAGACAGAATCAAAACACCCTGGTTTCTCTCAAGGGTCCATTTCTCAAGATAGAAGGGTTGGATACATGGTATAATTTTAGATCTAAAAATAATACCAAACATGTTTTCACAAGAGAGACTGTTAGTGTCTGATAGTTCTAAGCTTGGAAGTGCTAATGGGTATCCTTATGATGGGAAAAATTTAGGCAAAAATGAGTCATCTCCGCTGCCTTTAGATGCAGGAAGAACATTCTTTCTTTTTTTTCAGGGACTGTATAAGAACAGGTGGCACAAATTCAAGTAGTAATAAATCATCCAAATGCTTCTACTTCCAACCCCAACATGTTGTACTGCCTCTTGCCTACTTTAGATTAAAGGAAAGAGGGGGCAAGAGAATCATGTGAGATGTGTCAACAGCTTCCTGTCTTGGCAATATGGTAGGCAAAACAAATAAAAAAGGAAAACTTGCCTGTCCGCCTTATCTTCAACATACACATATCAATCGAGTAAACAGGCTCACAAAATTTTGTGACATAAGGCCTAGTAGTTCACTCTGTAACTATAGTTTGATTTAATTGTTTCCACTGTTAGCATTAACTTCACTGAAAATACCAAAATGTTGACCGAAAAAGCAAGCATATCCCTGTTCTTCAGACAACTTCGCTGTGTACTGAACTAATGCGCTGCTTACCGTGGTCCAAGATATAAAATACATTGTTCTTCCCGCTGCATTTTCTCCAGGGCTTTGTCAATTCCAATTGGAATGTCGTGGTCTTCTCCTTCGCCAACGATGAATATCACATCTCTGCAATCAAACATCTTTCCACCACAGTGGCCTTCCAGGTGGACTGAGGGAGAGGAGACAGGGCAGTCAACAAAGCTGCTCCTAGGACTGGCTAATCTAGGGAAGTGAAAAATGAGTATTTCCTTTTCTCATTTCATCTAGAGACATACATGATATGGCTTATCAACGCTTAGTCCACCCAGTCTGGAAATTTAAGAGCAATCGTATTTCTTTCTGTTTTAAGTTTAAACTTATAATTACTGATAACTGTATCAATAAGATAGCTTAGTGGATAGCAAAACAAAGTGGAAACACGGGTTTGATCTAAGCCTACTAAATGACAGGTTTCCTCACCTGTAACACGAGATCAAGAAATACTAGATAATTATCAAACTGGCACAAATTTAATATCAAATATATAGTAGCTTAAACATTTATAACTTCATCTTGACTTCAGATGCTTAGATGAAAAACAACTGAATGACTATTTCCCCAATGATATACAAAGGTTAACTGAATACAGAAGTTTTTTTTTAAAGTCTTAATCTAGTTCACAAATACATTTGAATAAAAACGGAAAACCCAAAGTCAACATCATCAACAACTAACATAGCTATGTCCCTCAGTAGGGTAATAAATGTAAAGCTTGAAGGAGTCAACAGTCTACTATAACTTCACGTATTACTTAACCGCCTCTTCTGATATGTTAAGTAAAGAGGTCAATTTCTTGGGGCCTAATTCCCTACTCCACTCAAACTCACTCATCTTATTCCCAGGAAATTTCATATTACATAAGGGGCTTTTATGTTTTTATAAGACAAAATAGAAAAAAGGCATATAAATATATATATTTTCTCTTGATCAGTTAGACTTTTTTCCTAGGATAAACGATTCTCTGAAACTTTCAAGTACTTTTAATAGGATTATTCATTCCTTACCATTTAGGTCTTTGACTCAATAAGAAAAATGGATGTGGGGGTAGATAAGGGAAAAGGGGATCAAATATAAGATGGAGGGAAACTTTGGGTGGTAAACACACAATGCAATATACATATGATGTATTATTGAACTGTACACTGAAACCAATATAATTTTATTAAACAATGTCACTCCAATTAATTTAATTAAAAAAGGAAAATAGATGGCTTGTATGATAGCACAACAACAATATAATAATTCGTCTTTCATAAGAAAATGTTTTATTTCTACTTTTGTAATATAATGGCCTAGATTCAATGTAACAATTTCTTAAAATGCTTCTTTTCTAAGACTGGTTGCTCTATTTTAGATCAATAACTTGCTTTAGAGAGACTAAAAATCACTCGTTCTGTTATACTTTTTCCATGAGACAATTAATTTACTAGGATTAATACCATCCTGATTTGCTCCCATTGCAGACACAAGATGGAGTATAAGAAGCTTGGGCAAAATTAGAAAAGGCCTGCCTCTCGAGTCAGACCCTCCAAACAAGGGCAAGAACTAGACTGGCTCTCAGGGTGGAGCTGGCATATAGAAATTTTGCTTTTGGTCCCATACTACAAATGCTGCTGATTCTATTACACTCGCTTCTGGAATGCTCTAGATAAAATAATCAACCTGCAGCACATTGAAAGTTCTTTTGAACTGGTAATTATTTTTAAAGTAAATCCAACTTTATTATTTTCAAATATATACATACTAGAGAGGTTCAACAGGGAGTCTAAAGCTTAAAATATTTTTACTAGAGTAAAAACTCATGTTTCTTTGAAAGGAGTTGAGAGTTCTGAAAAGTTTGCATTCTTAAATATTTTTAGATCTGCTCGAAAAATTGAATTTAGACTAATGTGATGACACCTTTCATGAAAAAAGATCTGCTGGGTGAGCAAAGTGAATTTCAGCCCATGTACTGTGGAATTCCTCAAATAGTGAGATTTATTATCCTAGTAGCTCACAACTTAGTTGATAAATCTTTTTGTCTAAAAAAGTTTATTGTTAGAAGTATCTTCCTCCCTAAAGGAGAGTACATTTAGTGGGGAAGGAAACTATCAGTACATTCATTGTGGTTTTTGGTTGATCAAGTTTGAATGTGTTTTCAAAACAGGAAATCCAGAGACTCTGCAGAAGATTCCTGCCCATGTGTCAGTTTCCTAGCCTGGTTTTCGGTTTGATGTATATACTTGATATTAAAATTATATAAATAATTTCAGAAGTTCTCTTTACACCTACTCGGCCATTTAAAAAATGAAATCTTATCATTTGCAACAACACAGATGGACCTAGAGGGTATTATGCTAAGTGAAATAAGCCAGACAGAGAAGGACAAATGGCATATGATTTCACTTATATGTGGAATCTAAAGAACAAAATAAATGAACAAACAAAACAGAAACAGACTCACAGATATAGAGAACAAACTAGTGACTGCCAGATGGGATGGAGTTGTGAAAAAGGTGAAGAGATTAAGAAGTACAAATTAGTAGTTAACAAAATGATCATGGGGACGTGAAGTACAGCATACGGAACACAGGTAATAATTATGTATAGTGCCAGGTGGGTACTAGACTAATCAGGGGGATCACTTCATAAATTATGTAAATGTCTAACCACTAGGCTGTATGCCTGAAACTAACATAATACTGAATGTCAACTCTAATTGGAAAAAAAAAAAAGAATAAAGATGAATTCTGGGGAAAAAAGGGTTCTTCACATGTGATAACCTGTAATATTAGAATAAAAAAGATAGACTAATAAATATGTTGGGAAAGATAAGTGAAGCAAGCATGTAAAAAAAAGTTCAAGTCAAATGATAATGAAGGCATAATTAAGCAAGCAAAAAACCCCACAACAAACCATTCATTGAAGCTGGTCTAAGAGACAATACATGATAAATGTTGTGGCCACCTAATAAAAGGTAAAAATTTATAATAACTCTTATGAATACTTACTATCTTATAGATGGACTAATCTTTTTTTTTCCCCCTCTGGTAAATCTAACTGTTCTAAGTTGGACCTGAACTAAAACTACCTACATTAAAATCTTAAACTGATAAACTGACGTGTGTGCGCGCACACACATACACCAGTTTTATATATATATATGTAAAACCACCATCTTTTAATACTATCTGGAATGTCAGAGCAAGAGGAGGTATTATAGCCTCAGGGAATATACGGTCCATTGACTTTTTACATCTATAAGTAGCAAAAACTATAGCTAGTTAACCGGCTTCTAAACTTGGAACACTGTTGGACGAGTTCTACAAGACTGCTGAGAAAAACTCACACACCACCTCGGAGCCACAGAAACGTGTGCCAACTGCCACAGTGGGGGCTTCCCTTCATGGTGATAGAGGCAGGCATGCCTAGCTCCCATCCAGCCAGCTATTATTTTTTTCAACTGTCTCAAAAATTGCCACCCAACTGTGGTAGAGCTGGCTATGGAAGACCTGTGGTTGCTTCTGACCTTGAATCTCTTAATGCAAATACTCATTTAATAAATATTTAATAATAACCATCATGACTCACTGGGAGCTCAGCCTCTAGGGCTCAGGAGGTCTGTTGCTAATTCCAACCAGCATGATTTACGGGAAGTAAATGATCTATGACGTGCCCAAAGAGAATTAAAGTACATACAGGATGCTTCTACTTAGGGCTTTTTTTTTGGTAGAGAAAGAAATAAGCGAGTTAAAAAGGGACAACATTTTCTCTTGACTTATAGTTTACGTAACTTAAAGAGTAGGGAGAGGTCCTGCAAACCCCATGAAGTCAAACCAAACCAAATTACTAGAGTTTAGCTGCGCAATCTGAGTGTAACCACATCCAATGAGGCTGGTCTGCTGCAAAACATCACTTAAACTGGAGCTCTGACTTATTGTTCTCTTACTGCCCTACAGCAATTTTGTTTTGAAGAGCACAGAACACCCTGTTCTGAATGTGGCTGGCACATGAACTCAATGTGCTGACAGCAATTTGTACTCCGATTAAAACGGGGGGGGGGAGGAAAGAGGGTACTGCAGTAACAAACACTGGAATACAAGAACCCCAAAACTGTATAATTTTATTTTAGGAAGCAAAACTGAGAAAGAGGCTCCATAACCTTTAAAAAAAAGTGCTGTAAACGCTCCAGCCTAAAGACGTAGCTCTGGTAAGTGTCTGTTTTTCCCTTTTCTAATTATAGTAGTTGGTGTCTGATAGCTTTGCACTCATTCCTAAAACAATTACTGGGTCATGGGGATCTGAATGGGAATGTTGTAATAGCATTACTACTAGACAAGACCGGTCATTTGGCCAGAGAAAACCAGGTTGACAGGTTACTCCCACTAGCCAAGTGTTTTCTCTGCTGCCTAATTCATGCCAAATGAGTTTCTCTCTGCCTGTGTCTCCTGTCTAATAGAGTAGAGCATCCAAGAGACAGTAGATCTTAACGAACCCCTGAAAAGGCAAATGAGGAAGCAGAGAAGGATTTCTAAAATCAGGATAGCATATTAATCACTGATTAGCAGAGAAACTGTTCCCACCAGGCGTGGTGGTCAAAGTGGGGGCAAACTGCCTTCTTTCCTCTTCTGCATGATTTCATACTTTTCGAGATTAAGAAATACCACTGTAAAATTGCTTATGGAACTGAGGGATAGATGCTGAGAGCAGACATGGAAGCTGACTACTGAATAGAATAACATTTATGCAAATGACATATCTCAGTCTAAACAGGAAGCATTAACACAGCAATAAATTCTACACCTACACGAATCCTCACGACTCTTCTCTTTACATGGGTTTAGCACTTGAGTCAAATGTGGATTCCAGTCCCAGTCTGCCACTTAACAACTGTGGCTTTGGGCAAGGTCATCTAAATTATCTGACTCAGTTTCTTCACTACAGAAAAGGAAAAATAGTATTAGCTAACTCATAATTGTTGAGAGGATTAAATTAGGTACTGATTAAAGCTTTTAGCCCAGTGCTTGACATTTATTCATTTGTGTGTCAGGGTGTCTGCTATGTTTTCACACTGTTACATGTGGACACAGAGATGAACTCGATAAATGTTAGCTATGATTATTTACTGCAATTAGTGGTTAATTATATCAGATAAAACAAGTTTTAGAACTTAATATAAGAAACCACTTAATGGCTCTCACAGAGAGTTTTCAAAGTGTGAATAAAACTCAAAAGTAGGAAAAAGCAATGTCCTATGCTTCTTTTGTACCTCACAGTGCTCAACACACAGTTCAGGGCCAGAAAGTAAATATTTATTTAATGATTAATGTGAAAACAGAGCATTAAGGAAAATGGTAGTAATTTTCACTCATAAGAATTTTCCTTTTTTATATATTAGTTGGTACTCCTATTTTTAATAAATTTCAAGTTATTTAAATTCTTTAATGATATAGAACCTTTGTTTTCTAATACTATCCTAAAACAAATGATCCATTGGCTGGATTTTTTTTTAAAAAAATAAATAAGACTATTTTCTACTAAGATTTTACTCTAAAACTTGAAGATAACTTTTTAGAAGGAGCTATATAAATCTAAAATACTGAAAAGAACAAACGCTGTCCATTTTAGACCAAGTGCCACAATACACTATTTTGTAAAAGATATAATAAAATGGTTTCAAGAATTTGCCTTTTCTTACCAGACAAAATCTGCCAGGACATTCATAAATACTTCGAAAGCATGTGAAAAACAAAACTAAAAACACTTCAGTTCTATCAGATCTCAACATGGTCACACATGAAATCTTTCCTCCATTTTCAATTTTTCATACCATTCTGGTTTTGGTGTTTTATTTAAAAAGAACATACAGCTAGGTTTTGTTTTAATCTTGTAAGAGTTTTTGCTTTTATAGGTGACTTTTTCCTATTCATATATTTTGTAATCACGGATATGATTTGTTTTATTCCTACCATCTTATTTTAGGTTTTCTATATAATGTTTTCTTATTATTTTTCCTTTATTACTTTTACTGGATCGATCACATTTTCCTTGTTCCTCCACTTCCCCACTCTCCACTGGGTTTGGAAGTTCTACATCCTGTTCCTGCTAGTACCTAACATTAAATTTTAAACACGTCTTCGTTTCAAGGTGTATGTATTTTTATCATGTTAACAATTAATCAGCATAATCACCCCTAGAAAAAGAAAATCATTTTAGGCAATTTTGTATCCCCTTTCCATTTCCCATCTTACCACATTTTGTTAAAATGATCCAGAACCTAGCTCCAGACGGTCAAACTATTATTTTTAACATTAAAGTTCTACCATTTCAGGGTTTTTTCAAGATAAGTGTATATAACTAAGTGTATATAACTTCACTGTCATGTTCTGGGAATTATTTTTTGCTCCCTAATGTTTCTTATGCCTGAGTCTTCACTTCTTGGATTTATTAATTTTTTTTGTGTGATGTTTTAGTATATATATATATATATCTTATAGTGTTTTTTTTAAAAGGGCATGAGTCTGCATGTTCCAAGTTAAGTTTGTTCTCATACTTAAATGACAATGACTATAGAATTCTAGGTTTAAAACACTCATAGTTAGACACAATGTTCAAAAAACTGTCTTTTAGTATTTAGTGTCACGCATAAGAAGTCTGCTATTCTGATTCTCATTCCTTTGCATATAGCTTGTTCTTCTCTGGAAGAGTTCAAAATTTTCTTTTAAACTATGGAATTAAGATATTTCACCAAGATGTATCTAGGTGAAAAAGCACTCCTTCCTCCTGGTATGGCACTATCAACTAGCCCTTTCAATCTTACGACTCTTCTATCTTCTCTAGGAAATTTTCTTCTATTACATGTTTGATTAGATGAACATTTTCTATCCTTGATTATCTCTGTCTTCTAATTTTTCTTTCATCTTTCTTTTTTTGCTCTGTGTTCTGAGATATTCTTGACTTTCTTTCATATCATGAATTCAGAATTCTTGGACTGTCCATTTTGCTTTTCAACCCCTCCTCTAAGTTCTAATTTTAATAATCATATTCTTAATTTCCAAAAACTTTCTTATCTTCTCTTTCTTTTTTCAGAGAAGCTGGTTGTTTAACTTATAAATTTAGTATCTTGTTAAATATCTTTGAAGATAGTAATTAGTATTTTAAAAGTTCTCTTCTGTTTCTTCTTAGTCCACTTCGGTGCTTCTTTTCCATGGTATTTTGCTGATGAGTCTTTGTTGTCTGGTCTTATTATAAA
Source organism: Pteropus alecto (assembly GCF_000325575.1). NCBI lineage: Eukaryota > Metazoa > Chordata > Mammalia > Chiroptera > Pteropodidae > Pteropus > Pteropus alecto. The sequence continues at coordinate 2,405,350 of NW_006432451.1, read as the reverse complement.
AAAAAGAATTAAGCAAGATCAAACGTTTATAGCTACCTAGCACAGTATTTCTAAGCAGTTGAATACATTTCCATGGTAGGCCTTTTCCCAAAAGGGGTGGGCTAATTATAGCGATCTCTGGGTAAAGAGATTACAAGTATTTACTGAGCATTTATTATGTGCCGAGCACAATGTGCACAGGAAGACTGGGGACAGTTTTCCCACTGGCAACGTATGAAAAGATTTTACTTCAGAAGCAAAACACTTTAGCATATTTACTGTTGTGCAGAGCTGCTATTTCACTTTTCCCCCCTTCACGTCTGTTTTGAAAGTTCAAAGACACTTTACGTTCTCATTCTCTAGTCCAAGTCCTACCATGTGGAGTCTTCTGAGACAGGTCCTATTTTAGAAATCTGGCCTTCATGGCTTTAGCCTGGGAGCAAAAGTCACAGCCAGATCTTAGAGTAGTAATTTTCAATCCTGAGCTGCAAACGAGAATCCCCTGGGAAAGCTGAGGAGTTCTGTCTTTGGAGGTTTGAGGTTTTTATTTAACCGGTCCAAGCTAAAAGCCTGGGCATGAGGATTTTCAAAGCTCCCCAGGTAATTGTAAATCCAGCCAAAGTTGAGGATTGCCACACTAGAGGTTTACTAGCTCAGCTGTTCCATACTGTTTTATAACAACCCTGATGATTGCCCCATAGCCTGCTTTGGGTCCCTTGCACCAGCTGACTGGGCTTGGAGTTCTGCCCATGCCTGTTGAGAAGAACGGTATGTACCTCTGTGGAGGTCTTCTCTACACCTGTTTTGGGTTGGGTTTCCTGAATCTAGTTTCCATCAGTCAATTTTATCTACTTTACATATTCCAGAAGCTCTTAATAATTTCTGATCCATTTCTTGTATTCTCCCTGTTTGCCAACACTAATATGGATTTCTTCCTCTTTTCTGAAATCAGTTTCTACTCTCAGGCCCCATCTTTCACTTCAGTGGGATTTGGAGAAGAAAATGAGATGAGTGGGAAGAGTGCTCCAACAATTTGAATCCCGCAGATCAGGGGTCCCTAACTCCTGGACCTGACCATACCGTCCGTGGTCTGTTAGGAACGGGGCTGTACAGAGGCAGGGGAATGACGGGCGAGCAAGCGAAGCTTCATCTATATTTGCAGCTGCTCTCCAGAGCTAGTAGCAGCACCACCTCAGATCATCAGGTATTAGAATCTCATAAGAACACCGGTCCCTAGTGCCAAAAAAGGTTGGGGGCCACTGACACAGATCATTCTACTGAAATTTTCGCATTTGAAAATACTACCCATTGTCTGCATTCTTTGCTTGTAAAGTTGGTTGAAAGCACTGTGAAGCTAGAGGTTAGAAAGCCACATACAGCCGGCACTTTGATGTGCCCACTCCAAACACTTAACGAATTAGACGTGAGAGATGGGGAGTTGTGGTAAGGGGTCCTGGTGGCTATTTAGAGCATTATGTCAGTCCTATTGAATTTTCTAAGAAAGCAAAGCTTAAAAGTAACAACGTAGCCACTACTGGCAATTAAACTAAAGTAGGATGACTAAAGTATCAGTCATCATAATAATGTCAATTAGAATACCTTAGAACACAGTGACTTTTTTTAAATGCAAAAAGGACACTGAATAAAAATTACAAGATTGTCATCTTAATTGACATAACAAAAAGTACACTGGAATGGAATCTAAAAATTGATTTGCAAGCATTAGGATCCTGACAGAGACAGTAAAAGCCAAAATTTCTATGAGAAAGAATAAATCCTGTCTAACTAAGTTTTCTCTTTCACATAGAAAACAAACAAGTTATTAAAAGGAAGTAAAAGATCACTATTCGGTAAAAGCCTTTTGATTCAGTCTATAATTTTACTTTTCAACAAACAAACAAAAATCCTGAAGGAATATGATTTAGGTAAGATTATTATTAAGATATATATAATTAATTTGAAGACTGTTAGGACAAAAGACAAATTAATGATGGGTTCCAGGTTAACCCTGGTAGAACCAAAAAGATTTGCTGATGGATTGGATCTAGGATATAAGAGAAAGAGGATCAAGAATTTATTTCTTTAAAGGAAGCAAAACAAATGATATAAACATAACAGAGAAAAGAAATTGAATGCCACCATGAACTAGGCACCTTTCTTCATTTAACTGTCATAACAGTTTATGGGGGGCGGGAGATTATTATTCCCATTTTACAGATAAGAAAACTAGATGCTCAAGATGGTTAAGTAACTTGTATAGTCATAAAAATATCAAGATTCCAAATATATTTCAAGTCTGTTGCTCCCAAAGCCTGTATGGCCATGCCCCCACTACTCACTGTACCTTTACACAGAAGTGACAGAAACTTTGTAACTCTGTGTATCTATAATGACTTATAATGAATGATCATTGTCTGTTGTTCTATTGCACTGCAGAACTGGATTTAGTTCTAGGGTTTCTACCTGGTTTTGAATCTAAGTGCATGGCTGATGTTACAAAAAAAGGCAAACTGGTGAAGTACGAGAAGACTTCAAAAAGAACAATGTGATCTTGGTTTCTGACAAGGACTACTTTTAAGTCAACCTTCTGTCCTCCTCCCACACATAGCTAACTTGTTTCAAAGAGGGAAAACAGGACACCTTAACTTTGATAAATGAACATACAAGAAATTTTTATAAAATTGACTTGTCCCAGAAAACCAAAAAGGGCTTTTGGAAGAAAAAAATAAAAATTAACAATTTACTCTAAAATTTTCCAGTAAATTATAATCTAACAAGATGAGAGACAAAGGATCAGTCATTGCCTTTTCTTAAGATATTTAAAAGCAGAGAAAATAAAATTATATAAAGAATTATTCAAATACATTTAAAAATTTTCAATCATAGCATGTTACCCTTTATGCAAAAAAAAAAAATACATGTATCTGCTCATTTCTGCAAAAGAAATATGAGAATTAGAAACTAGTGAGATTAGTTACCAACAGGAAGAAATAATGGGGAAATGGGAACAAGTTAGCAGGGATGAGGGAGGAATAACACTTCTGAGTATATATTTTTGTATACAGTTGACCCTCTGTATCTGCGGGTTCTGCACCCAACTGTGAATCAAAAAAATTCGGCGGAGGGGGTGGGGGTGGGGGAGTTACGTTGCTGCTGACATGTACTATGTAGTTAGGCCTACGATGACTGCTTCTGTACTGAACATGCACAGACTTTTTTCTTGTCATTATTCCTTAAACACAGTATAACAATTTAGATAGCATTTACACTGTATTAGGTATAAGCAATCTAGAGATGATTTAAAGTATATGGGAGGATATGTGCAAGTTATATGCAAATACACCATTTTATATATGAGACTTGAGCATCGGTAGATTTTGGGATCTGTGGGGGATGGAGATGGGGAGAGTTGAGTGTGTCCTGAAACAAATCCCTTGTGGATACTGAACAATAACTGTAGTTTAGAATCTCATGGTAATGTTTCATATATCCAAAAAATAAATGAATAATTAAAATCAACCAGTGTGAGGGGGAACCACAAATGGAATGCAAACATAACCAATGAACCAAACTGTATTACAAATGTATAACATAACCATAGTGAAGAGAGTGAGGAAGAAAAGAACTAAGTTGGAAAACTGTTTTTAATGTATGCTGTAAGGCTAATGACAAGAGGAACTATACACAAATATTTTCTATTAAGGAAATTTGTTTTTCACAGGGACATGGGTTGGCAATTCTGAAAGTACCTTCTATATATTCTACAATGTGTGGATGATGAGAGCCAAGTTTCTCACTGTCGGAGAAAGTAGTTTCAAATAAGCACAGGAAGAGGTTAGAAGAAACCCACGGTGTTGGATTGGAATGGGAAGTGTCAGTATATACTCATAGTTTTTATTATGTATACAGACTAATATAGAAATACATATAAATGTGTGTATATGCATACTGAGGTACATGTATTTCCTAGTTTTGTCTGCTAAGAGATTCTTGAAACAGTAACATTCCATGAGTATACCTAGCACTTAGATCTTACTTTCTTGGAAAATGGTTAATTTTAAGCCCGGGACAGGGAAATTACAAATGAGCCTAGAGCACCAGTGATGCCGAAGTTACCAAGAGTTTAAAAAACAATGTAGCATGTACATTGAAAGGACACAAGAGCCAAACTGGAGAAGAGTTTCCAATGGCCAAATATGGGACAATCTGAGCAATAAAATAAGTAAGAATAGTAACATATAATAATCTACAGAAAAAAAAATCCATACTGATATAAATAAATAACTGAATAAATAAATGGGAGAAGAGGCTGCTCTTTCTTACAGCAGAGCTCCAATTAAATGTAGAAGGAAAAGTGGAGATAAAATCACCATTAGGCAAATATCACAGTAATAAACTGTTGCATGCAAAAATCATTCAGGGATGCTAAAATCAGTGTGTGAAGGTGCGATATAAAAGAAGATATTTGTATAGTCTCCTAGTATTTCACTCCCAATGAGATACTTAGTAATTAAAAGGAAAAACAGTAACTTTACAGTGGAGAAATATGGCAGACCTCTCCTTAACCAATGTTCACATCAGCAGTGATGAGACACCAACATCGTGTACCTCCTGACAATGAACTGAGAAGCACACATCACTTATGTGGTATTTTCCCCAAAATGTGTAACCTCAATCTAATCAAGAGAAAACATCAGACAAATCCAAATTTAGGGGTATTCTACAAAATAGCTGGCCAGTTGTCTTCAAAAGTATTAAAGTCATGAAAAACACAAAGAAAGAGTGATGAACTATCATAGACTGGAGGGGACAAAGGAGACATGACAACTAAACACAATGATGGATCCTGAATTTGATCGTGGACCAGAAAAAAGACATCAGTGTGGCAATTGGTGAAATTCAAACAAGGTCTGTACAAAAGTTACTGTTATTGTATCAATGCTAAATTCCCAATTTTGATAAATGTAAGATTTTAGCATTAAGGGAAGCTGGGTGAAGTATGTAAGGGAATTCTCTGTACTAGTTTCGTAACTTTTCGGTAAGTCAAAACTTATTTTAAAACAAAATGTTAAAAAAAAAGACTCCCATTGGAAATATTACCACCAAAGCAGGATTTGATTTAATTCAGCCTACTCTAAAGTTAACTATACAGTGGTAGTTTCGTGGTGGTGTCTGTAATTGGGAAAATGTTTCCCCTTTAGTTAACAAAAACCTTCAGTTTTAAAATATATAGTATGAATTGTTAAATGTGGGGAGTCACTGTATCATAGGGAAAAAAACCCTACCTTTGTATATGTTTGAAATTTTTCATAATTAAACATTTAAATACATGTTATAGACAAGCTTTTCAAGAAGTTATTCATATACTGAGGATAATTTTTTATCAGTCCTATAGCTTGCATAAACATTTAGAATTTTATCACGGAATCTTTAGGGTTGGTAGGACCTTAGATATCAAGAGGTCTACAGTGCCTGCATCCCTGTATAGGAAGGAAGCTAAAGCTCAGAGAGGTGAGGTCTAGTTAGAGACAGGTGAAGCCAGAAAGAAGCCTATCTCCTGATTTCTGGTCTAGGTATTTCTCCAACATTATCCATCTGAGCTCATCTTCATTTATTCTAAACCTTATCCTGAGTGATAACTAAATACTTCAACTGCAATAGTACAGCAATATGATTTAGAACTGTTTCCAAAGGGGGGGAGGGGCGGAGAATTTGAACTAAACTGCCAAACTCATAGAAATATGGGTCCAAAGTATATACAAAATTAAAGATAAGAAAATCAACTATTATTGTTTTAAATGAACTCTTAAATTTAAAAATAGGCCTTTTATCATAGTTCATATTGCCATCCTTATTTAGTGATTTTTTTCTTAATGGAAGTATTCTTGTTTTCTCAGAACTCTTTTTTGAAGTATTCCAGCACAGTAAATGGCATCTTTCAAACATTTACCCATGTAGAAAAGTGTTTACTTAACACCAAATGTGTATAAGGCACTGTAGGTGACGGAAACAGAAAGGTGAAGAAGACCCTAGTCCTCAAGCAGTCACTGTATACTGGGCAAATGGGCAAATGCTCATTGAATGCTAACTGACAAGTAGTGTACACAGTGGTGTAGACAATGTCCATTGGAAAGAAGAATGATCACTTATCCTAGTCCTCGGTCCTTATTCCCAACTTAGCAAATGAAAAAATGGAATAGTCTCAGATCACTCAACAAATGGCAAAGCAGACCTTGAACCCAGGTCTCCTGTTGTAGAATAGAATGAACACTATTATCTAATCTTGATCTAACTAAAATGATAAAACTGTTTTAATCTTGATGACAGCCAGTGAGATGGGTCTGGGAGCCCTGGAAGGGCATTACGATCTACTGCTTTTTAGTAACTGTGTAATGCTGGGCAATTTATGTCAAAATATACGTAAATCAAGTTGTAAGATATTTTCATTTTATAAGGGTTTATAAATGTCACAGATCTTCTTTATATAACTTTTTTAAATTTGCTTTTCTCACCTGGGGATGATAAATCTTACCGCATAGGGTTGTGAGAAATAAATGAATAAACATGTAGGGCGACTAACGCAGTTCTTGGAACACCAAGGAAACTATAGAGTAGGAATTCCTTGATGGATAGGGTAAACTGTTTTGGTTTTTTTTTTTTCTTTTTTTTTGAGTTTGGAGAGGCTAGCAAAGTACCTGGCACATACATACTGAATAAATATTTACTAACGAAGTCATTACTAAATAAATGTCAAATTTAAAACTATTCTTGATATATTCAAAAATTTATTTCTATAAACAGATTTAGAAAAAGAAATCTCAATTTTATCCATATAAATGGAACTCAACTTTTAAAGACTAGTTCCTTTCACAACAATACTTACTTTCTACTGTTGCTCCTTCGTTTGGGTTTGAGTATCCTTCTCCTTTCCGTTTGATTCTTCGGATAATGCCTCCATCTTCAAATAAATCCTCTCCTTTGAAATCAAGGAGCTCAATCTAGAAAGGAAAAATGGATTTGGCTGAGAAAAGACCAAACAATATCAATTTAACATATTTAAAGGCAAGGGCAACCAACTGTCCTTTCATTTTACAAAATAAAAATCTGTTTTATACTTATCTATGCATCGTAGTTATTGGAAGAGTAGGGGGAAAAAAGAACATGGCACTTTTCAATCCTTGGAAAGAACTTTCATGTAATGATAATGTCTGGAACCACATTCTGTGGGGCTGCAGTGCAAAGACAGACAGGAAATTCTAGGAACACTGCATAGTGGGCAAAAAGCCACAGTTATGAAGTACTGGCCCCAAACTACTTTGTCTGACTTGAGGGGCTACCACTTTTTCACCCCAGATTCATGGAATTCCCTTCTTAAAATGTAAGAATAAATCCTATAAATCAGGCCTACCTTCAACCGAGGGTGTATTTTACCTTGTTATGCTGTTTTGGGCATTTGTCCCCCTAATTTTTAAATCAAGTTTGGCCAAATATGGTGATTCAATACAGGATGAATACCTTATTATCACCACTGCTTCTAATGAAGATCTGTGACATTTATAAACCCTTATAAAATGAAAATATCTTACAACTTGATTTACGTATATTTTGACATTATCTCCCACATTTCCATTCTGTCTTCTGGTCAATTTTAATGTCACATTCACACCACTGACCAGAACCTTTATTCTTAACCCTGGTGTCTTTTGTTTATTTGGATATGACTTTTTTGTGCCAGAGACACGTTTCTAAGAAAGCACTGGTACACACCCCTTGGGTTTGTGGGAAACAATTCAAGAAGCCAAGCTCCAAAATAAACAAATTGGATCTAATTCTCAATAGCAAGCTTAGCTCCTTATTCCACGGCCTGTTGCTTCAGAGCCAGCACTACAGTAGAGCAGATGCAAACAAGGCAACATCACACACATACTTGCCTCAAAAAAGAGAGTTGCATTTGAGGGAATTTTGGGGATACTGCCAGCTGAGCCGTATGCATATTCTGGTTTGCACAGTAAATGGCACATCTCTCCCTTCTTCATGGTAGCCACCCCGATGTCCCATGCCTTGATAACTTGACCTGAGAGAAAGGAAAAGGTCAGTGGCTAAAACTGCAATCATATCACATAGTAAGCCTTGGTTTGCTGATGTGGGGCTTAGAACAAGTGACTCCATTTTAGACCTGTTTCTCTTTTTAAGCAAAAGCTATAGGCCATATTTAACAACATATAATTGTCATAAAATGAAAGTTCAAACAAATTTCCAGTTCTTTACACTATATACTCAGCTAGGAAGTAAGGGCTACAAAAGAACTCAGTAAAAGCTACACTGAGAAATTGTGATTTTTTTTTTTTTTTCTGAGGGCTATCAGAGAAGATTCCCTGCTGAGTAGGATATAAATCGTGTCAATTTCTCAACTGCTCAAAGATTAAGTTTTGAAAAGTGGCAGTAACATAATCTTTGAAATATGGCTGGGTTGCAGTTGTTGCTTAATTTATAATTTCAACCATAATAATAAGTGAATGTTTTCTAGGCAGAGATGAAACAAAAATAGTATAGAAAATGAAATTTGTCCTAAGGAAGCTTGTAATTTAGTTGGGTAGAAAAAAACAAACAAGAAACCAGAAAAGCATAAATTGCATAAAAGAGCCCACGAAACAGATTTTTTCTCAGAATGTAGCACAAGATAAAATACTTTTTTAAAAAACAAAATGGTATGTGTCCTTTTGTCAAATCAGTTTTTTTTTTTTTTTTGCCAACTTCCAGGAAACTACAAGTTAATTTTAGTTCTCAACTACAGAACTATCTAATCTATATGTCTTAAAATAAGCAGTCTCAAATTCGTTGGGAAACAATAAAAAATGTAGGTAATTTAACGGGATAAAATACAAAAGTAAGGTGCTATGTCAACCAAAAACTTAAGTATTCAAAGTGGGATCAGATAAGCAACGAACTCCAGTGGAAGTGAATCTGAAGAGAGCTATCATCTTGAACTGAGAGCTGGTGGTAGGATGTTAGAATAGGGGGACCCTATACTAAGGCATGTAAGGAGAGAGGAATAAAGCATTTGAGACTCATGACATTAGCTTAGTCTTCAGTAAGTACTATAAATTTTCAAAATATCAGATATTCTTATTTTACTTAAGAATTTATAATATATGACTATTAAAATGCACAGATATGAAGTGAAAGATAAGAGATGATCCACTTCCTCCATGTAGGAAGCCACTGTTGTTTCTTTTGTATCCTTCCAGTGTATGCTGTCATGTTTCTAAAAGTTAATTTAAAACATAAATGATAGCATACTATACATTCAGTTCTGAACTGTTTTATTTAATATATAACAGATGTTCTTTGACTTGATAGTTACGTCCTGATAAATCCATTTTAAGTTGAAATATCATAAGTCAAAAATGCATTTAATAGATCTAACCTACCAAATATCATAGCTTAGCCTAGCCAGTTTCTACTGAATGTGTACTGCTTTGGTACATTGTAAAAAATTGTTAAGTCAAACCATGGTTAAGTTGAAGACCGTCTGTATCTTGATTACTCTCCATCAGAAGAAAGGAGAATATGCATTTTAGAGGTTAAAAATGCAGCCTCGGAATGCCTGGATTCAAATACCAGGTCTGCCCCTTACTAGTCGTGTGACCTTGTGCAAGTTATTTAACTTCGGTGCCTCAGTTTCCTCATCTGCAAAATAATAAGATACTAGTACCTGCCATAATAGTAGTAACTGCCATGTAGTTGTTTTAAGAATTATTAAGACTATGTCAAATGGCATGGCAAAGCATGCAGCATATAATACGTACTTAATAAAGGACAGTTATCATCATTGTAAATACAAATAGATCTACCTCATTCTCCACTGTGGGACCACTCCACAGTGACTGCATAGTATTCTAGTCACTCTCCTATTGAGAAACACATAGTACCAACAGTACTCTAATAAGGATATTTGTCTATTTATGTTTGCCTACTTTGTGCAAGTTTATCTGGAGGGTAAATTCCTAAGTGCAAAGGTAGTGTGCATTTTCAATGTGACAGATATTGCCCAACTGTCCTTACAAAATGGCTATATCAATTTATATGTCCATGCATAGTTCTACTGCGAAAATAGTCCAGAATTATGGGAAAAAATGTAAAATCTGTTGATAGGCTGCTTTCCTGTCACTGATGCTCTTCAAAGACTGTTTTAGTGTGGGCCACTGAGAATTTTTTTTTTTTTTTTAAACTATCAACTCTTGATATTTTAAGAGATAGCTTACACACTCCTTCAGGAAATCTTTGCATTGTAGGAGTTCTACTGTACATTCATTCAAGACATTTGGCCATTTATTTGCGAGCAAAAGTCTGTCTCAGTACTAGGAATACGAAGGTGGCCATTCCCTTCTTCCAAGGAACATGCAATGCAGAATGGCTAGTGGAGGAGAAAGATACATGCACAATGTATAAAACAAGAGGCATTTGCCTTGGGGTGAGCGTTGGAACAATTCGCAAAAGCTTAATTCATAGATGATACGTATGCTAGGCCTTAGAAGCTGGAAACATCGGCCTGTTAATTAAACCTACAGGACCCCCAACCTAAATAAATCATGGCTGTGCCTTTGCTTTTCTTCTCATTTGGAAACATTAAAGCTTCTCTTACTGAATGAAACATACTGAGCAAAGAGCCAGAAGGATATGGACACAGGTATGTTTCTAAAATTGACAGTACTGAGACTCTTAAAAAGCATCTTCTGATTAAACAAACAAACAAAAACAACATACTCAGTATAGAACACTTAGAAAAGCATAGAGAATAAAAAACCTCTGAAATCCCAGTACCTGGGGTAAACTGTCAATTTCTTGGTTCATTTCCTTCAAATTATGTATTTGTTTGCATAGTAAACAAATACATAATTTGAATTTTTGTCCATATATTAATATATATTACATATACATTCTTAAAATTCTGATTATAATTTGGTTTTGTAGCCGGCTCTTTATATTTCACATTATGTGACTGTTTTTCTTGTTAAAAGATCTTTTAATAGCTAGATACTATTTCATCTTTTGGATATGCCATAATTTCATTATTCTCATTAATAAACGTGGAGGTTTTCTTTTTTTTTTTTTTTACTATTATTATAAAGTTTCAGTGAACAAATTTGCACCTAAATCTTTACATGACTTTTTTTGGCACAGTAAAAGCCTCTTACCTGACACAATAAGGACTATAGTTGGGTTGATTTAAAATGCTGCTTTAACTGACAACTCATAAAAAAAAAAAAAAAAAACATGCATACCTGAAACTTTTGACTTAAAATGGATAGAAGTGCATTAATTCACTAACCTTTTGTTAGAAGGCCAAGGCCTTGTCTCTGAGTGTGGCTTCAGTGAAGAGTTCTACCTCATTTTTACTATAAATTTTAAACACTTGTGATATTTCATTTGCAACTTATAATGTGAGTTTCTTTAAAGTGGAGTAAGAACCTGAAGACACTTATACCGTAATCAGTGTGCAGAATCGTTCTGGTAAAAAAGTATTCTGAACGGCCTCTATATTGTCTTTTACCCACCCCTAATTTGATAGTCATTTAAAAAATGCCTTTGGCCAGTGGCCTCCAACATTTTTGGGACCAGGGATTGGTGCTCCTATTAGAATCTAATGCCTGATGATCTGAGGTGGAGCTGAGGTGGTGATGCTAGCGCTGGGGAGCGGCTGCAAATACAGATGAAGCTTCGCTAACCTCCTGCTGTGTGGCCTGGTTCCTAACAAGCCACGGACTGGTACTAGTCTGCAGCCTGGGGACTGGGGACCCCTGCTTTTAAAAGCGATTCGCTTTATTGTCTTCCCAAAAATGTTCAACTTAGTTTTCACAGAAATAATTACTTTTCATATAAATTTCAATGTTTTATAAACAAGTAATGAAATTATATAATTACAAAGAGTACAATGGATATAAACCAGTTTCAAATGAATCTTAGCAACAACCTGAGGAAGAAAAAAGCAGCCCCTAATGTCTGAAAACTGCCTGACACAGCTTGGTGATGCCTGAAGTTGGCCTTGGTCATATAGCCAGGCCATGCTATTCTCCTGTTCAACATAAACAATCTCACAAAACATCAACGACAGACAAGGTCACTCTGAGACCTTGAAAAAGACAAAACAAGAAAAACTTCAAAATTTTGTCTAAACATGGACAAAAAACAAGGTCGTTGTGTAACCTACAGAATACCAAACATCCCCCTCTCCTGGCTAATATGAGTGACTGCTACTTCTCTAGCAGGTATAGCTTTAGCCTCCTTCTAGTCAGCCTTTCTAGATAAGATTTATTAAGAAACCCAAAGAATCACCCCACATTCTAATAATATCCAATCCAGAGCAAAGCCCCTCTTCCTTAAACCTTTTCCCAAAATCACCCAACACAAGCCCAAATCCTATAATAAGTCCTTATGACTTAATGCACGCATACTGTGCATTCTCCCTCCCTACAATGGTAATAAATCCAACTTGTTCAATTACAGATGTGTTCTCAGTGGTCTGTGGCTGGAGGGCATTGACAAGAGTAACTCAACTGGCTGAAGCAATGTGTGGGACCACTCCACAGAATAGGAAACCAGCAGTATTACTTAGTTTATTTACAAACAAATAAAGAGCATCAGTTAATTTGGAGTTGGTTAAGCAAAGCTTCTACCAGACTTCTTTAGGTTCAATTCCTAGAAGTAGAATTACTGGTTCAAAACATAAATGGTTTTAAGATTCTTGATCTTAATTGGAGGTTTAATATACCAAGAATGTATAAATGTAATTTACTGTTACACTTAATCAGGACTTTAATTCTAATAGCTCAAACACAATTCATCAATTTCAGTTTTTATTCCACTTGTAACAAAATCTGAAATAAGCATATTTAGACAAATGTATAATGTAGCAATCCTTAAGTTAAAATGCTTTTTATATGTACCTAACTGTATGCAACTGAAAAAGTTTAAAAGTATGCAAAGTCCAGTGTAAAAGCAGTGTATTATACTTTTTTCCTTCTACAGAATATTATAGAATTTGTTCTCATTAAAAAAAATCATATAGTGCATTTTGAAACATAAAATTTTATAGGTTTAATGTGGCTCATCAATTATTAACAAGTGTACCACTCTGGTGGGTAATTTTTAAAAGGAAGGACTATACAATCTCTGTACCTTCCACTCAATTTTGCTGTGACCCTAAAATTGCTCTAAAAAATTGTCTGTTAAAAAAATCACACTTTTTAACATAACATTTTAAAACACAAAATTTTAATCATCGAATACTTTCAGTTACAATAAAGACTATAGTGACTACTTTGAAACATTCTTTTCTCTGTACTGTTTAAAACTTTTTTATTTGTGATAAAATACACATAACGTATATTTTACCATCTCACCATTTTTAAGTGTACAGCTCAGTACTGTTAAATATATTCACATTGTTGTGCAACCAAATTCAAGAACTTTTACATCTTGCAACACTAAAACTCTACCCATTAAAAAACTCCCCATATTTCTTCCTGCCCCAAGTTGTTGATAAGAATTTCATTCTATTTTGTTCCTATGAGTTTGATTCCTCTAGATTCCTCTAGATGTAAGTGGAATTGTACATATTTGTCTTTTTGTGACTGGCTCACTTTGCTTAGTGTAATGTCCTCAAAGTTCATCAGTGTTATTGCATGTGTCAGAACTTCTCTTTTTAAAGGCTGAATAATATTCCACTGTATGTATATATATGAGATTTTGTTTATCTGTTTACCTGTAGATAAACACTTGGGTTGTTTCCACCTTTTGGCTATAGTGAATAATGCTGCTATGAACATGAGTGTACAAATACCTCTTTGAGATCCTTTCGATTATTTTGGGCATGTAACCAGAAGTGGAACTGCTATATTGTAAGGTAATTCTATTTTTAATAATTTGAGAAGCTGTTATGTTTTCCACAGTGGTTGCATCATTTTCCATTTGTACCAACAGCACACAAGGGTTTTAATTTCTCCACAACCTCATCGACACTTTGTTTTTTGATAGTAGCAATCCTGATCAATCAGTGTGAGGCGATACCTCATTGTTTTGATTTGCATTTCCCTAATGACTTGTGATATTGAGCATCTTTTCATGTAGGCCATTTAAATATCTTCTTTGGAGAAATGTTTAAGTCCACTGCCCATTTTATAGTCAAGTTATCTGGGGTTTTTGGTTGTTGAATTACAGGAGTTTTTTATGTATTCTGGATATTAACCCCTTATCAGATATATGATTTGCAAATATTTCCTCTCATTCTATAGGTTGCCTTTTTTAACTGTTATTGTATCTTCATGCGCAGATGTTGCTTAATACTGATGTAGTCCGATTTATGTATTTTTTAATTTTGTTGCCTGTGCTTTTGGTATCATACCCAAGAAAGAAATCACTGCCAAATCTAAGAAAATAATATAGTTTTAGGTCTTATGTTTAAGTCTTTGATCAATTTTGAGTTAATTTTTGTATATATTGTAAAGTCCAACTTCATTTTCTTGCATATGAATATCTAGTTTGGGAAAAAATCAATTGTTGAAAATACTGTCCTTTCCGTACTGAATGGTCTTAGTGTCCTTGAAAATTATTGACTATGGAACTTTTAAATACATGTTTGCATTTGAAATATGAGCATACTTAAAATAACAGGATTATACAGAAAAAAATATTTGTTTACTATGGGAGTAGAAACGAAGAAAATATTTTAACTGTAAAAAGTTTTCCTTTCAAAATACAAAAGTTGATAAATAAATATAAAGTTAATTACTAATAAGTTTCAGATTATTAAAAATATATGATTCATTTCTGCTGTACTTTCATTGAAGGATTTTCAGGACTTAGTACCCACTCTTGAGCTGCAATATTTTGCAAGTATTTTTTTTATTACAGATGAGCTCTAATAACTCCATTTTAAATACTGCAGTCACAACAGAATCCCCAAACCCTAACCCTAGCATGAATTTCCACTGAATATTTCTATTCATTCCCTTGGGAGAACAGGTACCATATAAGGGATCAAGAGAGTTCAATGTATATGTTTGCTACAGTACTTTTATATTATTTTTCTTCATTTTGATGAAGTAGATACTGCTATAATATAACATTACAAATTAACAGTTCTTGTTTTATACAGGTAACCAAATACATTATTTTATAGAAGTTTTATGAAAAGTATTGCTCTATTATCATATTTCTAATTGTCACCTTAAGGGGGCCTTTACAGGTTCTGTCATTGTGCTGGTTTTAGTCTTTTTCAATTCCTGTTCCTATACTTTATACAGAAAGTACAAGAATGGAATCAAAGACTCAGAATTAATCCTAAAGCTCTTCTACAGAAGCCTCCTTTTGATAGGCGCAGGGAAGGTTAGGTGGCTCATTCATGTTAACATACCACAGTACAGACAGAAGAGAGGAACCCTGGGTGCCTAAAACCCAACTGGATGCT
The DNA here is from genome assembly GCF_000325575.1 of Pteropus alecto. Lineage (NCBI taxonomy): Eukaryota > Metazoa > Chordata > Mammalia > Chiroptera > Pteropodidae > Pteropus > Pteropus alecto. Next base: position 2,389,902 of record NW_006432451.1, on the reverse strand, counting down.
CTCCCCATGAGATCACACTCTCTCTAGATAGGTGTGTCACACGTCCCATATCAATTCAAAATTACCTCTTTTCTGTTTGCTCAGAATTATAGGAAACATGACATTCAACATAGAGTTGTTTTACTGAGAAAACCTGGGTAGAGTAGGTGGCAGTATAAATTCTCAGCAATTCTCAAGTCTGCTTACAAAGATAACTGCTGAGAGAAGACTTAACTTAAATCTATCAACTTCTTCAAGACAAAAATTCAGAGTAGAGCAAGCATTTGGGGCAGTGGGAACAAATGGGTCTGATGAGGCCATTTACTCTGCAGTCATCTAAATTAAATAATGATGTCAGCGCCATGTTGGTGGCCCTAGAGGTTCACACATCCTTAAATCAACAAAAATTTTTTAAATTCTAATTTATTTTTCATTATCTGCTATATCAAGAAAAAGAATCCAGTTGATTTTGATTGCTATCTTATCGAAACACAAGATTAATCTCACACAAGCCATTAATTCACTAAGGACCCAAAGGAGAAGGGAGCACTGGCATAGCCAGCACTAGAACTTGGAGAGAGAACACCTGGACAGGAAGCATAGGTCACTATAACATACAAATGTCTGTGAGTACCAGGGAAGACAGAGTGGCAGAGGCAGAAAGAGTTTAACTCCTTAGTTTCTCACTTGCTGTTTCCTTTCCCAGATCACTGCTTAGTTAACGATTTAACCAATTCGTAGAGTCAGAAAAAGTAAGAGGTTATAGTAAACACTGAGCCATGGTGGTAGATAGGGGGATTACCCCTTTTTTCCTGCACTTAATCTGAGAATGAACTAGAAGTCTGTCATACCTGTGGTAAAAAAATAAAAAGACATTGTAATTTAGCTATGGATTTGCAATAAGCCATATGGTCCACAAAGTACAGTGTGATGTATGAGCTATTATTATTCTTAGAAGATTAAAAAATAAGAATATTAAATTAACTAAAGATATTTAAAAGCATTTGAAAAGAAATTAGTAAAAATCACATTTAAAACTTGAAAACAGTGGTTCTTAACCTTTTTTTTTTAAGTCCCCTTTAAAACTTAATTTTAAGACTCCAAATTTTTGCTGAAA
>NW_006432451.1:2344958-2384860 GCF_000325575.1 Pteropus alecto | reverse complement strand
TAAACACTGAGCCATGGTGGTAGATAGGGGGATTGCCCCTTTTTTCCTGCACTTAATCTGAGAATGAACTAGAAGTCTGTCATACCTGTGGTAAAAAAATAAAAAGACATTGTAATTTAGCTATGGATTTGCAATAAGCCATATGGTCCACAAAGTACAGTGTGATGTATGAGCTATTATTATTCTTAGAAGATTAAAAAATAAGAATATTAAATTAACTAAAGATATTTAAAAGCATTTGAAAAGAAATTAGTAAAAATCACATTTAAAACTTGAAAACAGTGGTTCTTAACCTTTTTTTCTCAGGTCCCCTTTACATCTTAATTTGAGGACTCCAAATTTTTGCTGATATATCTATTGATAGTTGCCATATAAAAATTAAAAAGTTATATACCAATTCATTTAAAGATAAAAATAACCTCAGTATGTTAATAATTTATTTTTATAAAAAATAACTATTTTCCAAAAAATAAAATTAGTGAAGAAAGTGGCATTGTTTTGTAATTTGACAGATGTAAAATGTATCTGACTTAATAAAAGACAAGTAGGTATTCTCACACCTACTTTTGCATTTATCTGTTGCAATTTTGGTTTAAGTATATGGAAAAAAATTCAAACCCACATATAGTTGGAAAAGGTAGGAATACTTTAATAGCCATTTCAGATAATTACAAATATAATCATCTGATACTACATCAAAACTGGACAAGTGGTAGTTTCATAAAGGTTAGTTGCAATGTAGAACCTGAAAACATATCAATGAACTTTTCATATTATAGTACATTAGTACATATAGTACATTTCATATTATAGTACAATGGTTCATTTCGATCATGACTGGAATCAAACTTCTTTCCATTTGCCAATCTAGCCTGTATATTGAATGTATCTTTTACTTATGCATAACTTTACAATATCTTGCATTGGTAAATGGAAAATGAGTTATACAGATCTTCCAAATGTTAACAGATTTCACTGTATAATATTTTTAAAATCACATACATTAATACCCATTGATCTCATCATTTAGTCTTTTAAGTTTTGGGAAGCTGTCAAGCTTAAAGTGGCAGATATAAATTTTCCAAAACTGTAATTTTCATTTGAAAACTCAATGGTAACAAATACTGTCAGTTGTTTTCCTTGAAGCGACAGACTCCATTCATTTTCAAGAAAATATCTGCTAAATAGTGAATAATCATACTTTTTGCCCTTTCTAGTAAAAATGGTGTTTCATGAAAAAAAAAAAATGCAGCTAGTTCAGCTCTCAACTAAAACAAGTAGTTTTCTTGAGATAACCACTGTACTTGGGTATGCAGTGTGCTTTATGTATGCTTCCCATTCTGTCAAAAAATATTAAAACAATGTGAAACTCAGAACTGACTTAATATTTTTTATACTATACCAAAGACATTCTTAAGTGAAACTGGCTCCCCATCCCTTTTTTTTATTTAAATAGTAAATGAGGGCAGTAAAGAATACACGGGATCATATCAGAAGAGTTTGAAGAAACACGGCAGAGTGAGAGATCCCCAGATTCCTCCCCTTGAAACAACAAGCTGAACATCTAAAACTCAACGAAAAACACCCAAACTGCACACCAGCATGTCTGAGCGTGGGATCTGCGCATAAGAGATACCACAGGTTTACAGGAAACATAAATGAATTAAATGGCAAAATGTATAGTGGATATATACATAGACTATATCTTTATTATACTTACTGCACTGAACTAAAATTTACTATATGTGAGAAGTTAGCTAATCCAGTGAAGACTGAGAGTATGCTAATGAATGAAGTACCAGATGGAAAAACGTAGTTAGTGCAGTTATTTTCCTTTAGCTGTTATCCTGCAAGTAAAAGCAACTTTAAGGAATATACACCTTGTGGATCACACAAATGGAATAAAAATGCTCTAATAAAAGTCATATGTTTGAAAAGATTCTGCAGTGTAAGAGACTGCAAGGAATTAGTTGGCTGAGTCAGAGTTACTGGGTGTATCTGTAATATTTATATTAAAAAATAAGAAAAAAAATTTAAGAGTATATTCATCAAAGAAATTAAAACAAGTAGTAACAGAAATAATCAAAATACATCATCAGAAAAAAATAATTGCTTGAGATAAAAATATGCTTTCCAAATTTAAAATTGGAATGAAGTGAATATCAGATTGGTTAATACAGAAAATCACATAAGTGAACCAGAAGACAAACTCAAGAAATTCTCACAGTCCTAATGAAAGAAAGAAAAAGAAAGAAAGAAAGAAAGAAAGAAAGAAAAAGAAAGAAAGAAAAAGAAAGAAAGAACAAACGAACGAACGGACAGACAGAGACAGACAAAGACAGACTACACAGCTGCTGGTACAGTTTGGTGCCACTGTCTAGATTTGTGCTAAGGCACCAATGGTTGGTTAGTTGGTTGGTGGGTGGGTGGGTTATTCGCTCGCTCACTCACTCACTCACTCATTCATTCGTTTATATGAGGCAAACCTTGGTTGACCTCACAGATTGCAAAGACCTAGTCAGCTTACGATCCCTTATTCTTTTATTTTTTATACCTACAACACTTGGTCTTCCTAGGTGGTCTCCCATCCAAGTACTAAGCAGGCCCAACCCTGCTTAGCTTCTGAGATCAGATGGGATCAGGCTTGTTCAGGGTAGCATGGCTGTAGACAACACCAATGGTTTTGATCACTGCAGGTTTTGTACCATCAGTGCAAATGTTAACATAGTAAAACTATAAATAATATCTTAGTATTAAAATAATTTTGACATTATGGAGCCCCTAAAAGGATCTCAGGGACCCCCAGGGATCCATGGACCATAATTTGAGAACTACTACTCTAAAATATCTGTACTTTTGGCAAGTATAGGATCCACTAGCTCCTATGTAATATAAATAGTAATAAATTTATGCAAAACACAACTCAAAAACTACTCTCTTACCTTTGCCAAGATTAAAGACAAATGGTTCATTTCGATCATGACTGGAATCAAACTTCTTTCCATTTGCCAATTTTCCATTGTAATGGACATAAACTTTGTCTCCAATCATTGGTGTTTCCTCACTATTCCCCACTCTTTTAACAATCTAGAAAAGACAAATATCAAGAAAAAAGAGGTGGAACTTTTAACTTCTAATCAGAGAACCGAGAAATCACATAGTCCATTTCATATTACTCAGGCAGATTTACAAATAATTTTGTCTTTTCTAAAGGCTCCCTTCCTAGTTCTCTTAATAACCCCCAGTGTTAGAGAATTGCCCCGTTCTACTCTAAATCTTTAATGCTATATTCAATTTTATTGTTAATCACACTATTCTCTCAAAATAATGAACCAACATACCCTACTTCTTTGGTTTAATGCTCCTGCCCCTCTCCCAAAACAGAGCTAGTCCATATACAAACTGAATTAGACCAAAAAGATTAGTAGACTTTCAAAAACATTCAAAAAAGTCCAAAGCAAAGTTTCAAAGGTGACGTTTTATTTACTTCTCTCCTTTGCTAAAAACATTAGCTTTGACTAGATTCCACTAGCTTGATTTAATTTCAAAAAGCCCAATTTCCTGGTATAATAGGTTAAACTTCCTACTATCTGAAGAATATTCAATGTATAAAAAAACAGTATCACTGCACAGTTTTATATGATACTGAATGTTTTCTAGTAAAGGAAATGCAAAAACAAAAATAACAACAAACAAATCCCTCCAAGCTGAAAAATATTTAGCTATTGTAAAATCAAGTATATTTATTTTGTTCTTGCTTGGCCGAGAAAGCCACTAATGCAGTTGGTTAGTTCTGGGAAAAGAAAATCAAATCCGGGCATGTGATGGTGAAATTTATTCTGTCAACTACCTATGCCAAATTAATCATCTTTATTAGATAACAGAGGGTGGTAGCTAATGTCCAGTGAACATCTTTTTGGGGGTAGGGTCTGAATTTTTATCTAAAGAATTAAATTATTTGCTCCTAAATTCTTTGAGATGTGTCCCTCTTGCCTCACCCTCATATCATCACATCAACACTCTGAACTCAAATCTACAACTTTCTTAGTTCAAAAGCTTGGGCAAAAAGAATCATAACTAGAACTCCATCAAAAAACTGTTAGAACTAATCGATGAATTCAGTAAAGCTGGAGAATACAGAATCAACATTTAAAAATCAGTTGTCTCTACATACTAATAATGAAATATCTGAAAAAGAAACAATTCTAGAAATGCAGATTAGAACCACAATGAGATGTCACCTTATCCCTGTTAGAATGGCTACTATCAAAAAGACGAGATAACAACTGTTGGTGAGTATGTAGATAAAAGGGAACCCTTGTGTATCATTGGTGGGACTGTAAATTAGTACAGCCACCACAGAAAAGAGTATGGTTTCTCAAAAATTTAAAACTAGAACTACCATATGATCCAGCAATCTCATTTCTGGATATAAATCCAAAGAAAACAAAATCACTATCTTGGAGAGGGAGCTGCACTCCCATGTTCACTGTAGCATTGTTCAAAACAGCCAAGCCTTGGAAGCAAACTAAGTGTCCATTGATGGCTGAATAGATAAAGATGTGAGATATATATATATATATATATATATAGAGAGAGAGAGAGAGAGAGATACTCCCATGTTCATTACAGCATTATTTATAATAGCCAAGATATGGAAACAACTTAAGTGTCTGTTAATGGATAAATGAAAAAAATATGATATATATGGAGGGAGGGAGATTATTCAGCCATGAGAAAGAAGGAAATCATGCCACTGGTGACAGTAAGGATGGACTTTGAGAGCATTGTGCTAAGTGAAATAAGCCAGACAAAGAAAGAAAAATACGGCATATCACTTATACGTGGAAGCTAAAAGAGCTGAATTCACAGAAATGGAGAAGGGAATGGTAGCTGCCAGAGGCTAACGGGTGGGGAAATGGGGAGATGTCAGTCAAAGAGTATAAACTTTGAAATGTAAGATTAATTATTCTGGGGAGCTAATGTATAGCATGGTGACTATAACGACACCATATTATACACTTGAAAGTTGCTAAGAGAAGAGATCTTATGTGTTCTCACCACAAAAAAAGAAATGGTAATTATGTGAGGTGATAGAGGTGTTAACTAACCCTGTGGTAATCATTTTGAAACATATAAATGTATCAAATCATCACATTGTACATAACATTACAGGTTAATTATATTAATAAAGCTAGGAAAATAATTATAATTTTAAAAATTAAGAGCTACTTAAAAAACCATTACCGCCCTTCGAGGACTTCAAAGGGAAAAAAGTTTCGAAAAACTAATCTAAAAGAAATCCCATGATATTCTGAAAGTGCTCATATTCGTAAACTGCATGTAGCATTTGGGAGCCTGAGTCTCACCTGGAAGGAATATACATTTTTAGAACTATGAACAAGTAACTGGGCATGTGGATGAATGGTTACCAGGAAGTCAGAAAGCTGTCCACACTAGCAAGTGCTCCTGTGGTATCACTTAAGGTTTCCCCAGCAAGATCAACTTGTGCCTAAATCTGGAGTTGCCTTAAGGATACCATTTAGTCTCCATTCATTTAAAAAATGTGAGCCCACAATGTAATTTTATCTTCCTGGGCTAGGTAGGTATTGGTCTTTTTTTTTTTTTTAATATATAATCATTAATAAGAGATTATACCATAGGCAAGGCACTGTGCTAAATGCTTTATGTAATCCTGATAACTCTATGAGGTAGGCAGTATTATTCTAGTTTTACAAATGAGGAAACTTCATGCAGACAGGTTAACGAAATTGCCCGGGGTCATATAGTTAGTAGATATATTTAATCTTAACCAGAAGCCCCATAGTGAAACCTGAGGCTCTAGACAGTGATAAATAATATGATTTAAAGGGCTTACAATCTCAAACTGTTTCTTACAAGGCTAAAAATCTTATTAGTTTATTCCCTAGAACAAAACAGGGCCTGAGGCAAGTTGGGGACTGTGTTCTCTGTATGTGTGCTCTGAAAAGATGAAAGAGGAGGGAAATGCTGAGGACACGCTGCAGAATTTCCACTGTCTCTAAGAGCATCCTGAAATCTGGGATGAGTAATTCGTATATCTACAAGGTAGAAAGGCTTCTGAAAAAAGATATCAAGATATAAATCAATAGTATAAAACCCTTATTCTATAGTTCCAAGTCTCCAAAATTTGGCTTGGCACACAGCAAGCTAATAGTAAAACATGTATATTCAAAAAAGATTCAGGCACAGAAAAAAAGTTGTCATGTAAGCAACATCAGACAAAACAAACCAAAAAGTTCTCATTTGCTACGGTGACACAAGTACTTAAAATCAGCTTAGCGTTAATATTTAGAATGTGTAAGACAATGTTTTCAGAAAAAAAAAAAAAAAAATTAACTCAATTATGCAAAATTTTTATGTATAACAAGAAATAACTTAATATGACTAAAGCCATTTTAACCTCTTTCAGCTTTAGTCGATTCACTTATGTGGCATATAAATACATATTTTCCATATATAAATAGAAGAATCAAGAGGTGATCATCTCACAAGACTTGTGAGATACAAATTAAAAAACACATAAAAATGATTAACTATAAAGTGAAGAAAATATAAAGTGTTTTAAAAGGAAGAAAGCTAATTCAAAAGTGAGACATACTGTCTGATGAAACCTCAAAAAGTATCTTCACAGCACAGGTACGCTATTTGTATATAAAAACAAATCCTTTTGAACTTTGCAAGTTAGCGTTTCTTTTTCCTTAAAAAAAAAAAAAAAGACTTTTGGCTAGCTTTAATATACTTAAATATTATATTAAAATAACAACCCATTTGTACACTCTGAGAGTAAGACAGCCTTTTGGAGTCAGACATAACTTGGATCTGAACCCCAGGGCTGGGGTCTGTCATATTTATTTAGATATGATACATGTTTTACTATTAGCAAGTTAATTTACATAGCTGGGCCTCCGTTTTGCCATCTATGTTCTGGGATTAAAAAAATCCCTCATGTTACAAGATGAAATGAGAATTTAGCTGTAGTTTTTGGCACTTAGTAAGCTTTAATAAAGATTATCCACCTCCAGCCGCTCCCCCAACCCCCAACTTTTACAATCTTTTTGGATAGCAAATTTCTCCATTCATCCCTGTGGCCTCACCTTTAATACTCCTCTATCTTTCTTAGAGGTAATATCCTCTCCCTGCTCAGCAACAGCTGCTGCCGGGCTTCCTCCATTGTTCTTGGCACCTTCATCAGTAGTCATTATCTTTCATAAGTAGAAAACCTGCTGAGAAGAAATATGTTTTAGGAAAAACATCACTTCTTTATGTGTCTTAAAATGCCCTCGGAAACTGAGCTTTACTTCACCTAAGATATACTCAGGGGCAATAAGGTTAAACAGTAAAAATGAAAACAAAAACATTTGCAATGAGCATGTGCTGATGTCATGACGCAAGTAAATAAATATCATCCAACTCTTCAATTTCCCATCCAGCTCTGGTCCCAAATTAGACAGCAGTACAAGTCAGGTTAGGTAGTGATTATATTCCTTAACATAATTACACATTGAAGAGTAGTCCTTTCAGAACTTTGAAAACGTCCTTTCGTAGAGCCATATTCTTGACAGAAAATTAAGAACTTACCGGGTAATCTGATCAAAGAAATGACAACATATCATCGTGGTAAACAGAACAGGTTTGGGAACCTGACAGCCCCCAGTCTGAGTCCTAGCTCCAGCAACAGCTGTTTGACATTTGCAAATTTACTTAATCTCATGGAGCCTGTTTCACATCTATAAAATGGACATAGTACACTGTTCATAGAGTTACTGTGAGGCATTAATAAGATAACATGTTAAGAGATCAACAGAGTCATAGTTAAAAATGTAAGCATTTATTACAATTATTTTTGGGTCTTCTACATTTTTCATTTCCTGCTCAAAAATACCTATGGAATGAGATTCTTCCCTAGCATGATCTTCACAGCTCTTCACAATCTATCCTAACCTATCTTCCAGGTCTAACTTTACTACTTTCTTTTATGTTTTTTCATGCAGCTCATGCTCTAGCCAAACCAGACCAATTCCTCATCCATAACGAGCCCTGTGCCTTCCCATCTCCACTGCTTTTGGTGACTCTTTTTCTTCCCCATTCTCCCCCTTCAAAAACTATCTCTAGCCTACCAACCTTAACCTTATACTTGGAGCTCGTCTGCCCTTTTCCATACTTCCTTAGCTCTTCTCTTGATTTGTTGTAATGTATTCCTAAGAAAAATGACTTGTTGGATTTAAAAGATCCTTGAGAGCAAGGGCCGTGCTTTGTTCATATTCTGTAGAACGCCTCTACCATTTAGATTGGTAAGACAGAATGAGCAAAGAATTTGGAGCTCCTTAACTAGCTATTTGATGTTGGCTATTTTAACTTCTTATAAGCTTTTTTTCTCTACCTGCATAATTAGACTAACAGCAATATCTACTTTCACAAAGTGATCTAGAACATGTGTTCTAGGGTTGGGGCTAACCTGATCCCTAGATGTGAAGCTGACAGAAAATTGTGTTAGGCATGTGGCCTCAGGAACCTTTTTTTCTTTTTCTTTTTTTAAATCTCAGGAAAAGACCAGCTGGGCACATCAGTCCCAGGTGACTTGTGTTTCGTTTTTAATAGATGTCAGCATCCTCATCTTTCTGCTGTTGTATGGTGTATTCTCACTTCAGTGGTCAGTGACTAGTGTAGAACCTCCTCCTTGGCCCGTTGCTAACAGATTCTAAAATAGGACTCTAGAGTGAGTTGTGTTCACGTTCTCAGCATATTCACTATATTAAATGTATTACACAGTACGTCTATTTTAAAAGTATACTATTCCAATGTTAGCTTTTATTACACTTGATCTTGGCCAAAAGGCTGAGAAGCAATCAATATTAGTTCTTATTATTAGCCACCCAAATGGCAGAGACTTTTTTCATACAAGGCAAACCAATGTTACAAAGGCTAATCAAGAGATGAAACAAAATACATGGCTTACTGCCATAATTAATTTCATACTGCTCTCCTGGTTAAGCAAGGAAAGTCAAGAATCACTTCTATAGCTATTCCACAGTATGCTAATAATGGACATTAGGCTCCCTAAAGTCTCCTGCGAAACCCTCTTGTCTACACAATCAAAAAGAGCTACTTTTACACTTGGGAAAAATGTCTTATTGATACAACTGATAATTAGACAACTAAAACATGTATAGCAATGCTTTAGTTCATTTCCAATTGACTTAAGTTTACTTCAGTGTCAACAAAGACACAAGTCAAATTTTACTGTGCCCCCAAATCTTCAGGGGCTTTGTTCTTACAGTTTATGCCAAACACAAAAGATCCAAATGTTTGGCTCAAAATAAGGGAAAGCCCAGAACAAAGTGTTCTCAAACAAATAACAACGACGAAAATTAAGTATGTAGTTGTATGTGATGCTGGGCTAGATTATTAGGAAAATTAGATGAACAGGGTTGATTTCTAGCTTCTGGAAACCTACCACTTATAACAGATTTCTCTGATGCACAGAAACTTGTAGAAGACATGTCAAAAATGGCGGAGGGGGAGCTTTTAAATATTTTGGCGGTCATGGACTATATCCTTGGAAGAATACACGCACACAAAATGTCCCCAAGGCTTCACAGATACACTGACATCCATCAATGGAACCCTGGGCAAACCTGAATTAAATCAATAAGCAAATGAATACCACCAGGTGAAAGGTTATTAGGGAACAGGACAGCCAAATGGTCTCAAAGCATGAACCTATAAATTACTTATTATTGAAAAAGGTAAAAGAGCTTTCCAATGAAGTGGTCTGACAGATATCCCCTTAACACAAATGACCTGCATCATGACCAAACTCTGTATCACCAAGAACAACACAAACTGATAACATTGTGCCTCCTGATGTGATGTAATGAAAAAGCATACACATGGTAGTCCTACCAAAAATGTTTAACCTGAAACTAATGACGATAAAAGACAAAATTAGGTTGTGGAACATTCTACAAAACAACTGGCTTAGATTCCTCATGTTAATGTTATAAAAGACAAAAAAAAAAAAAAAAAAAGAAAGAAAGAAAAAAAAAAGGAAGAAAGAAAAGACGGGGGCACGCCTGTTCTAGTTTAAAGGAGACTAGACACAACAACCAAATCCAATGTGTGGTCCTTGCCTGGATCCTGGATTAGAGGAACAAAAGGTTATAAAAGTACATTTTTGGGAGGATTAGAAAAATTTGGAAAAAGACTATATATTAGATTATTATTACTGTATAATATAAGCTTTCTGGAGTGTAATATAGTATTGTAGTTTTACACAGAATGATATCTTCATTCTTAGGAGACATGCTGAAGTATTTAGGGGTTAGATGTCAGGATGTCTGCCACCTACTTTCCAATCATTTAAGAGAAAGCATGTGCAAGCACAAATATGGCAAAAAACTAAAAACAAAGATTGCGAAAGCATGACTACAATACATCCAAAGACAATGCCTTACTTTTGAATGCTCATCATTTAGAGATGAGCTGACATTTTTAATGAAAATACTGTCAATCAAAAAATATTTTATTTTTAATTCTATTCCTGACCTTTGGAAACCAGGGCTTTCTAAAATGCAAATAAATAGGAAACTTATATGATGATGTGCTACCTTTATAAGTCCCATTCGTTAAAAGAATTTGCCCTTCATTTTTGGTTCTAATGCTTTAAGGGATGCAAATGACCTTTGGAATCTCAGAGAACAGTTCTTAGTATGGAGTTAATATGAAAACAGGTAGCATGAATAATTAAAATGCAAAGATGAAAACAACAATAAAACAGACTTTTTTAAACTTTAAAGGCAGATAAATCTGGAAGAATAAAGAAATAAACTGAACTGTAGAGTATTTTTCCTCAATTCCAGTAATGCCATTTGAGGTACAGATTTTTATAAGCAAACAAAACAAATAAAAAAAAATCCTTTTTAAAAAAAAAACGCTTTTTCTTTGATCTAGTGTTACATGAAAAAAGGCAATAAGAACAGCTCCTAACAACCTATAAGACATACTGAGAAAGTTTCACTTTTTTCATAAAAGAGCCTTTTCTTCTTTCCTCTACCCTAGTTTATTCTGGATTTAAAACCACTATGTAGCTATGGATATTAATCTATGATAAAACTCACTGTTCTGAACTGTCCAAAGGGGAGAAATTGCTACTCAGTACATCAGAGAGGGAACGCACAGTTCCTTCTGTTACGGACATGCCAGATAAGCACACACTCTCCAAAGTGCTAGTTGGCAAACACCCGAGACACCCAAGAAAAACGAGAACACGCTTAAAATTTTATCAATGGTATACTGAAAACTTCAGTTAACATAACTAAATTGTCATATCCTCCCCAAAAGAAGCCATTTTAAAGCTTTATATACTAATTCCCCATGTATATTACTATGTTTATTTTGTCAAAATATATCTTGTACTAGGATATTCTACTTCTAATAGGAGAGTTTTCAGAAGAAAAAAAATGGAACTGGCTACTTTGTTAGAAGCACAGAATTACAGCACCATTCTTTCTAAGTACAACAGATGTCTGGGCCATAAAAGGCTTTTAGCCTCCTAAGACTAAGACACAAAAGAAAAACAAAAGGAAGGAGGTATATCTAAGGTGTGTAAGTGAATTCAATGTAAATGCATCTTCATTTTGAATATATCTAAGGATGAACTGGAAAGCCCTCATTTACTTTCAACCTCAGGCCTCTCTCAAACACTCAAGTCTAGTAACATAGGAGCGTCAGGAGGAGTTATTTATTGGTAGACAAAACATACGTATAAAAAAAAAGATAAATATGCACTCATAGAAAACAGGATCAAATATAAAGACAGACAGACAATACAACTATATGAAACTACATGTTATTTTCCTATTTTCCTCCAGTTAATTTCCTGCCTCCACACTGGGGTGGAGAATTGGGAGATGATGAACAATACTCCTACATATACTCATACATTTATTTTTTTCTCCTTAAAAAAAAAACAAAACTGTGAGAAGATATACAAATGGCCAATAAGCACATGAAAAGATGCTCAACATCATCAGTCATAAGGGAAATGTAAATCAAAATCACAATGATACCACACCCATTAGCATGGCTATTATCAAAAAAGAAAAAATGACAAGTGTTGGTGAGGATGTAGAGAAAATGCAACCCTCATGCACTGCTGGTGGGAATGTCAATGATGCAGCCTTTGTGGAAAAATTTGGTAGTTCTTCAAAATGTTAATCATAGAATTACCATATAATCCAGCTATTCTACTCCTAGGTATATATCCCGAAGAAGTGAGAGCAGAGACTCAAACAGACACTTGTACACCAATGTTTACAGCAGCATTATACACAATAGCCAAAGGGTGTAAACAATCCAAGTGTCCATAAACAAAATGTGGTGTGTATATATGTATTATATATTATTATTAAAAGAATATTTTTCAACCGTAAAAAGAAATGAAATTCTGATAAATGCTACAACATGGATGAACCTTGAAAACATTTTACTAAGTGAAATAAGCCAGACACAAAAGGACGAATATTGTATGATTCTACTTACATAAGATTTGGCAAATTCATAGAGACAGAAAGTAGAACAGAGATTACCAGGAGCTGGGGACAGTGCCGATAGAGAAGTCGTTGTTTAATGGGTATGAAGTTTTTATTTGGGAAGATGTAAAAGTTCTGGAGAACAGTGGTGATAATTGCGCGACAATCTGAATGTACTTAATGCCACTGCACTGTATATTTAAAAATGGTTTAAATGGTAATTTCTGTTATGTATATTTTATCACAATTAAAGTGAGAAGAAATCAATCTAAAGCCAGAGCAGACAAAAATTAACTTAATAGAATGGTTAGCCAGACTTAAACTTCTCTTTAATCCTCCTACCTTCTCCTTAATTGAAGATGCCTTTCATATTTCCAGTGTGCTTCCAAAGTTCTGAGTCAAGCGTTTTAGTGATCGCTGCATCAACTCTTCAGGAACCAAAAGCTCTACGATGTCCAGTTATGAAAATAGGAGAGGAAAGAGAATCCTAAATGGAACTGCCACTTTATAGTAACAAATTATATCCTCCTTTATTGTATCTCTTAGATATAAACACCACTTTGGTAAACTCACTCTACTTCTCAGTACAAGAAATTAGCTCCCAAGGCAAGCATTTGGGTCCTTCTTTGGTACTTTGACTTTATGGGTTGCCTCTGACCTCTCCCTAGCTGTAGCCTGCTCCACACCAAGTCATGACACCCCATGGCTCAAAGGTATCACCTGAGATAGATTAGATAGATAGATTAGATAGATTAGATGCGAGAGAGAGAGAGAGAGAGAGAGAGAGAGATCACTGTTAGAGTTGTAACAGGTTACTAATAATTCTCAGTATCTTTTTCTCCACTTCTTACTTAAAAAGAAAACCTCTACTTTTTAATTGGACATGAAGCTTCTCAGAATAAAGTCCCAATTTCCTCCCTTACAGCTCAATGTGGTCATGTAACTAAATTCTGGCCAATGAGATGTAAGAAAAATATATCCATAAAGGATTGTGGTGGCCAGCTCAGGGGGGAAGAACATTATAAGAAGAGAACATCTGAGTTGAAAGCTGAAAGGAGCCATTCACCTATCTGCTCAACAAATATTTACTAAGCACCTACTATCTGCCAGGCAATGGAGATACAGCAGTAAACAACAGAAAACAATTTCTATCTCCATGGAACTTACATTCTAGTAAGACTAGAGACAGCAGGAGTGAGTCTCTCCTACTTATTCATGTTTTTGACAGAAAAATTAACTTTCTACCTGTGTCACTGGCAGATTATTAACTTGAGTTGATTCATTAGGGCCAGATAGTTTGATTGCAAATCTGCTCATGATTTCTAAGAATAGGTCAACAAGGTAACTTATGACAAAGGTCTACAAACACTGTACAGGCGGAGAATGTATCCTATTCATTTTTTTTACTCCCACCATCTAAGATAAGTGAATAGAATATGAGACACTCAGTAAACACGGAAACGAATTGTTATTTTCAAAAGCAGCCAATATAAAGATGATAAAATATCAGATACTGTAAGTAATCAGTGCTGAAATATCATATTACCAGTTGACTATATTCCTTCTCTCAGTCTACTCTGAAAAATCTAATCTGGAGAATTACATAGCACCTGAATATTCAACTATAAAAGTAAAAATAATTTTCTGTTCTAATAAGAAGTGGTAATTAAGAAAACCCTAGCATATCTCTGAAATGCATTGTAAGTATATGTCTGTGCGTACGTACACAGAGCAGATTGATCTTATTAATTATATGAGTTTGGCTTAAACATGGGCAGTCAAGGACACAGAACCACAACTAGCTGTCAATCTCTGAGTAGAGCAGTCCGCCCTTATCCGTGGTTTTGCTTTCCAAGGTCAACTGTGGTCTGAAAATAGTAAATGGAAAATTTCAGAAACGAACAATTCATTGGTTTTAAATTTCGCACAGTTCTGAGTAGCTTGATAAAATCTCCCACTGTGATGGCTCCGCCCTGCCTGGGACCTGGGATGTGAATCATCCCTTTGTCCAGCAAATCTACACTGTATATGCTACCCACCCATTAGTCACTTAGTAGCTATCTTGGTTATCAGATTGACTGCCTTGGTATTGCAGGCTCTGTGTTCAAGTAACTCTTCTTTTACTTAATAATGGCCCCAAAGCACAAGAGTATTGATGCTGGTAATTCAGATATGCCAAAGAGAAACAAATCATAAAGTGCTTCCTTTAAAACGTGAGTATGATACAATATTTTGAAATACAATCCACATTTATGTTTATTACAGTATACTGTTATAGTTTATTATTAGTTATTGTTGTTATTTCTTACTGTGCCTAATTTATAAATTAAACTTTATCAAAGGTGTGTATGTTTAGGAAAAAACAGTATATGTAGGGTTTGGTACTACGTAGTTTCAGGTATTATACTGGCAACTGGAGGAAGAGATGGTGCAGAGAGCTGAAATGCAGAGCAAAGAAACCTAGCATAAAGGTTCTTTATCAGGAGTCCCCAATGCCTGGGGCCTCGGACTGGTACCACTCCATGGCCTGTTAGGAACAGGGCCGCACAGCAGGAGGTGAGCGGCGGGTGAGACAGCAAAGCTTCATCTGTATTTGCAGCCGCTCCCCAGCGCTAGCATCACATCACCACCTCAGCTCCAACCTCAGATCATCAGGCATTGGATTCTCCTAAGAGCACTGGTCCCTGTTGCCAAAAAGGTTGGGGACCGCTGTTCTATGTAACATTGCATTCTCTTATAGTATTGTCTCATTAAAGCACTGTAATATAAATTAAGCAGATTTAAAACATGGCTTCTCTTTTTTCCTGATCCAACAGGCTACATGTTTATCAATTTTACTCATCTTCTCAAAGAGCCAGCTTTTGATTTCATTGACTTTCTCTGCTGTTTTTCTGTTTTCTGTTTCACTGGTTTTGGCTTCTATATTTAGTTCTTCTGCTTATTTTGGTTTGTCTCTTCTTTTTTAAAAAGTGTCTTAAGGTGAAAACTGAGGACACTGATTTGCAACCTTACTTCTCTAATATAGGCATTTAGTGCTATAAATTTTCCTCTGAGCACCCGTGTTAGCTAAAGTTTTATGTTGTTTTCATTTTCTGTTAGTAAGAAACACGTTCTAAATTCATTTTTTATTTTTTTCTTTAAATGTTTTAGTTTCCAAATATTTAGGGGTTTCCCAGATATCTTTCTGTTATTGATTTTTAATTTAATTCCATTTTAGGCATTCTTTTTATGATTTAAGTAATTTCAAATTCACTGACATTATTTTCTGGACCAAAATATGGTATTAGTAAATGTTCTGTATGCAACTGAACAGAACCTATATTCTGCTGTATTGGGGAGAATGTCATATAAATGTCAAATAGGACAACTGATTGATAGTGTTGCTTAAATCTAAATCATTACTGATTTTTTTGTCTATTTATCCTATAAATTATTGAGAAGTAAGGTACTGAAATCTCTAACTATAATTGTGGGTCTGTTTCTCCATTCAGTTCTCTTAGTTTCTGATTCATTTATTTTGAAGTTATCTTATTAGGTGCTTAAATATTTTCATCTCTAGATGTTCAAATTGGGTCTTTTAAAAATATTTTATATCTAGTTCACATTCTCAATCTTTCCTCTACTTTCTTGAACATATGAAATACAGTTATAACTGCTTTAATGTCTTTGTCTACTAATTCTATCATGTGTTATTTCTGGGTGTGTTTCTATTTTTTAAGTTTCCTCCTCATAGGATATATTTTTCCTGTTTCATTCCAAGTCTGATATTTTGACTGGAAGCCAAATGTGAATTTTACTTTGGTGAGTGCTAGATATTTTCATATAACTATAAATATTGAGCTTTGTTCTGAAATGCAGTTAAGTTACTTGGAAACAGTTTGATCCTGTTGAGGCTTGTTTTTAAACTTTGTTAGAAGGAATCAGAGCAGCCTTTAGGGCTTCATTTGCCCCACTGCCAAGGCAATGCCCTTCTAAATACTCTACCCAATGTCCTGTGACTTATGAGGTTTTCCCTCTTCGGCTGGTGAGAACACAAACTATTCTTAATCATGACAAAGAATCGGGGGCGGGGTTCCCTCTAATCCTTTTGTGTTCTTTCTCAGCTTTGGGTAGTTTTCATGTAACACATGCACTTATCAGTACTCATCTGAAGACTTAAGGGGACTCTCTGAAGACCTCTGGAGTTCTCCCCTTGTGTAGCTCTCCAAACTGCAGTAGCTACCCTGGCCTTCCTGGACTCCAGCTCCATCCTCTCAACTCAAGGAGACTGCTCGGCTCTGCCTGGGTTCTCCATCCTTACATAGCAGCCTGGAAACACTCTCCAGGCAGTAAGTTAGGATTATTGTAGGGTTCATCTGTTTGTTACTGCTTTCTTGGGGATCACTGTCCTGTGCTACCTGTTGTTCAGTGTTTGAAACTTCACATATTTTTTTCTGGGGTGTCTGTTTGTTTGTTACATGATTACGGCCAAGAGAGTAAATCAAATCTGTTATTCCATCTTAGCAAGAAGCATAAGTCTATGAGTACATTTTTAAGCCAAAAAAAGGAGACAGAGTAAGAAAACCTAACTATTATAAACAGAGGTCCAAATAGGAAAAAGTGTCTGATAAAATAAACATTGTTTAGAAAAAGTTTTGACAGTCTGAAATTTGAAGGGTATAGTTTTCCCATGACGTTCCAAAAGTCAAAGCAGTAACTGATGATAATAAATCTCATTCCCAAATTGGCAGGTATTTATTTTAAATTAGCAGTCAAAACTATGGTCTTGTGCATATTTCTAGAAATATGGATAATTGCAGTATCCCTTTTTTTATATATAAGAAATTATTTTAAATCTTACAAAAGATTTTTAAATAAGATTCTACATTTCTAAAGGCCATTAATAAATACATAATTTTTTAAAAATCCAAGTTAAAAGATGGTTTTTCTCCTTCTTTTGATTAATTCAACTAAATAATATACAGTGGAAATCATCTTAATAGTTCAAAGTTATAATGCTACAAAAGTTGGCTTGTGGTTGATACTGGCATTAATAGTCTTTAGCAGGTCTATAAAACTAGCTTTTGTTTTAGAACAAATCTCAAATGGATACCTATAATATGCAAAGCCTATAAAGTATTTCAATATATTGCGATTTTAACACTGCTTAAACTGGAAAGAGAACCCCTAAACTATTTAGAATACACATACTCTATAACGGCACTTATAAACGACATATGAACAGCAGTCTGTCACCAAGCCACATGGCTTGCTTCTCTGTGTGTCTAAAGTTTTCATTAGCCCTAGCATCACCTGCAAATCTCTGACCTTAAAGAGCACAGGATTTCATAAGAAAACAGCATATACAGATGCAAAGAAATTGAGAGAACACAATGAGGGCAGTAAAGAACTCTGCTTGGATGACTTCCTTTTCTCCCTTTGAAAATCGCTTTCCATCAAAGTGGCTTCCGTGGCTAAGACTGCACTGTCTGGCTCCTTGCCCTCATGCTGCTCAACCACCATTCATTCCAGTTATCAATGGCAATTATACAACCTAGCCAGAGCCCAAGAATTTCATCTAAAAATGACAATTTCACTGAGAAAACTTCTGAGGAAAGTCCTAAGCTAAGGTGTGGGGGAGGGCTTTTAATGGAAAGTGAGAAGGCAGAGAAGAAACTGAAGGAAACTCATTGAAGAGAGAAAGAATTCAAGGAGCTGAGTGTTAAATTTGAGACCGGCTCATTCTATCCATAACCTTATACTCCAGCTCCTCATCTTCATATACTCTTCCTGGAAGGTTAGGTAACTCTGAGTTTTTATCTACAGAGGTAAGCGCTGCCCCTTGAGTTAAAAAATTATTCTATTAGCCAAAACTTACTTAAAATTTAAAAATTATAAATGCATTACAGAAATTTTAAGAAATAAGGAGAAAAGCATTCACAATAATCCAAATATTACACTTTAAAGGTACTTTTTTAAAAACAGACTTAGTTTTTTAGAGCAGTTTTAGGTTCACAGCAAAATTTTGAGTAAAACAGTCAAAAGAGCCTTGAAAAGAACAAAGTTGGGAGGACTCACACGTCAGGCTTCCAAAACTTACTACAAAGCCGCAGTAATCAAGTCAGCATGGTGGTACTAGGATAAGGACAGATACATAGATCAATGGAATAAAATTGAAAGCTGAGAAATAACCTCTTACATTTATGGTCAGTTGACATTCGAAAAAGGTGCAAGACAACTGAATGGAAAAAAGAATAGTCTTTTTCAACAAATGGTGCTGAGGACAACTGGAGAGCCACATACAAAAGATTATAAAGTTGGATCTTTTCCCACAACATGTACAAAAAAGTAACTCAAAATGGTTCAAAGACCTCAATGTAAGAGCTAAAACTATCAAGTTCTTACAAGAAAACACAAGAGTAAATCTTCACTGACTTTGCATTAGGCAATGGTTTCTTATGTAAAACTGAAAGCACAAGCAACAATGAAAAAATAGATGAATTAAACTTCAGGAAAACTTTTATGCTTCAAAGGACACTATCAAGAAAGTAAAAACACGATACACAGGATGAAAGAAATTTCGCAAATCATATATAACAAGATTATATCTAGAACTATTAAGAACTCCTACAACTCAATAATAAAAAGGCAACCCAATTAAAAAAGGGTTCAAATAGACATTTTCCCAAAGAAGATATACAAGCACATGAAAAGATGCTCGGTATCATTAGTCATTAAGGAAATGCAAGCCAAAAGCCACAGTGAGATGCCACTCCGCACCCACTAGGAAGGCTATTAGCAAAAAGACAGATAATAACAAGTATAGACAAAGATGTGGAGAAAGTGGAACCCTCACGTATTACAAGTGGGAATATAAAATGGTGCAGCTGCTATTTGAAAAACAGTCTGGCAGTTCTTCTAAAAGTTAAACAGTTATTTGATCAACAATTCTAAGAAAATGAAAACATATGTCCACACAAAAACTTGTACTTGAGTGTTCATAACAGCGTTATTCATAATAGCCAAAGAGTAGAAACAATCCAAACATCCATTAACTAATGAGTAGATAAACAAAATGTAGTATATCAATACAATGGAATATTATTCAGCAGTGAAAAGCAATGAAATACTGATAGCATGCTCCAACACGGATGAACCTTGAAAATATGCTAAATGAAAGCCAAACACAAAATGCCATTTATTGTACAATTCCACGAAATGTCCAGAATAGGCAAATCCATAAAGACAGAAAGTAGACTGGTGGTTGGCTGCCTAAGGTAATGGGGGAAGTAAGGAGTGACTGCTAATGAGTATAAATTTGTTTTTGTGATAAAATGTTCTGAAGTGGGATAATGGTAATAGAGTATACTGAAAACTGACTTGTATACTTTAAAGAGGTGAATATTATGCTATGTGAATTTTATTCAATAAAGCTGTTACAAAAATGATTCTATTGAATGGATGGGTTATAATTCACGATATACATCACTTCTACATAACAGTGGGTGAACATTTTTATGCCCAGGCTTTTAACATATCATGTAATTAAGAGTATGGATTCTTCAGAAAGTCTGCTTCAGTAGGTATCTTGGCTTGACAACCTAGCAGCTGTATAATATTGGGCAAGTCATTTAATTTCCTTGTGCCTCAATTTCTCCATGAAATTAACAGTATTTATACCTCTTGGCGTTCTAAGGATTAAATTAAGTAATGAACATAAAGGGCTTTGCATGGTGCCTGTCATAGTAAACTTTCAACATTAGTAGTAGAGGTAGCTGTTATAATTATCATTCTAATTTGTATTATTAAGATGTTTTTCAGAAGTGATGTCACTAGGTCAAAAACCATAAACATTTATGTGTCTGAATAAAAGGGGTGCACTAATTTGTGGTGCCAGTAGTAAACATATGCTAAAGGGTAATCATGCCATCATAAACACTATGTTATAGTAAATTTGTTTTGTTAATTTAACAAGTGTCCCGCTTTGTTCGTTTTTGCTGCTTTTGGCCCTCCGCAACTTGAAACCTAATAGTTTTCTAATTATCCTATGAATTCTGCACACCATGAATACCTACGGAAAGTGAAATGTGTGTAAGATCCTATACAAGTGGCTACAATGGAAACTGAAATGAGTTAAGACCAAGGATTTTGCATGACTTAGGCCAAAAAAATTTTTAATTCAAGATAACGATGATTAAGTATAAGAGAGCTACAAAGTATTTATAACAGTAGGGAAAAGATGGCAATATATAAAGGTTTATATAGTAGGGAAAAGATGGCAGTGTTTGAGCTGGTTCTTGAAGGATGGGCATAATTTCAACTGGCAAGGGTGTGGCACAAGTAAAATCAAAGCTGGTTAAAAGAACACAGTACATTCCAAGACTATGTGGCTTGAGTACAAAGTGGCTATGGAAGGGAATGGTGAGAGAACAAGGCACAGGGTGCTCTATGAGCACAGAGAGGACCCTCTAAAACAGAGCCAATGACTATGTGAGCTGAGGGGGTGGGTTTCCTCACAGGGGAAATAGCATGCAGAAAGACACAAAGACACGAATCATCATGACCTATCCAGGGAACTGCATGTAATCCAATTTGGCTAAAGTGAAGGGTACAAGTGGGAAGGAGGCAGATGATGCTAAATAAACAGGCAGAGGTCTGACTGTGAAGGACCTTGTGTACCGAAATAAAGCATTTGAACTTTAATCCAAAGGAAATAGAGAACTGAAGCATTTTTAAGAAGTGACAATCAAGACTGGCCTTAAAAAAAGTTACTCTGGCAAAACTCCAATGGCTTCCCATCTCTTACAGGATAAAATCCAAGTCCTTCTTAGGTTTAAAACCCCATGTGCCAGTCAGTGGCTATCTCTGAAATTATTTCCTATTGTTCCTCTCACTCACCCTGTTTTTGCTACACTGACCTTCTTGCTGCACCCTCCAAAATGCCCCTCCCTCAGGGTTTTTGCACTTGCTATTCTCTTCTGCCTGAAACTGTTCCCTCAGAAAGCCACACAGTTTGCTCCCTCACTTCCTTCAGGTCTCTGTTCAAATACTTTCTTATCAGAGAGGCCTTCCCTATTACCCAATATAAAAGAGCAAGAAATGACGGCAATCAGCTCTACCATTTTTTCCCCCCACTTACCACCTGGGACATATATTTGTCTATTGCATATCTCTCCTTATTAGAATGTTAAGTTCCATGATGGATCCTGTCAATAACCATATGACACTGGAACTATTACGACCATTTCCAGGTGGCAAAATTAAGGGGCAAAATATTCTAGTGAACAGTGGAACCAGACAGAATGACTCCTGAGCCTGAACTCTAACCATTTCACATACTGACTCTCTAGTAGGATCACATGTCCCTGATTTTGATTTTAGAGCATTTTCTGTGAATAGGCTCCATCCTATTACAAAGATAGTAAAAACTATAAATTTGCACTATATCCTTCTAAGAAAATATGGATTCTTATTATTTGTTATTAGCCAAGTTTCAAAAGCCAGAAAACATTTTTTAAATGATCAATTAAAATACACATGGTATCTGGACTTTCATCTATCCAACAATAAGCTGTACTTTTTCTTGTTTAAGACCCACAGATATTAAAACAAGATGAAAAGATTTTATGAAACTAGAAGGAACATAGCATAATACCAAAACTATTTTTTCCAAGACCTTTTTTCAAGTAAATATTCAACTTCAGGAATAAAATTAATTATAAAATAACCCATCAAAATTTTCTGAGGTATCACTACCAAAGGAAGAACATGATGTTTTCCAGGTAGATAACATAGTATACAGTAAGTATATTATCATATGCAGAGTAAAAGAATGAAAGTGAGGTCTCAGTAACATTTCCTCATGATTCTTTTCCTACTCCTCAATTCATTTCATCTTTCCGATTATTCTTTCATCCCATCTCCCATTACTGAGAGTACTCCTTTTCAAAATGTAGTTCTCAACCCACACTCTTAATTTCAACTATGTACCTCTGTTAGGATAACTCCCAAATCTAGTTACGATTTCTCCCTCTTCTTTTCTCCAGTTTCTGCCCGACTACAGATATACTTCAGAACTCTTTTATATCCCTATATTTTTAAAGAAAATCAACTTTTTCAAAATTGGCCCCTTCTCTATTTACTTCATTATCAGTATTATCTGGCTATTCTAGGTTTACGACTTTAACATAATTTTTCTCCATTTAATCCACAGGACCTGCCAACTGTTCATTTTGTTTCCTATAATCTTACTTTCCAATTCCACAGCTATCACCATATTCTGGATTTTCTTCATTTCCTTCCTGAATTGCCACAGTTCTCCAGCTGATCTGCCTACTTCCAGCCTACTCACTCACTTCTATTCATTTTATACATACTGCCAGTAAAAGCTCACTCATACAGTACACTCCCCAATTCAAGGACTTTAAACAGTTCCCCAGCACTACAAATCCAACTTTTCAAACCAGCAGTGAGGGCCTTCTACCCCTTTAGACTGTCACTAGTAAATGCTTATGCTAAATATTCTAAGGAGACAAAACCCTAGAAAACCAACATCTTGATCTTCCATATCTGAATCAGTGCAATGCACATTATAGGTCTGTAGAGAATACAGTTCGCTATCCTACACTTCATTTCAACTAATTACATCAGATAATGGGAATATATTACTTAATCTACCATCTTCTGAATCTCTCAAGTTACCATGAGGATTCATTTTCAAAAGTTGAACATTTCTAATGCACAAAATGACAGTGTGTATGATTATCAAGAGAAAACACCTCACATCCCTAGTGAACATTAGAGTACAAAGCAATAAAATATTTTAAAGGGCAAATTTGCTAATATCTACAAAAAGCTTAAGTATAAATATCCTTTAGCCCAGCAATGCCATTTCCAGGTATTTACCTATAGATATTCTCACAGAAGCAAGCAAAATTATATACAGAAGGATATTAAACAAAACATTGTTGTAATAGTTTAAAAAATGGACACAACTGAAATTTCCTTCCTGGACAATTATTAAATGTCTTCACAATGAACTATTATGCAACAATTAAAATTAAAGAAGCAGTTGTATATGAGTTGATATGGCAAGATATTTAAGAATGGCATAAAACAGGGGTAAAAGCAAGTTACAGAACAGATGTACATTATTCTGTTTGTGTAAAGGAAATGCATATACGTTTGTAAATGCAAGAAAATATCTAGCAAAAAACATATACCAAAATCATTAATAGTAGCTAATTCTGGAGAATGAGATTTAGGGGAAGAAATATGAGACTTTCATTTTTTGGTGTGTCTGTGTACACAGTTTCAAAAAAAATAATCAGTTTATTAAATTTTCATTAAAAAAGAGAAAGAAATGGGAAGGCTCTTAACTTTAGATGAATGTAATTGATCTTGATTATCCACAGTACAGGAAATATGAACTAATCAAAATGCTTAATGAGAAACTCCTCCATTCATTCAGCAACTATTTATGGAACACTTACTATGTGTCAGGCTTTGTGCCTGGTGATACTGACATAATGGTGAACAATAAGGACTTCGGCCCTGCTCCCAAAAAGCTTACGAAAGGGTTTTGGTCTTCATTTTTCCTGTTTCCCTTGTAAGAACCACTCAGACATCCAGGTTTGTGTTCTCATTATGCCTATTATGCCTATGGTTTCCCATAAAATAAATGCAAATTAATAGACTATATCAAACAAAAACAAAAGCTTTTAAAATTAACTCTTATTTCCTTCATAGTTAATTTTAAGAAGTTATTAGAAGCACTATTTTTAGATAGAATAGTTCAACAAGCATCTTTTCAAATAAACTAATAAGTAACCTAGATGTTAAATGAAGTTTAAGGGAAATTAAGACCATCCAAAAAGTGAAAAAAAGTTACAAGAAATTTTTATTTTCTTCACTGATTATATGTTTACTCAATTTTGTACAATGAACATGTACAACATAGGAAGACATTTAAAATTGTTCTCAAAGAACTATCTACTGCAACAACAGATCAGTTGTTGGATAAGGTTCAACCTCTTAACTCACTACATACCAAGACCTTTATGGTCTGGCCTTATGACTCCTTGTTCTGTCAGCTCAAAGCCCATTCCCCTTCTGCTGTAAACAGCATTCTGGGACTTTCCACTGGGAAATCACTGCTCCTCACCTCTTGGGGTGGACCCAATCTCCAATCTTTGCCAGTCAGTGCTTTCCATCCCCTTGGCCACTGCAACAGTTCCCAGATGAACACATGATCCTAACAGATTCAAAATCAAAATCGATCCTGAAAAGAGGCTCATTTTAATGAGGCTATTAAAATGATTATCATTACTGACATAAAATGCAGCTGAAATTCCTAAAAAGAACCTTATAATAAATAGAATTTTCATTATGTGGCACTGAAATAGTCATGTTACCTTTTATTGAAATATACACCAATGGAACAGCAACAAAAAATACATTATCCCAAAATTCCCATTTTAAAGAAACTGTTAAAACTTCATGCTTGTCTCAAAGAGTGAAAACATCGAATTCATATAAATCACACTCTGTTGAAAAAAAAGCTAAGAGGAACAGTAAGAAAATACAGGTTACTAGGCATATAAGTTAATCACATCTCCTGACAAAAAAATTTTAAATAACTTCAGAAATAAAGATCCCTATGGGTAGCAATTTCTGAGGCACCTAAAATGCCACAATACCAATGTTTTATCTCATTAAAAAATTAACAAAAATAAAATAAAATGTCACAATACCAATGTTTTACCTCAATAAAAAATTAACAAAAATAAAATAAAACGCCATAATACCAAAAAAAAAACCCACTTGAGATACATTTAACTTTTTAAATAGTTTTGATCAATCATTTCTTTTCAACACTAAGAAAACTATAGAGTATATTAACAAATTAAAGAGAAACAAAGTTCAATTCAATATGAGAAAATAAGACTTAACCATCAGAAGTTCCTAAGAGTAAAATGGGCTACCTTGTAAAAAAGCGACGTCCCTTTCCATGGAACTAAACTAAAACTAAAACTGTAATTCTCTGAAAATAAGACATCCTTGAAGAATTCAACTGATGTGCC
Source organism: Pteropus alecto (assembly GCF_000325575.1). Classification (NCBI taxonomy): domain Eukaryota; kingdom Metazoa; phylum Chordata; class Mammalia; order Chiroptera; family Pteropodidae; genus Pteropus; species Pteropus alecto. Next base: position 2,359,227 of record NW_006432451.1, on the reverse strand, counting down.
AGCTGTTTTATTTCTTGAAAGCATATAACTGAACACATATAAGAGTCTGTTGCATTTTTTTCCTAGCATTGCACAATTTTCCTGGCTTACAATGCACATACTGTATCTATTATCATATTTAAGCATCTGACAGCACTGTTATAAGAATCCATAATATTCATCTCTAACTAAATGCATATAATTTTTCCGTCTTCAAATGTTCAGCCGTTAAGTATCATATATATTTTTTCCATAAAACCTAAATACAATACATTTCCTGAACTTTTAGCTTTCAGTTTCCTGTTCGTCAATGGCTACAACTCTAGAGGCAATACATAAACACACTCCAGTCATGGTATTTCCACTTTTGACAACAGTGGACATGAACTTCATATGACCAGATATAAATTCAGTCCATATATGTGGTACAAGGCAACTAAAATAGCAATAGCAAGAATTTAATAATTTACAGAAATGAAAATGTAAATTATATTCCATACATAAGAATTCAAATACCCTCTTTTATAACCAAGAATTCAGAAAAAGTTCCTCTCTCCTGAAAAACTGATAAGCTTTCTTTATCAGACAATAACTATGAAACCTATCCTGTTTCCTTTTTTCTCTTGCTTGCCAGGAAGCTCAGAGCTAAATTTAATGTTCAAATACAGAAACTATCTTGCCTCAGATTATTGATGTAAAGATTTCTTTGCACTCCCTCGTCCTGCTCATTATTTCTTGAGTGATTTATGCTTGTTTTCTGGCTTTGTTTTTAAAGGTCCTTGCCTTTTTTGTTTTAATTACAAACTATCAAACCTTTCCAATGAATAGGTTAATATAAAGAATTTTAACAATTTAAAAGAGTATATCTTTACGTCACTGAATAATCTGTCAACCCAATCTGTTAAACAAAATCTGTCAACCTACATTTATATAAAACATAGGTTCTAAAATATATCCTTATTTTCCTCCTTTACAGTTAATTATCTCACATAATTCATGATTTGTTTTTAGAAAAGCCACTGGCAAATTTCTAAAATAAAAGAATGATAAAATGACACAGGATAAAAACAAATTACTAAATTCAGGACACTAGATTAGGAGGATTTATAATTTTTAAACGTTTTTAATTTACTAATAAAATTGGCTTGGCAAAGTTTGGTAATTGTCATAAAATATCAATTCACAAAAGTGTATTTAAAATCTTATATATTGTTATCAGCATTCTTAGATGCAAAATAAACAGGTATAAAAATATTTAGTCTAGAAATCTTTTAAAAAGAAACTTAATCACTTTTTTAGAAATTATAGACACACATACACACACATGAAAATGTTCACATAATACCAAAAAGGTTGTTAAATGGACATAAGAGATATTAATAAAATGAACAAAAACAATATGAAGATGAAAAGAAACTACAACTCAAATTGACAAATCTAGACAAAAACTAAATAAAAATATATCATGAAATTAAATAAAGAAAACCTAGAACATAATTGTATCAAAAACAGAAAAGAGAAATAACACATTTTATAACAAGGGCTACAATCTATAGGAATGCATAATATAGTATTAAAGCTCTCCACTTCCAGGAGTCACCAAAAAAAAAAAAAGAAATGATAATAAACGGAAGAAGCAAGACAGCCAAACATATAATTAAAGGGACAAAAAATTACAAAAAGACCCTTAATATTCGAAGAGTGAAGTTAATAGCAAAATGTATTACACTATATAAATTTAGGAAAAAAGGGTAGCAACCATTCATATATAGTTTAACAGATTTCTTTCAAACAGTAAAACAATTCAACATAAAACATTTAAAAAACAGAAACAGAAAATCCTATGTATTATATGAAGAAAGGAGCTAAGAAAAATCTACACACACACAAATCCAGCCTCAAAACAAAAATCCAAAATCTAATTTTGAAGTATTTCTCTTCCCTCCTAATGGTATAGAGGATAAAAACTGTTATAAAGAGTGATTCAAATACGAAATAAGTATATCATGAAAAAGAAAAAAATCTTCTTCTCCCTTCAGAAAAATAAAGACAGGAAAAAGAAACCAAGCCATAGAAAATATAAATAAGTGATCTGCTATAAAGCATTGAGGACATGGAATTTTTTTTTTTGGTACAGACAATTGTGGATTATACAATTCAACTTCACAGTGCTTTAAAATCATAAAGAAAAATTAATATTTCAGTAAAAATAAATCTAGTCCAGACATCTTTTTTTTGGGGGGGGGGGCGGTTAGGAATATGGCAGGATGAGTAGAAATCTAGAGCATTTTTACATAACCCATGCCACTTTTTCTTTCTTTAATCATGGGAAAGAATACAGAACATGATTACCAGCTGCAAAATGATTTCATGATAAAATTATGCTTAATGTGACTAAAAAACATTTGTACATTACACACATTTTCAAATTGTAGGGAGGGCATCTTGCCAAAATTAAAACAATACATTTCAAAGGGGAAAAAAATTGTGATAAGGATTTGGTGATTAGGAACTGACATTATTTACATATGAGAAAAAGTCATCTTCTCTGTCAAAAGAGAAGAGGGTATTTATTGAGCAACTAGAGTAACCAGACCCTAAAGCTTAGGTCTTTATGAATATTCTATCACATTTCTTGTCTAGGTAGGAAAACAATGTAGGAGGAAATAATATTTAAATAAGTTTTTCATTATCATTTGTGGCATATATTTAAATGTAAGAGACTAAAAAGATGTAAACTTAGAGATTACTATAATAGTATATGTACAGTGTCGGGGGCTGTGAAGTGAAAGTACAATAGTTCCCAATTTTTTATGCTGATTTTACTATCCTACCAATCACTGTCCTACTACCAATCACTCTGTAAAAGAACCTGTGTTCTACCATGATAGAAACAAAATCCACCTTATTTGAGAATGCTATTTATGTTTACAACACTATTACAACTCTAATAATTTACAACTCTAAAAAGACTTCTTAAAGCAGATTTTGGAATCTTGGTTTTAAACGTTACTCTCAGAGTAATAACGCTAGTCCAAGAAATGTAATCATGGGCTTTTCATTAAAAAGGGTGAATTCTTATCACATTATTCCTGGTATTAAAATTACTGGTAGTACTACTGTAATTCCCACCTAGATGGTTGAGAATCACACTAGGATGAAAGTAAAAAAAAATAATAATAATAATAATAATCCCTCATTTAGCTCTAATAGGTAGGGTCCTGCTCATTAATTAGCTGTGGATCTTGAGCATGTGACTTGACTTCCTCTGGACCTCAATGTCCTCATCTGTAAGACAAGATGGCTGGACTAGAGGCTATTTCCCTCCCTTCTCTACCTTTCTCTGCTCTCTAGCCCTTTCCACTTTATGGCTTTGGTGATTCAGGATCTAGACTGGGGTTTCAAAGGACAAAGAGGAAAACAGTAGCAGAAACTCACTAAACTGGAGAAAAGAAATGGACATGTTTACAGAAAGAAATGGACAAATTAAAGAGGCATAATGGTTCAGGAAAGAAATCATGAGCTTCATTGTCAAAATTAGTTTGAACAGAAGCTCCAGTTATTCTGAAGTCAGAAAAGATAGTGAGAAATGCTAGAGATACAGACTTAGAAATGTTATCTATAACACACAAGAATGCTTCACAAATTACCTAAGAAATCCTCCCAAGTTTCCACAGTACATATGGAAAAAATGTCATACTCTTTGGCTTACTCATTCATAATTCTGCCCTGACATAATCACCATTTTCCAATAGGTTATTCCCTTCAGCCAATTTGGCTTCATCATTTCAAACAAACCTAGGATTACCTTCATTATCACTCAATGTTCTATCTGAAATACATTTTCCCTTCTCTCAACTTGTAATAATTTATCATGTTCTAACCATGTCTGAGGCACATTCTAACTGCTTAACATGTAATAACTCATTTAATTCTCTCAATAATCCTAGGAGAGAGGTTAAGTAAATTGCTTAATATTACAAAGTAGCAGAACTAGGATTCTCACACAGGCAATCTGGCTCCAAGGAGCCTGTCCTCTTAACTTGCTAACTAGTCCTTCGAAGTTCAGGTCAAGTTCTGTCACTTTACTGAAGTTCTCATCTACTTAGCAATTATTCCTGCCTCTTGAGTTCTTAAGCAAACCACTTAAACATGAGACTTAGGTTGTTATTTACCTTTTGTGCATATGTTCTATCTTTTCTAAGAACAGGATCTTGTTTCATTTATTCTGTAACGACACTATTTAGAACCTAACAGAATTTAATATATGAAACACAAAAGTGCTTATTAATGAAACTATAATAGCATTTAATACTTATTGAAAACATATACCAGGCTCTGGGCTGAGTGCCTTATATATATATCGTCTCATTTAATTCTCACAATAATCCTGAAGTAGGTATTAATACTTCCCTTCCCCAGTATTATAGATGAGGAAAGTGAGGCTTAGTAAAGCTAAATAGCTTGTCCAATATCACAAAGTGCTAGTGACAGTCTTAAAGTTTTACTTAAGATTCTATACCATCCTCTTATAGTCTCCAGCCTACCACAAAACACCTTTAAGAATCAGTTCTAACAACAATTCAAGTTTTACTATGCAGTGCTATGCTAAACACTGAGGATTCAGAATTAGAGGTACAGATGTTGCCTTCAAGAAACTCACAGTCCATTAAGACTTCAGGACCAAACTTTGATATAACTGGCAGAGTCATCATCGTCAAAAGTTAAATATTTTAATTTACATATTAAATCAAAATATCAAAATCCTTGAAAACTCTCTTCCACACCATTCCTTCTCTCTTCAGTTCTCCCACTTCCTTTACTCTAGGACTCATCGCTCTAGTTTCTGTATTATAGAGACGGTCCTGTTAATCCTTACAACTATTAGGATGTCTAAGTTTAATTTAGTGATAGATCAGACTCAAGCATCTATTTGATGGATTCCATGTGCATAATGAAATATGGGCAATGAAGGAGAGCTAGAAAAAAGCAGTGGCAAGGAGAAGCAATGAAAAGAGGGATATGAATGTCATACTGTAAAGCGAAGATGATAAAAAAAATAAAAAATAAAAAGCACAAGGCAGGAAAATGGACACAAATAGAAGGTGAAAGAGTCCAGAATAAATTCAGTGGAGACACATTGATAAATGAAAACACTAAAATCTAATCCATTTTATGAATGCTGACTGACTCCTTTATCTTCTAACAAAATACACATATTAAAAAGCCACTGAAAACCATTACCTAGGAACAGTGTAAAAATTAGGACTGTTTTCCTGAAAAAACACTCATTTTAGAATTTCAGAACTGCAAAGAGACCTTAAAACACTATCTCATCCAATCCATTCATTTTACAACTAAAATAAGGCTCAGAAAGGTTAAATAACTCACTCAAGATCAGAGTTTACTTAGTAGCAACACTTCTGAATCTCATCCCAATGTCTATGCCTACCACACTAGCCTTCCTAGAAATGGTGTCTTCCTCTTCCATTTTTCCCTCTTAATAACCATTAAATTAATTTCTGCATGAGCGTCTCAGAATCCCCGTATTATTCCTAGTTCCCTTAGAAGAAAATCTGATATTGTGGATTATCTAGAACAATATAAGACAATTATCTTATTCCTGAAGTTAGTAATCTTAAATTGGGTCTTGGTTCCTACCAGGAGACAATGCAAACATGTCTGGGAAGAGCAGAAAGGTGAAAGATCTCCATAAACTGACCAAAAGCAAGCCAAATTCATAAATTACAATCCCTCTGTAAAGGAATCAGGCTCCAAACCCCTGGAGGCTGGATGACTGCTAGTGGGAAGTACAATGGATATCATTTATTTTCCCCTTTCTATTTTAATATTCTCCCACTAACCCCAAGCTCTGTAAAGAAAAGGGAAAGTTATCATATCACTTTCGGCAAAGGTGGCTTTTTGATGAGTACTATCTTGGCCACAAAATATGAGACAAAGGATAGGAGAAGAGTTCTAAGATAAACCCACAGACCTATACTTTTTGCCATGAAAATACTAGAAGTCCTGAAAATGTGTTATCTATACTCAGTATTTCCACTATTGCAAAGCATTTGTTGATATTCTGGGCTGGAAGGAACTCAATCTGGTCCATCTGTTGTCTAAGAAAGTCTGCTGCTTATATTCCTTGATAAACCGTGGGCCCTGACAGCCACTGTTCACCAGGTTATTCATCTAAAATTATACCTCTTTATCCACGGTTTCACTTTCTACAGTTTCAGTTACTGTGGTATATGGAAATTTCCAGAAACAAACAATTCATAGGTTTTAAACTGCATGCCATTCTGAGTACTATGATGAAATCTCGCTTCATCCCACCCGGGACGTGAATCATCCCTTTGTCCAGCTTATCCACGCTGTATATGCTACTCACACATTAGTCACTAAGTAGCCGTCTAGGTATGGCAGTGCCTGTGTCCAAGTAACCCCCTTTTTTTTTTTTTACTTAATAATGGCCCCAAAGCAGAGAGTAGCAATGCTGGGAATTAGGGTATGTCAAAGGGAAGCTTTAAAGTGCTTCCTTGAAGTGAAAGGTGAGTAAAGTACAATAAGATATTTTAAGAGACAAACTACATTCACATAACTTTTATTACAGTATATTGTTATAATTGTTCTATTTTATTCTTAGTTGGTAACCTTTTACTGTGCTTAATTTATAAACTAAACTTTATCATAAGTGTGTATGTACAGGAAAAAACATAGTATACATACGGGTCAATACCATCCCTGGTTTCAGGCATCCACTGAGAGTCTTGGAATATATCCCCTGCAGATAAGGGGGAACTACTATGGATCATCTGGTTTAAATATAATGATTACCGAGACCTTAAACATGATTTATTTGCCTATAAGGCTGATTGAAGCCTTCTCTAGAAGGGAAGAAAATGTCCTATTTTACTTTAGAAATATACCTTAATTTTGATATGTATGAAGTTCACTATAAATTAAGGATATCTTCCTGATTTAACACGTTTTAACCAAATGATGAATATAGTAGAAATGAAAAGGGCAAAAAGATAACAAAGAGACATTTTAAAGTTAGAAACAAAGTGATTTAATGACTCACTGAGTTTAAGAAGGAAGAGTAAAAAATGACCAGTAAGAATAAGAACAATGGAGTCATTAACAGCTGAAGAGAAAAAGTCAGGAAGAGAAGCAATTTGGGGGGTGGGGGGCAGAGGTGCTGGGTATGCAGCTGCTATAGAGATGGTATTTAAGCATATTTAGTTTCAAGACATAGGTGAAAATTTGGGCCTCAAATTTAGGTAGAAGATACAGATTTGGGACCTAAAAAGGAGAGCAATTACTGAGTTTCTGAAGAGAAGGTAACGAAAACATTTAAACAGCATTCCTCAGATACTACACTTCGAAGATAATCTAACTTTCCAAATGAATAGTACTTTATTCTATAGATATAGAATATTTGGACTAATAAATTCTAAACGAAAAGCTGAAACGTTAATCTTTCTTTTCCATGAACTGACAGAAAGAAGCTAAAGATAAAAACTGTTTCATAATTACCATTTGTCCAAAGTCAAGTCTCTGAGCTAAAATACACTGCTTTTTAAGTTTCTCTATAACAAAACTTTTGAAAGAAATTGAGAAAAATCTGGTGCACCAATACCACTATTTCACAATATCTGTGCAAATTTAAGTTTTAAAGGCACATTAACCAAAAATTTGATAATTAATAAAACTAGAGAATAAGTTCATTCTCTCCAGTTCTGTGTAGTTTGAAACTTCTATAATGAAAAGTCTAAAAAAAAAAAGGCTACGTTCCAATATTTTAAAAGTTCTACCTGCAGTAAAGGCTTGACAACTCAAAACAAAATTCTAACAGATAAAAATGTTTCAAATATTTTATTCATTCTTGATAAACCAATGAAATTTAATGTGTATGACGGGAGAAAATGCCCTGTCATTTCAGAGGAACATGAATATGTTCATTAACTGGAAAAAGTTAGTCCTTTTATCCATGTTAGTTGATGCTGGACATCTGTCATTTTTCTCAAAATTTTTGTTGAAGAAAAATATATAGGCCAATAAATGTACAGTTTTGGTTAGTAAAGGCAAACAGATGTTCATTCCCAGTATCAACGATCAATTTGTTGAACCTGATTAGTCCTCTTATTACTTTAAACATCTTCCACTCTAGTAAATAACCAAATAAGCAACTTTCTTATGCGGATGCAAAAAAATAAAATTTTTTAAGTGAACCAATATCCATAAATTATACCTAATCCTAAATTGTAAAGAACATATATATAAAACAGTAGAGGAACTGTGTTGAATGTTATTTAACAATTATAGTCTAAGCTATGATTTAAATAGATGTAATTTAAATAAATCACCCTACTATTGAAGCACTAAAACTAATACAGAGCACCAAATTCGCCACTTAGTTTTACCACTTAACAATGATCAGGAACAGTTTATATGGTTTATAAGCATCAATCTTTCCTATGATAAATAGCACCACCCCAAAGTGACAACATTTGCTTTCCTCCTGTCTGGTAATGACTTGACAGTAAAGACTGTACATGTCTGTGCAAAACCTAGCACACTGTAGGTGTGCAACTCTTTTAACAGGAATAATCACCACCTATAATTTCCAGAAAGCTATTGCTAGCTGTCTCATTCCCTAGGAGACATGCATAAGGATAACAAAGTAAAGCAGGGTTTCCCTGCTGGCAGTTCTGCCTTGAATCATTTTCGGTATCCTGTTTCTTCTAACAGAAATATGTCTTCATGAAACTTCAGAAAGAAGCAGCATAAATACTTACATATATGTAGAGACAAAAGACTGTCAGTGATTCTCTTTTTCTACATCATTAATTCTGGAGAGAAGTTATTTCACATTTTGCATATAAGATTGTTCTCCTATCTTCGACAATTTTTTTGTAGCTTTTTATCCTTCTAAAGTAAAAATCATATGCTGTAAGATGCAAAGATCTTAAGTACTCAGTTAAGTTTGAATAAATGTATATATTAACAATTGGTGAATCTGGGCATTCTTTGTAGTAATCTTGCAACTTTTCCCTAAGTTAAAAAAATCACATGAAAATAAAAAGTTACCAAAAGTGTACACTTGAATTACCATCACCCAAATCAAGCTATAGAATATTTCCATCTCCCTTGAAAGTTCCCTTTTGCCCCTTTCCAGTCAACCACAGCCCTAACCCAGAAACCACTGACCTGATTTCTATCAGTCTTGCCTCTTCTTATATTTTTTATAAATGGAATCATTTGGTACAGACTTGTGTCTGGCATCACTTACTCTGAATAATGTTTCTGAGCTTCATATACATTGTGTGAATCAGTAGTTCATTCCTATTATGAAAAAAGCTGCTATAAAAACATTTTGCATCTAGTCTCTTTGTGGACATGTGCTTTATTTTTCTTGATGCTGTAAGATTTAATTTAAAGTGTGGAGGGAGATTTACATATACATTTAGCAAATACAGTTACATATATAAAATGCAAAGAACAGACATTTCACCTAACCTGTGTGTGTATGTGTGTGTATATACAGTTGTCCCTTAAACAACACTGGTTTAAACGATGCAGGTCCACTTATACACGTATTTTTTTTTCATTAAATGCAGTAAGTGTATTTTCTCTTACGATTTTCTTAACATTTTCTTTTCTTTAGCTTACCTTATTATAAGAATACAGTATATTATAAATATAACATAGAAAATACATGTCAATCAACTGTTTATGTTATCAATAAGGCTTCCGGTCAGAAGTAAGCTATTAATACAGTCAGCTCTTCACATCTGCAAATTTCCAACCACAAAATGAAAATACTGTTTTGGATCTGCAGTTGGTTGATGTGAAACCCATGGATGTGAAGCTGACTATAGTTAACTTCTGGGCAAGTCAAAAGTTATACGAGGATTTTCAGCTGCTCAGAGGTGGGTTCCCCTAACCCCTATATCGTTCAAAGGTCAACTGTACACACATACATGCATGCATGCACACACACATAAATAGATTCTGAGAAGTCCACTTAGGACCAAAGGTATATTAAAAGAACTTACAAAGTTCATAGTAAAAATAAATCTAAGATGGCAAAGATAATCATCTCGAATTTTCTTAGTAAGTATTGTTTTAACCTAAGAATAATTCAAAAAGGAAATTTCTCTCCATGTTACTCTGTTCTGCTTCAATGAAATACCCTCTTCTCGTAACAAATCCCCTTTCCAAATTAGAATTTCAAAACGTTAAATGTTATCATCTACCACGTAATAATTTTTAAGCTAGGGGCAAAACCTAAAAGGAGTCAAGATTACAAGGTTTTATTTTATTGTCTTGCTTTTTTTTAAAGTTAAACGTGGAAATCATTCCATTGGTTAATATTTAACATGGGTAGAGACCATTCCATCCTCATTCAGAATATATTCCAGTAAGGACTCAATCTCTAGGATATTTTCTGTTCCAAAAAGTAATTTGATGAAGCATTAAGTCTGTGATAGAGACATTCTGACTTTCAAATTCCACTGTGTATTTTTCAGCTGATAATTGAGGTTCTTTAATTTCCAGATATAGAAACACTAACAAACATACATGCAAATCTTATTTTTTGACGAGATCAAACTGAAATTCTCAACTCTGCTTTTGATGATTGGACGGTCATTTTCAGGTACTGTAAATCACCAAAATGGAGGCAGAATATTACAAATAGTTCTAGAAATTATCCACTGCCTGCTTTAGAAAGGGTCTGCAACTACAAAAGGAGGGAAAAAACCTTCATCTAGTCTTTGATCTTTCATCTTTTATTCCTTCTTCCAAAAAATAAGCAATTTCAAAAACATACAACTGAAATGTACTACATTTTTAATCTTAAAAAACATCCTTAATATTTAGAGGTTCCCTAACTTTCACAGATGAATAACTGTCTATTTAAAACCTATTCCTTCATTCTTAAAATACATCATTTTCGTTTTTCTAATAAATGTACCTTTTTATAAAACAGCCTTGAGTAACTGTTACAAAAATGCCAGCAGCTCCAAACAGGTACAAATCCCCAATTTACTTTCAATATCTTTTGCCCAATTGCTTTAGAAAACTAAAATAAAATTTTATTCTTATTTTTAAAGTATTTTTCTTCCAAACCAAGGGTAGAAAACAGGTATACCAAATGTGTAGACACCATATTCCGTCTGGTGATCCTTCACTCTCATAAACCAGATGTTTCCCAAAAGACGTACTATACCAAATTAAACATAAAATGAACATGCCCCATTTAAGGACAACAGTCTTACATGTTTAAGTGTCAGCTGAGTGCAAGTCAATTCTCATCACAATAAACTACGAGGTGCAAATTATTTTGAGTACTCGAATTTGTTTCAAATAGTGCCAAAATATCCTTAGTAACCTGTTAGCTACACAGATTACAGTTACAAGGGTGCATAAGGCCCTATACTATAAATTATTTTAACCTGTCTCATTTGGCAGAACTTCTTTTTTACATAAAAAACATCTTATTTGCAAATTAAATCACACTTAAGTGGCTATTGCTTTTAAACCAATAGTTATATGATTTACATAACAATGACCCATCCACCCAGTCTCTAATGAGTGTAGATTTAACTTTACATTTTGAAAAGTTAATGTCAGAAGTTAAAAATGCATTGTAGAAAATTTCAGAAATGTAAAGTAATGAAAAAACAAAATCTAAATACTAACCAGCTAGGTTAGAAAGTCCAAATAGTTTCGTAATTGTAAAATATACATTTTAATTGTTCAGCATTAAATAATTACAAAATTTCATGTGGCAAAATATGTATAATATACATTCTCCTTCAGGAATTGTATAAATTATGTTAAAGGCCTACAGCTGATATTCCTCAAGCCACAGATATCTGGCATGCATATTACTGTTAAATAAAGCAGTAGTAATGTCTAACAGTGTTATTTGAGTTATCCTTTAATTTAGCTGTTTTTAATGTCTTTGTTTTTGTTTTTTTGTGGGGTTTTTTTGGTGGTGTTATTAATTCAAAAATATTTGCCCACTCCCAAACTCAAAAGGAGCCACACCTGGGGGTAAATGACCTAAAAACACTCCCAATATTTACTGTATAGATGTGAGAATTAAACTTATACTTAATTTTGAAACTGAAATCTAGTTGATAATTTTATGATCTGGTCTACCACAAGTTAAAATGGACAAAAATTAGTTAAATATCTAAAAACTGAATTTGAAAATGGGCTTTTAACTATAAGTCACTTTTAAAGTTCTCGAATATGCTTTGTGTAAATAAAACTATGAGATATAACTTTATGATATTTGAGCATCATTATAGGAAAAGATTATAAAACTTCTAATTATTAATAATTAAACTAATACATTCTATACACTTTAAAGAACAATTATAAGATTCTCTACAGCTATTTATACAGAATAAAACCCACTTTACATAAAGACGAGCCATCATTCTACCAATCTACTCTCACTAAGGGTCAAAAAGCTAACTCAACTTTTTAATAGTAATAATGTCTTCTACAGCTATAGAAAGAGGATATTCTTTCTCCTCTAGACTGATTCCTTCTAAGCGAAGAAAACTTTACTAAAAATAACCCAAGCTAGGTATTCTTTTCCAATCCAAGAATAAACAGAAAATTTAAGATTTAATTAGTTGCCTAATCCAATATTTTTTAAGTTTTTCAGGTTGAACTGGTTAAAATCCCCAAAACTAAAAGAAAACTAAAGATTCAGAAACTTACTTTTGTTAAATGTTAGAAAGACGAAAGGCCTCATAACATATAAGCCTGTTGTTTGAGAGAAATAATACATTTATAAAAACCATCTCTGATTATCTTTTTAAAATCGCAAATAGTCACAACTAGCCTCTTGGTTAAAGAATTCAGCTTTAAAGTGTTACTAATTAGCTAGGTAAATAAGTAAAATTATCGTTCAATGAAACACTAATAAGGTAGAATATTTAATCAAAATCATAACTTTATAATTCTTAAAAAGTTAAACTTACATCCATTATGTATAACTCATACCCAATGCAGATATAAAAAAAGATACATTGGGAAAAACCCGAGTAAACTAAATCTTGTTTCTTACAAATCAATGTTAATGATCCTCGTTTAAAATATACATTTTACATTTTTAAAATAATTACAAAAATTATTTTTAAATATATTTTTCTACAGATGCCCTAAATTGGTTAGGACCATACTGTAGATTGTTAAATGGAGGTCAGTTGGGAGAGAGACAAACTGAAAATAAGTGCAAGTATGACAAAAAAAAAAATTTTCCGCAATAATTTAAGTCTATTCTTGAATTTTGACTCAAAAAGCAAGAGAAAAAGCTACTATAATTCTCTAAAGTTTTTAAAAACCCTTGAGTGGAGGGGGGGAGGGAAGCTCACGGCAGAACTCGACAGACGAGTAAAAATAACCATTGTTGCCTTAACTTTTCCCTTGTCCACAACCTATCAAAATGAGAAGACAATGAAAATAAACACTCCTGTCTATCCCCAGAGAAGCAAAGAAAGCTCTCATTCAATGCTAAGCCTTATTCCACTGGAAAACATACTCTTGAAAAGTAAATCCAAAACCACGAGCTCAAACTGCTTCATGCAGAATTTACTGAATGGCGGCCAAACGTTGTACACGCTGTCCTGAACCACACTGAAGGATATCTAGAGTTCTGCGTTCTCCATTTACAACTTGAACCTTACTATGCTTTCGCCGCCACTGCAAAAAAAATGATTTTTTTAAATGAGACTAAAAGGTTTCTCCTGGCCCATCGATCGAAAGAGATCAATCTGCAGGGTGACCCCCACCCTCGTTTTTTTAATCAACACTGAATTTGACTCCTACACTGTCGTCAGCACACCTCTTTAGACATCATAGGAGGTAAGGCATTATAGGGTCCCAAGAGCGAAGTGAATAAAAAGCCCTAAAACAACTTTTAACTGGCTTTCAGCTGGCACTAGAATAATCACCTGTTAGAATGGGCGCTGCACTGGCACCCTCCAAGAGCGCCAGAGAGCGAGGATGCTGTTCCCAGTCACTTGTCCCAGGGCGGCAGGTGAAGGCAATGACTGCGCATCCACACCCACCGCCCCGGGAGCGAAAACCTAAAGCGAAGACCGCAGCAGCCGGACACTCCGTTATCCTCAGCCTCCACGGGCCCTGCCAGGTGAGCGAGGTTCCATCGCGCCCTCGGCGTCCCGGCGCACGGCTCACCCTGGCTCGACTTCTCCCGCCGCCCGGGCCCCGAAAGGCGAAGTTTCTCTCCCGCCTGCGG
>NW_006432451.1:2343717-2344023 GCF_000325575.1 Pteropus alecto | reverse complement strand
GCCTCCTGAAGGGAGCACCGGCCCGGCGGCGGGGCGGGGCGCAAGGGGGCCCCGCAGTGGGGCTGGGGGCCCTTCAGCGCCCTGGCCTCGAGGCTTCTCCGACCCCGCTCGCCGGGAAGCACCGTTCCCGGGCTAGGGAGCCGCGCGAGGGGGCGGGGAGGTGGCGCGGCGGCAGCCGGACCGCGAAGGGGGAGATTCGGCTCCCGGGGCGCAGTGGCCGCCCGCCCCATCCCTGCGGCCATGGCGCCGGTACCTGTCGCCACGGTTGCTCGTCGACTCCGTCTTTCTCCGCCTCACCCGCACACC
>NW_006432451.1:2329147-2343665 GCF_000325575.1 Pteropus alecto | reverse complement strand
AGCGCCCACAAGCCGGCCCTAATCCCCGGGGCAGCGCCCGGCACCGTCCCGCCCCCGCCGGCCGTAGGACCCGCCTTCCATTGGACCCTGGAGCTGTCAGTCCGCCCCCAAAAGGCGCGCGGGCTGTAGCTCTGCTCCACGGGATTGGTAGCCTCGCGCTGTCCATGCAAATAAGGCCCCGCCCCCGTCTATTTGCACCTCCGCCTTAGTGTAACCTCCGCCTCTTCACGCCAGCCCACGTGTCTGGCCCTAGTCCTTTGTGGGGGCGGGAGGGAAGGGATGGAGGAAACTGACCGACCCTCCCACCCCCACCCACACCCCCGCCACCCACACACCATCCCTTACCTCCAGAGAAAGTAATGCCAGAACAAGCTAGTTGACTTCACATTCGAATAGTCTTTCTGAAAGCTCTGCCCTCCTATCTGTCCATCCGCCCTGCCCAGAGGATGGAGAGGGGTAGGCCAGGTTGTTGTGTCAGATAAGCAGGCTAGGTTACCCCCAGGAAACAACCCCAGGAAGTCAACGTTGCCCAGTTGGACTGGGCCTGGGGAAAATCCCATCTCGAGAACCAATTTAGCACACAGCGCTTCCCTCGGGGCACTCTGTGAAGACTATGCTTTCCCATGGCTTTCTACCTTTCAAGCATGAGATCCCAGACAATTGAGACAGCAAAGGATCATAAAAATGTTTGTGTTCTCTATCACCACTCTTCCCCCAAAGGGTAGGCCTGCTGAGCAGCTCAGCTTCATGAGGGGCCTAGGATTTCCTGGGCATTGAGGAATAGCTCAATCCTTTCATTCCTTGAGGAAACATAAACCCATACCTAGCGCATCATAGTTACCTATGAAAACTATTGTTTCATAGCCAGATTAGAAGCCACATCTCCTAAGCTCCAAATCCGCTCTCTGCACTGTACCACATTGGTCATTTAGGTATTTATGAAAAGCCACTTCTACAAATCATCTTGTCTTGGAGAGGTGGTATCTGTAGAAAAGACAATTGGAGCCACCACTGAAACTGCCTCAAGGGCCAGAGCCCTGCCTTGGTGCATAGATGCTTCCCTTTTTATCAGGAAGAGTCACTGAAACAATTTATTCATACATTAATTCAGCAAGATAATGGTGATTAAAAACACCAATTAATTAAGTATCTACTATGTTCACTAACAGCAGATTTTAAGCACTGTTCTATGTACAGGATATGCAGAGGTGAGAAGACATTGTCCCAACCCATCAGGGCTCCAGCCTAGGAGACAGCGACATCCACATTGCATGACAGTGCTTTTCATGTTACAGGCACTGTGACAAATGTCTGCATAGGGCACAGTGGAAGGCTCCAATGAGGGAGGAATCAGCTCTTCCTGGAAGAGGCAAGGAAGGCCTCATTGAAGAGGTGACACTACAGCTGAGTCTTAAAAGATGAAGCCTTAAAAGGTTGTGTTTACCAGAGAGGGATGTGGAAGAAAGAGGAAAGGGACTCCCAGGTAGGGATGGGGTGAGGGTCAGGGTAGAGATAGCATGAGCAAAAAGAATGCAGACCTGGAAAGGCTTAGTCATTGAGGGAACAGCAAGGAGCGGTGTGGGCAAATCCGCAGGGCTGTGTAGCCATGTCATATGCTCTGGAACCAGGCTCTTCCAAGGGGAAGACGGGCCCGAGAGGCTGCCAGGCTGTGTTGTAACACACCGCAGCAAACAACAACAGGCCCTGTACATACAGCTGCAGACTTTTTTTTAATAAGCCAGTCTGTGGAGAACAGTCAGTTCCAGTTCCAATGGCAGCCTGGCTGGCCCCACCCACTCTCAGAAAACCACTCTGGTCACTGCACTTGCCCTCCTCAGCATTTGCATTTGGAAACACGTGTGCTTGCAATTTCCCTAAATATTGCTACCCTTCAGAATTCAAAGATAATGTGGGCCACTGCAGCAGACACCTGGGTGTGGGCTGAGCAGCCTTTTCCTAAAGCACAGAGCAGTTCTTTGCAGGGCTTGCCACTGAGGCTGGCTTTGTGGACATGTGAACTGTGCTTGACTTAATGCTCTGTTGTCACTATCTTGAAATTCTTAGTCATTTTTCAGCAAGGGGCCCTGCATTTTCATTTTGCGCTGGGACCTGCAAATTATGTAGTCAGTCCCTGTCACTGTTAGGTGCCCCTGGAATGCTTGTGATAGTATTCAAACCACATCTCACTTCAAAAGCACTTGGCATTCACTAGGTTTATTCACATGTATTATATCACTTGATTCTCACAATAACAATGTGGGATAGGCCAGTATTTACTGGTCCCATTTATTAGTTGAGAAAACTGAAGTTGGACAAATTTCTCCAGGTGGCATAGCTAGGAAGTAGCAGAAGTTGTACTTGAACTCAGCACACCCAAGCCCTATTCCATCTGCTAAGGAGCTACCTCCATGTTGGTTTCAGAATCCTTTCAAAGGCAGATTTGTACATGAAGAATGTACTGTTTTAAGAGTCAGAACATATGGTGGAGGGCATATCTGTCATTTCATGGCTTCCTATCACCTTTTGAATAGTTTTTCATCAATTTGAAAAATTATTAGCCCTTACATGTTCAAATACTGTTTCTGTACCTTTTCCTCTTTCCTTCTGGGCCCCCAATTAAAACACGTTAGACCTTCCACTCTATCCCTTTCTTCTGTATTTTCTATCTTTAGTCCTTCCGTGCTTTGTTCTAAAAGTCTTTTCACTATTTTTCAGTTCACTAATTCTCTCTTCGGCTTTTTTTTAAAAAGTCTATTAAACCCATATGTTGAGCTCTTAAATTTGGTTATTCTATTTATTTTATTTTATTTTATTTTATTTTTAGTTCTAGAAATTCTATTTGGATCTTTTTCAGATCTGCAATGTCTCTTCTTATATCTCTCAGTGCCCTGCTATAATTTTCAAGCTTGGCTTTCTCTTCATAAGCATAGTAAGTATAGTTATTTTATGGTCTGTGTCTGTTAATTGCAATCTGGAGGCCCTATAGGTCAACTTCTGTTGTCAGTTTTTACTACTGGTTCTTCCTCATGTTGTTTTATCTCCTCATGTACCTGGTTATGTTTTGGACATGGCATTTTAAAAATTTACAGCAACGATGATAATATCTTCCTCTGGAAAGAATTTCCATTTGTTTCCTCAGGCACCTGAGGACACTAACAAGATAGGATCATCTTAAATCAATTTTAGGACTTCTGATTACTGAGTCTCCCAGATGCCTTGAAGCTGGATTTATATAGTCTATGGGAGGGTTTGTTTATTTATCGTTCCCACTTACTCGATGCTGCGGTTCTTTGAAGTCCCAGAAGAAGATAGGGAGTGTTTTTAGTTATATATTGTTCCATAGCAAACTATCCCAAAATTCAGTGGTTTAGAGCAGATGTCGGTGGACTGTGTCTGAAAGAACCAGATAGTAAATATTTTAGGCTTATAGGCCATATGGTCTCTGTCACGACTATTCAACTCTGTCATTATAATACAAAACATCCAGGGACAATACATAAATGAATGGCATGGCTGTGTTCCAATAAAACTTTATTTACAAAAACAGGCAGCAATCTTCAAACTGATAAAGGGCATCTATGAAAACCCACAATGAATATTATACTTAATGGTGAAAGATTGGGTATTTACCCCAGAAAACAAGATAAGGAACAAGACAATGATTTCTACTTTTGCCACTTGTATTTAATATCGTACTAGAGGTTCTAGCCAGGGCAATTAAGCAAGAAATAGAAATTTAAAAACATCCAGATTGGACAGGAAGAAGTAAGACTATCTGTATTCATAGATAACATGATCTTCTTTATAGAATATTCTAAGGAATCCACTAATAAACCATTAGAACTAATAAATGACTCAGCAAGTTTTGCAGGATATGAGATCAATAACAAAAATTAATTGTATTTCTGTACACTTTCAATGTACAATCCAAAAATTAAGTTAAGAAAATTTTTTTATAATAGCATTAGAAAGGAATAAAATACTTAGGAATAAATTTAACAAAAGAAGCACCAAACTTATACTCTGAAAACTATAAAACATTTCTGAAAGAAATTTAAAAAGACCTAAATAACTGGAAAACATTCTATGTTCATGCATTAAAAGTTGGCAATTGTTAATATTGTTAAGATGGCAATACTCTCCAAACTGGTTTACAAATTCAATGCAATCCCATCAGAGTTAATATTGTTAAAATGGCAATACTCTCCAAGCTGGTTTACAAATTCAATGCAATCCCATCAGAGTCCCAGCTGACTTTATAGAAATCAAAGAGCTGATTCTAAAATTCATATGGAATTGCAAGGGATCCAGAATAGCCAAAACAATAATTTTTTTAAAAAGGAGGAGAGCTCACATTTCCTGATTTCAAAATTTATCACAAAGAAATCAACACTTGGATAGACATATAGATCAATGAAACAGAAATGAGAGTCCAGAAATAAACCATTACATCTGGGGTGAACTGATTTTTGACAAAGGTACTTAGTGTTGGTGAGTATGAGTATGGTGGTCGGCTTCCTTCAAAGTGCAAATGTGGAAGCTGCCAGGCCTTCTTAAGATTTAAGCCTGGAACTGATAGCATCATTTCCACCATGTTCTGTCGATTAAAGCAGGTCACAGGCCAGTCCAGATTTAAGGGGAGAGAACTGATAATGATGTGAATATTCAAACACATGATTCACTAGGGGACACTAAAGTAACAATCTATCACAGTCCACTCTCTGTCCCCTAATGATTCACTTGCCCCGACATGCAAAATGTAGTCACCGCCCTTATGATCCCCATTACTGTACCAAGATTGAGCTTAAAGTCTATAATTTCATCATCTAAATCAGGTCCAGGTATGGATGAAGTTTCTCAGGTGATGCTCCTCTGGATCTGACAACCTTTGAACCAGAGACAAGTTATCTACTCCCCATAGGAAACGGTGAGGCAGAGAAACAAAGGAAAATATCTCAATAGATATTCCTGTTCAAAAAGGAGGAAATGGAAGGCACATAACAGCCACAAGTCCATAGTAATTCTGAAGTCCAGCTGGACACATGTCACCAATTCCTTGGTTAGGTTTCAGTTCTTAGGGTAGTTGAACTTCTTACATGGCAACGGGCTTCAAAATATGGAAGCTACCTTCTTAAGGCTTGAACCAGACCTAGTACAATATCACTTCCATCACATTCTATTGGGTAAAGGGGATCACAGAGCCAGCCCAGAGTCAAGAGGAATACACAGAGCATAAATATAGCCACAGTTAACTGGGGATCATCAAAGTATAGTCTGCCACAGTAATGGTTTATCAGAGTCTCCAACCTTTAGTCACTTCAATTTTGTGACTAAAAAGCTTTCAAAAGCACAGCTTAGCTTCTCCAGTGACTCAGATTGGCAAATGCCCTTGCACAAAAGCAGCCCCAAGTGGTGGACTCACTTCTCTAGAGGGATTGCCAGATTTAACAAATAAAAATACAGGACATTCAGTTAAATTTGAATTTCAAATAAACAACTAATTATTTTTGGTATCAGTATGTCCCAAATATTGCATAAGCATATTTATGCTAAAAAATAATTTGTCGTTTATCTGAAATTCAAATTTAAGTGGGAATCCTGAATTTTATCTGGCAACTCTAATCTCTCTGGACCCCTATCTGTCATGTAATTTCATCCAGTAATCTCTCACTATCTTGTTAGATTTTTGATGCTTTTAAGATTTTAAAATATTTGTCTAGCATATATAGTTATCTTTGATAGGAGGATTGGTTCAAATTCTAAATGGCCTTTCTATATTTGGGGGAATTCCTTATTAGGAGTTTTACCCCTCAATCTGGATGTCAGAACTCAAATTTCCAGCCTCCCATTGCAGCTAGAACATAGACCTAACTCTACCAATTACACACCAAAAGAGACTTCAATTCGGAAGTGTAGGACATGAGGCTTGGTGAGGGGCTTCCACTTTTCATTAGACAGGTGGCTATAAACAATTCCATTTTTAAAAATAAAGCAAATCTGTTTACTGTAGCAGAAATTGTTACATCCCCTAATATCCATTCTTTTCTTCTCTTCTGATTTTTGAGCTGGGTACACAGTTACCTGGAATAAAGAATATGTTTCCATGTTTCCCAGCCTCTCTTGCAGCTACATTTGTCCCTGTGTTCTGGCCAATGGGAGCTGAGCAGATATGTCATAGGAAGTGTCTGTAATGTGAAGAAGGATGTCCCTCTCTTTTCTTTTTCTTTTGGCTAGATGCAGATGTAATGGCTAGAACTCAGACAGCCATATTGCACTATGAGGTAGACTCCGTATGTTGAAGATGGCATAGTAAAAGACAGGGGGAATCTGATCCCTGATAATTGTAGAGTCCTAGTATTGCCTGGCTACTTACCTCTGGATTTCATTAATGAGAGAGAAATCAATGTCTAATTTTGCAAGGCACTAAAATTTTGAATTTTCCATCACTCATAGCTGAATCTAATCTTAACTGAAACACAATGATATGGAATTATTTCTAAAATAAATTGTTCAATAAAAAATACAAGGTACAGAGTAATGTAAACAGTTTGGTAATATTGGGGGGGAGGGAGAAATGCACATAGTTATAGCTATGTTTATATATGAGCAACCTCTTCCAGAAGAATATACTATTTGAATTCCATGTGCAAATATCACTTATTCAAAAGCTAACTTTAAAAAAATAATTTAAAATTAGTTAATAATTTTAAATGGTTTACACTTCTAAACCACAATAATTTGGTGGAATTATGGTCGATTTTCCTCCTCTTTCTACTTTTCCATATTTTTAGGTTTCTAAGCATATTTACACACAAAATCAAGTCACCCCAGATAATAAGAATAACTTATGCTTTAAATATTTCTGTTTTGTTGATAGGAATACACTTTAATTCCCAGGACCTTAAAGACCAATATATTGAATATAGGCTTTGGATTGCAAATCCGTTCAACTATATATATTGAGCATCTGCTATCTATTAGGCACTGTTCACGGTAAAAACAGACAAGATATCTTTGTTCATGCAGCTAATGTTCTTATGGGGCAGGCAGTCAACAAACAGACAAACAAACAAGATTCTTTCAGATGGGGCTCACTACTACAAAGACAAAAATAGGGTAATGTGATAAAAAGTGTTGAGGACACCAGTAGAGAGAGTGGAGAGGAAAGACTTTTGAGGAGGTAACACTTGTGCGAGACCTGAATGATGAGAAGGGGCCAGTTATGGAAATTATGAGAGGATGAAATTCCAGGAAAAGAGCCTAGAGCATGGGAGAAACAGAGAGAAGTTCAGAGCAGATGCAGAGAAGGGGTGGGGTGGGAGCGGTGGTTCCAGAAGATGTTGGAAGGTGGGTATATGTGTGCTTGAGTGAGAGATCACTCATGTCTAACCAAATTGCTAAAATTGAAAAGACCAGCAATACCGAGAACTGGCAAAGATGTGAAACAAACAGGACTCTCAAACTTTGCTGGTGGGAATATACAGCCATTTTGGAATACAATTTGGTAGTTGCTTTGGAAGTTAAACATATACTTACCATATAACTCAGCAATTCTGCTTCCAGAAGAAATTAAAAAAAAAAAAAAAACGTGTTCACAAAAAGAGTTGTACAAGAATTTTCATAGCAACTTTTTCGTAATAGCCTCAAACTACAAACGATGATAATCTCCACCAACAGGGTAGATAAACAAATTGTGGTACAGCCATGCAATGGAACACAATACAGTGATTAAAAGGAACAAAATAATACACAGAAAAACATGGACAAATTTCAAAAACATCATGTGCAAAAGCAGCCAGATGCAAAAGAACATACTGTGTAATTCCATGTATCTGAAAGTCTAGGATATACCTAGAAAGTGGCAGAAAGCTGCTCAGGGGAACTAGAGATTGATTGCAAAAAGGAACAAGTGAAGGAACTGATCTATACTGTGGTAGAGTTTACACAGGCAAACACATTTGTCAAAACTCATCAAACTGTACACTTAAATGGGTGTATTGTATAAATGTAAAGTTGATCACACACACACACACACACGCGCGCGCGCGCAAAATGTATGTATGCACTTATTTACTTGCCTGATACATTATCTGTCTGCCTCTCTCTATATTTCTTAGGAAATGGTTTGTAAATGACGGTTCCTTACCTGCTCAATTATTTTTTTCCCTCTACCACTAACCCAAAAGTGAATGAAACCTGTCACCCAGAATTTCAAACTTTTGAAGCTGGCTCCGTCACTTCAGCCCTTACCACAGAAATGTTTATCTCCATTGTACAGAGAGCAGAGGTCCACCACGGTTAAGTATGCAGGAGTGCTTTCCTTGGAGGCATCCTTGGTAGATTTGGGGGTGACCTTCAGAGCCCTCATTGAGTTTCTTTCCTCTGCTGACCAATGCCTAAAATTCACAAGCTCCAGTATCATCGTTTCAGCATTAGGCTTTGGGAGCCTGAGAAGGAAGATGGCACCGATCTTGCTGACTCCGTGAATGAAGAGTAACCCCTTGCAGCTGAGCATTTCATTTTACAAACAGGTCCGGAGGGGATTGGGGGCACAGAGATGAATGACACTGAGGCCCTGCAATTGAAGCATTCACAGTTTCAGCTGAGTGGTTTCCATTCAGTGGGCCTAAGACAGCCTGGAACTTGTTAGAAACACAGACTCCTGAGTTCCTGGGAGATTCTTATTGGATGGGTATTAACAAACTCCCAGGTGTCCCAACCACTATTTGTCTTTGAGAAATAGTGGTTGGGACAAAAAGAATACTAAAACCATTTAGAATAAATAAAGGCTAAAATTGTTCCAAATTTGCTGAACAAAACCCAAACGGGATAAACACAATAGAAATCTTACCATAGCACATTATAATCAAGTTATTTAGAAAAAAATCGTGATAAAGCGAAACTCTGGTTTAGAAACCTTTGGCAAGATGTGGGTGTTAGAAGAAAGCCCCAGAAGTGAGTAAGAAGGGCAGGATAGGAGGAAAGGTGAACCTGCTAGTTGAAAGTGAATCTTCAAGGCCCTCATGGTTTGCTAAGGAGCAGCCAGTTGGGCCTGGCACTGGGAAAGGGCTCTGTTTTGTAAGCTAATCCCCTCTCCACCTGCCCCTTCGCTGTGAGGAGCCAGATTTGTATCCCATCCCAGCCTAGTTCTCAGAGATCTTTGGGCCCCTTTTACATAGCTAGATGGTGCTATACCTGTCGTGCGAACAACAGGTACCCAGGTACCGTATTTCCCAAGCCCTGCTACATGCAGGGCTGTAAGCTGGCCGCCCCCGAGGAGATGAGAGGCACCAGCGCCTACTCTCTGGGTACTTAACTCTGGTGTCTAGAACCTGGCTGACCCTCAAACTAAAGCTGGCTGTGTGCCCTGTGCACTCCCAGAAAGTATGTACTCAGGTTTCATTGCAGCTTTCCTGTCCAGGTCCTACGGGCACAAAGCAAAATTAATCTTATCCTAAGAAACCAGTGTATCAGTCTACATAAGTAAGCAGAGGCAAAAAAAAAAAAAAAGAAAGAAAGAAAGAAAGAAAGAAAAAATGGGGGGGTGGTGACTGACTTGGGACATTTGGTGGTTGAGGAGGATGTTGCTCAGGTCAACAGGAACCACACCTGTGGGGAGAATCCTGGGATCGAGAGAGGCGGCAGCAAGGCCAAATCCTGTGGCCTGGAGGAGGGAAGAGGGATAACCCAGTGAAATTTTGTATCATTTATGTAAAAAGCAAGAAGATAAGATGAAAATATGATATACGGGATTTAACTCTCAAAATCTATTTTCTTTAAAATTTTCTATGTTCTATAAAAATAAAATAGTTTTAGCATTGCAGATATTTTACCTAAATGAAGATGAGCTCTACTTCTTCATTCCATTAAATTTTAATGAGTTCATTCATTAACTGACTCTGAATACTCAAAAGCTATATAAGTCGGCAAATACATATAACAGTGAGGCAGTGTTATGCAGGGGTTAACTGCACAGACTCTTCAGGTGAACTGGCTGTGTGTAAATCTCACTCCATCATTTATTAGCCATGTCACCTTAGGTAAATAAGTCAATTAAACTCTCTGCGTCTCAATTCTCCGTCTACAAAATGGAGATGATAAATGGTAGCACCTATCAAGGTTGTTATGAGGATTAAATGGGCCATATCTATATCTATATCTTATCTATATCTGTATCTGTATCTATATCTGTATCCGTATCTGTATCTAGACAAGAAAAACCATTTGCATGGGGTAGGCGAGGGCAGATCTGGGGTGGCCCCCAAGTTCTTGCCCTGGGCTGCCATGTGATGTTAGTAACCAATATAGGAAATACAGCAGGAGGACCGGACAGGCAGAGGTGTTTGTGATGCTTTCGGGCAGGGGTGGATAGAAGTGATGGCTTCAGTGTGGAACATGTTGTGTGTGGAACAATCCCAAGGATTGTTCTGCCTGTGTGGTGTTTCCTGGGCCCCACCTCACAGACAGACAGACAGAAAGACAGACTCTCTCTGTCTCTCTGTCTGTCTCTCTCTCAAAACAGTTACTGTGTCTTACTCATTTCTATATCCACTCCCTCACCCTCCCCACCCACCTTAGCACCTTGCCGGGCACAGGCTCTGTGCTTGGTGATCACAGCTGAACTGGGTTTAATGGAATCCCAGCTTGCTCTCTGCCCAACCCTGTAGATACAGTGATTGTGTCACAAACACAACCACTCCTTCTCACCATTTTCTGGATTACTGCTGTACTACCTTGGAGGAGTCCAAGAGAAGCCCCCTCTTCCACTTGAGGACGCCAGCTTGCCTGAGACCCTACTGTCAGCCCCAGAGCTACATCAGTCTTGGGACTAGGCCTCCTTCAAAGCCTTCCCACCTCTCTCTCCACAGGAAGAGAACATGGGCCTGAGGCCTCTGCAGCAATGGGAAGAATAGATAGAATGGAGTGAAGTGTGTGACAGTGAAAGCAAAGAGAAAAGCAGCCTAATATTGACTGGACCCACGAAACAGTGGCTGCTTGAAAACATTTGTTCACAGAAGTAATAGAAATCTTACTTTGGAAATCTTACTGCCCTCTCCTATTTCATCCGAATGGTATCCCATCCCATGGGTTATTCTCGTCTCATCCTTCCCATCCACTCTCTCCTTTTAGGGCTCACTGCTACTGCCTTGACATCCCTCACCACTTTCCTCCCAGGGCTTCTAAACGGGGGAATCCCACCTCCAGGCTTATACTATCCTCTGCATTACTGCCAGAACCACACAGCTGATCTGTAACTTAGAACCCTTCATTGGCTCTCCATTACCATCAGGATGAAGGCCCAAATGCCTGACATGGTACAGCCATCCTTCCATGTACAGCATGCATAGCTCCTGCACCTCTCACCCAAATGCCTGACATGGTACAGCCATCCTTCCATGCAGGAGCATGCATAGCTCCTGCACCTCTCAGCTTGCCCCCTCCTGCCTCCATCCCTGTTAGGCCCTCAAGCAAGGTGTTGCCCTCTCCTGCCTCCATCCCTGTTAGGCCCTCAAGCAAGGTGTTGCACTGGAGTGAGCTCATAGCTCTTAGGGCTTTCTCTGCTACCCAAGAGCCATCAGTAAGGAAAGTTAATACAAAAGACCCCAGTTTGATATAAATCTAGAGGCAGCCAGATCCCCAAAATGGAGTGTTCTCCTCATCCCACTTCTCGTAGAGCATCCTTGACTCGGCAAGTATGAGCTCGGCTCACCTGAGAGCTGATAGAAAGGAGGCCACATCATGGAAAGTGTGTACACATGGTACCATATGTGTACGTGTGCGCCCGTGTACCTGTGTGTGCATGCATGTTAGTGTGTGTACCCAAGGCACACGTGGGCATGACTGCATGCCCATGTGTGCATGTGCAATGAATGCATATGTGTGCACAATGCCTGCCTGGGGGAAGGGCAGGGGAGCAGAGGGAGCAGTGGGTACATTGTTGCAAAGTTGCTAGTCTATTTGTGGGCAAGCTGGTAGGAGTGGGTTTGGGTGTGGTCGTGGGAGCCGGGAGCAGAATGTTTGCTCTAAGGGAGGGTTTCTGCCGAGATGTTTGTGAATGAGGATGGGACAGGTGAGGTGGGGCAGACATCGTTCTGGCCGAGGCCCTGTTTATTTTTCTTATCCTTCCTGGGTTCACCTCCCAGTGTGGCCAAAGTTGCCCAAAGTGCCCCAATTCGATACCCTTGGTTGGACTGGCCTGCCCAGCAGGAAAGAACAATCTCTTAGAGGCCCTAAGGAAAGATGGGCTCAGTCTCAGTCTCTGAAAACTGAAAGAGACACATGGAAGAGGAGTGGGAACAAGAATTCACTTCAACTCCTCCAACAGTGCCCTACAAAACAGATACCTTCCCCATGGGAGGTCCTGCCCTAGGATGGAAAGGTCACAAAATGAGGGAAGATCTGTCTGTTCTGTGGAGATCTAGGTAACACCATTCAATGGATCCCCAAAGACTGTGGGGCCTCAGGGGACAGCATTTGAATTAGGTCATAAATGATTGGGAGAATGTCAGAAAAAGGAAGTGGGAGGTAAGGGGGCATTCCAGAGAGCAGACACAGTCTGAGCAAAGGCACCCAGGCAGTAAAATGCTGGGTACACTGGAGAAAGAGCTAAAGGAACTTTTAAAGCTCTTCTTTAAGGAGGCAGCCTTCCTCATATACATGGGAGAAAAACTGAGGGCCAGAGAGAGAAAGTGCTTCTAAAACCTAGAAGCAGAAATGAAGTCCCCTGACATCCAGGTCAGTGCTCTCTCGGCTACTCCAGAAAGTCCGTGAGGCAGAAGGCCAAGCTGTCAGGCTATTGATTTTGCTTCCTGTGCTTTCTTATCTCCAGCGAGGGAGGGCTGAGTCAAGGGTCCCTGTTCTTTGCCTCTGTCTGCCTGCAGCTAGCTATGTGATACTGAACAAGTCACTTTACCTCTCTGAAATCCTCATCTAGATTGTGAAGGGGGTATAACCTCACCTGAGAATGCTACCTTTGACTTTCTAGAGAGCTAAACTTTGTTTTAGTCATCTTCCTATACCTCACACCTAACAGAAGATACAGAACAATGTGAGTGCTCAAATAAATGTTTTAAATGAAGAAAAGAAGAAATGATGGGCTCCGTGACTCTTTTACCACCCTACTTTGAGAGCCTCTGCCTCTCCCCTCCCCAGACCTCACAAGGTGAAGGAGGCCCAGAATCATGAAGACCTTGAAAGGGAAGGCGGGAAAGATAAATAACCTAATTGTGCAGAGGCTCCAGCCTCTCCCTTTCTCTGGGCAGATGCCCTTGAGAATGTCCTTCCGTGCATCCTTGGCCTTGCTGAAAACTGCCAAGGTGAGGGGGTTGGAGGAGGGGCATGGGCCTCTAGCAGAACATGAGGGTAGCTGGACCCAGGAGGAACCCTGGCAGGCCTCTCCTTTTCACTCACTGCTTCTTTGCTCTAAGAATGTTCCAACCCGTCCTGTCCCAGTCCTGAGGGGTCAGGTGGGCGCTGGAACCTCCTGTTTCTCAAGCCAATGATTCCTTAGTTTTTTGTTTTTTTTTTTAATTTGAATGACCTCCTTTTCTGAGGCCCCCTTGTCATGTGAAAAATGTTATTGCCCACTTCCCTCTTCCATGACAGAAGCTGTATTTCTTTTAACTTTGTAACACGCATGAATCTAATCTAGGGTGATAGAAATCAGATCGTGGTAACTTTTGGGGTGGGGACTGACTTGGGGGAGGGGGCACGAGGGAACTTAGGGGTGCTGAAAATGTTCAAAATCTTGATTTAGGTGACTGTTATGTGGGTATACACCCGTGTAAAACTGCATCAAGCTATACACTTAAGGTTTGCCCGTGTGTAAATTATACCTCAATGAAGAACTGCTAGCATCTGAAAGACACACATACGGAGAAATACACAGACCAGACCTGCTTAGCCTGCGTAAATAAACCCAGAATGCCTGGTGCCCCAGAGTCCACAGTGTTGGCTGTAACCAAGCAGCTCCCCTTGGACCCCAATACCACAGACCGGGTATCCTGGATACCGAGCAGACTCCAGACACCATGCTCCTCTTGCTCCCCGGATTTATGGGGATACAGAGACCAGGGATGGGGTGGAGCCCATGGAACCTAGATTTCCCATCAGTGCTTGACTGCAACTCCTGTTCTGGTGAGTTGAAGGAACAGAAAACACACCCGTTTCCCCTTTCTGGGAGGGGGGTTTCCGTACTGGCCTCTCCAGGCCAAGTCTTGGCTGGGGGGTGGGGGATGTCCCCAGTGAAAGTCCAGGAGTAATGTGCCTTCCCTGCATCCCTGCTAAAAATAACCCTAGGCAGAGCTGCTGCCACTGAGCAGCAGGAAGGACAGAATGGTGTTTTGCTTTAAACCTAGAAGCAGCTCAGCAGTTGGGGGCGAGGGAGGGGTGGGAGAGGGAGGCTAGGGATCTGAGAACCCTGGCAGGACTCTCCCCACCCCCACACCCCAGCTGCAGCTGGTCCTCTCAGGGATGCCTGGGAGGGGTGAGTAAGTGTGTGTGTGGTGACAGGGCGTCA
>NW_006432451.1:2324542-2329103 GCF_000325575.1 Pteropus alecto | reverse complement strand
AGCTGGGAAGGTTGGGGATGGGTGGGGAGGGGTCTCTGTTCTGCTAGCTGGAGTGTACAGGCTGGAAGGGCAGGAGTCACGTACTCCACGGGGTCCACACCTCCTCTGAGAAGTGCTCTGTCCCAGCAGCCCACGCCAGGCTCCCTCTGCGGTCCCTGCCCTCCTGCAGTATGGCCGCCTGCCCTTGGGGGCTCCTGGCACACACAATGCTGAGGATTGTCACCTCACAGCTCTGTCGATCTGGCTTCTGCTCTGCCCAAAGATGGGGGCGGGGGCGGTCCAGCGGTGAGGAATTTCCCTGGAAATGGGAAGTACAAGATGTGTCAGTGTGAGATCCCAGCACCAGGAGTGAATGGTTGAGTGAAGGGAAGAGGCCCTCCGAGCCGCCCTCTCCTGTTCTCTCTCCTCCCACAGCTCCCCTCCCTGTCTCATGCATCAGAGGCCTCACATGGGGGCAGGATCATTCAGCAGTGGCCCTCAGCTTTCTGAAGTAACAATAAAGAACTACCATGAATTGAATGTGTGCCATGTTCCAGGCACCCTACTGACCCTTACGTGGATTACCTCACTTAATCCTCTCAGCAAGCTTATGATATTGGGATTATTACTCTTCTTATTTACAGATGACAAAACTGAGGCTTATAGTGATGAAGTGTTCATCCTAGGATCCCACTGGTAGTACATGACAGAGACAGGGTTTGGCATGATTTGGAACAAAGAGAATGTCCAGGATGACTGTCCAGAGAACAATGAGGCTGAATTTGGGAAACTGGACTTTCTTTAATAATTTAGGATACATGGTTGCTATACTTGATACTTCGGTAGAGAAAGGGGCAGTGGCTTTAGAGCTCACATTTGTAATATTAGTTATAATTTTGGCCAAGGAACTTAAACCATCCTGAGCCTCGGTTTCCATCTCTTCAAAATGGGTACAATAATCCCTGCATAGCATTGCTGGGGATTAATGAATGTGAACCCAACATTTTCCCTAAACCTAGAAAACACTAAGCTCCTTCCTGCATCAGAGCCTTTTCATGTGCAGTTTCCTGTGCCTGAAACCCTAAGCCCCCACATATTCACATACTGGTTTGTTCTTGTCATCTAGGTTTCAGCTCAAACATAACTTTCCTTAGAGCAGGCTCTCCTGAGCACCCAGCCCACCCCATTACTCTCATTGCATCACTCTGTTTTATTTTCTTCGCACTTAGCACCATCTGAATTTATCGTGCTAATTTATTTGTTTTGTTTCTTTGTTTATAACCTATCCTTCCTCCCCAGCTGCCAAGGATGCAAGTTTCTTGAGAGCCAGGACCTCTGTGGGTTTCAATGACCCACTCCTGGTGCTCACAGCAGCACCTGGCAAACAACATCAGAGCTTGCCAATAATTAAGAATGAATGAATGATTGTATCTTGGAAACAACATTATATTTAAGTGTCTGACTCTCCCACGGTCCTCACTGAGCCCAAGGGCGGTAAATACAGGTTAATCAGGGCTTGAGAAAGAGCTCTGGGCCTGGCCTAAGCCCAGCCCTGAAGCTCCAGGCTGTAGGGAGCCATGAGGCCCTTTTGGCTTCTGGCTGCTCCAGGATAAAGGTCAACCCTTTTGCTGGAACATGAGGTTCTGCACCATCTGGGCCTTCCCGCTTCTGGCCTCATCTCCCTGGACTCCTCAACCTGTAGGCTATGTCCAGGCCAGACCAAACAACTCACGGAGTGCCCACTGGAGAACATGGGATGGCTTCATGCCTGTGTGCCTTTATACACACTGTTCTTTCTACCTGGAATGCCCTGCACCCTTGCTCTGCCTGGCTAGCTCCTTAGTCAGAGCTGAAGGCTGGCTTCTTCAGAGAAGCCTTCCCTGACCCCTCTAGCCACACCCAGTCCCCAACTTCCCGGGACATTATAATGATCTGTTTTTGTGCATCTTCCCGAGTAATTTAGCAATCTCTTGAAGGCAACAACCAGCTTTTGTACTCCCAGTTTGAAGCACAATGCCTAATGCACACAGTAGGCACTTAATAGATGCTCCAGCACAGCGTTTGGACTTTGGGTTCCCAGGCATTAACACAATTCCTGGAGCACACAGTAGATGCTCATTAAGTGCCCACTGAACGCATGAACCTTAGCAAGCTGACTTTGGCAGAAGCCGGAGGTGAACTGAGGAGTGGGGGTGGGGTATGAATGGAAGATGCTTCTTGGGAAACAAGACAATGTCAGAGGGAAGAAGGCAGAAGGGACCTTAAGAAATGTCCCAGGAGATATACAAAAAGCAAAAATAAAAAGCAAACACGGATGGAAGCATATAAACAGGGCTCTCATTGAGCAAGGAGAGAGGGAGAAGGAAGAATAAAAGAGGAAGCGAGAACTGGGCTCAGAGAGGACAAAATGTGCCCATGAGAGTCACAGAGGACAGGAAGCCAGAGACTAGGACAGACCAACTACCTACAGGATGTCTGGTGCCCTTGCTTCAGCCCCTGAGGGTAGATAAGGGTGGCATGGGCAGTGTAATGCTATGGTCCCTTCCTAGACTGATAAGTCTGGGTGAAAGGCCACATGTCACCGGGTTTTGGGACATCTTGGGAAACTCTTCCTTTCTTAGGTCAGGAGAGGCCCTGTGTTATGAAATAAAGCGCCCCAGATATCAGTCACAAACCTAGTTTCTTGCCTTTGAGTGAATAACTTAGCTGCTCTTGCCTCAATTTCCCCATCAGGAAAGTGGGTAATATTCTCCTTCCTTTAGAAAAACATTAAAATCATACTGAGGTAGGACATGTAAGTGAAATGTGCACAGCCCAATACAAATGCCAGGGGTTGACATGTGATGATTTCTCCCAAAGCCCTGCTATGAATGGGTCTTAAGAGAGGCCATGCCACCATGTCACTGGTGCCACAGACAGATCTGAGTTCAGAGGCCAGGAACCCAGACTCAGCCCCTGGTTTTTAGATCCCAGTGCCAGATCAATACAATGAGGCAAAGTTTATTCCCCAGTGATGGGGTGAGTGGCAGCAGGCATGCCAGCTGGCCAAGAGATAACTGAAACTATCCATAGCCAGCACACCTGACTATCTAACTCCATTACTGAGTGTCTTTTGGAGCCTCCACATTTCAGCCCATTAAAAAGGGCCGAAAACACTTTTCTGGCTAATCACACTTCAAGGTATGCATGGGCTCCAAGGAGGAGACAGAGTTCCTGGAATCATCTTGGAAAAGGAAATGAGACTCCAAGGCTTGAGAAATGGAAGATTTACAATTTAGGTACATGATCTAAGCAAGCTACCGATTATTTAGAACTGCTGGCTTAGATATTAGACTTAAATGTGAACTCCAGCTCTGCCGCTTCACTGAGACTCAGTTTCCTTAACTGTCGAAGGAGGTTAACAATAGTACCCAATTCCCAGGGTTCTTACGATACATAAATGAGCTCATTTTTATAAAACCCTCAGCTCAATGCTTGGACCCTAGTAGGTGATCAATATTAGCTATTATGTGAATAATATCACACGCTCCTGGGGAGGAAGGCCAGACCTCTGACTATCTAAGCCACTCTGAGGAGATTAAACTTGTCACGACTCATTAAGTTACCAAATGTCAAATTCCATTTTGCAGTATCTATCAGGAACGTGTGAATCTTGGGCTGGGGGGATGGTATCCCCCCATCGCCCACCTCTGCTGTGTTCTCTGTGACTGATGGGGGGAAGATCATGGATTAGCAGGTCTGCCAAACTTTTGGGGGGGGGCAATTTAAATAGATCCTTGAGCTTGCTAGTTTATCTGGAGTCAAGAATATTGCTGAAGTGCTCTGGTAGCAAGGAGTGGGGGATCAACCTCAAAGGCTCAGAGAAACTTCAGACCAACTTGGAGAGTCCAAGATATCGGAGGCAGTTTTCAGGGCTGGGTGCTGGGAGAGAGAAAGAGGACCAAAGGCTGCACCCTTTCAGGTCCAACTTCTCTCCTCCAGGGCTCTCTCTACACCCCACCTGCACCTCCTATAAGAGTTTCGAACCCCAACACGACCCATGGCGGGTGGGAGGGGGGCAGGTGAGAGGTGAGCAGACAAGAGCAGGGGTGACTGAGAGCAGGATGCCACAGCTGAAGAAGTAAGTATAAATATAAAGCAGCCAGTGTAGGACTGGACAGAGGCCATATGAAACACACGGTACATTCCAGACCCAGCAACAAACTGTACCAGCCTTTTGGAGAGCTGGGAGTGCTGAGGAGGGGAGGGAAGAGAGCAGAGGTTCCTTCGAGGTTGGCCCTGCCTCCTCCTCCCCCAGTTCTCCCAGAGCTCGGGCACCACCGGGAAAGTCCCAATGTTCCTTTTGCAACCACAGGAAACCTACTATCCCTGCTCACATTCTGTACCCAGTGTTCTCAGCAGCTCCCGACTGGGAGGGAGCGATGAGCGTGTGTGTGGGGGAGGGGATGGTGGGGCAGGCAGCCACAGCAGCCCAGGTAACATCAGGGGAGGTGGCAAGCATCACTGGAACACTGACTTATAAAGTCACAGCCTGTAAGTGCTGCAATGGAGGTACAGATGACAGCAAGGTGTAGGTAAGGAA
>NW_006432451.1:2312866-2324436 GCF_000325575.1 Pteropus alecto | reverse complement strand
GGCGGGACCAGAGTGCATCCAGAACTGGGCAGTGCTGGGCAGCCCTATTGGGTGTAGTGGGTTAGGAGTGGCAAGCCAGGGAACAGGAAGTGCCCGGGGAATGAGGGTGAGGAGACCAGACTAAGGCTGCCTCTATGCTCTGGTTGGCTCTGGGAAGGTCTGGCTTAGGCACGGTCCCCTCTACTCCTCCCAAACTTCCCCCCACCAACCCCGCTCCTTAAATATTAGAGATCATGAATGTAAAGCGCCAAGCACCGAGGCTGGTTTGTCAGCCAGCATGAGTCACCTCAACGCCCCCTCCCTCCTCCTCCACACACAGATCAAGGCCTAGAACCCCTTGGGATCTTTTCCCCACATCACCACCTCCTTTCTACTGAGTCCCTATAGCTCTTACACATATTTGGTACTTACCACCTGCTGGCTTGGGTTATTATTTAACCTCAACGCTATGTGTTTGTCTCTTCGACTTGCCTGCAAACTGACCAAGGGCAGGAAATTATTTCAATACACCCAACATTTATTGTACATCAACTCCAGGGCCAAGCTTAGCCTGCGGAGGATGAGCTGGAGGGATGGGGGAGGCCTCAAAGAAGCACTTTGTTTTTGCCTCAAGGGCTTTTTAATCTGGTTAGAACAGGATTAGTAAGCAGATCACTAGAATATGAGACAGGCCACACGCTGTGCCGTGAGAAAGGTACAAACTCAGTGTGTGGGGCGTTCAGAGGCGAGAGGAATCAGGTTTGGCTGGCACTGTTGCAAGCAGGCTTTATGAGCTGGAGCTTGAAAGATGGGTAGATATGGAGTACCGGCTCTCTCGGCATGGCAAATGGCACAACCAACTGTGGAAGTGGGAAGGAGGGAGAAGAAAGGGCTTTAGGAATTGTGCATTTAACAATTTTAATTTAATTTAATTTTTTTTTTTAATTTAAATTTTAATGGCAACCTTAGCAGGACCCAACAGAGCCTTCCATACAGTGGTAGGCGCTCAGTCTAAGTCCTTTGTCCCCTCCTTGGTTTGGAGACTGAAGAACCTTCAGGACCAGCACTCAGCAATGTCTTTCTGCAGAAGGATGGGTAAGAAGAAAACGTGGCTCTGAATAAATCCTTCGGGCTGGACAAAGGGAGGGGCCAAGTTCCAGTTTGGGGTCGTCTTCCTCCACCCTGCTATCCGCTCCCACCCGTTACTGTCCGGGCTCTTCCTACTCCTGACGTCCTGCCAGGGGGTTCCCAAGCGATCCAAAAGGGCTGGACTTGGTTTGCCAGCCCCTGGAAGTCCCTGGAGTCTCCGGGCTGGTGTGAAGAAAGGATCAGCGAAGAGAGACGAGGAGCCGGGAGGCTCCTCCGGGGATCGCTTGAATTGGCCCCCTCTACCCGGCTTCCGTTGTCACGTGACTGAATCCCAGGTCTCCCAAGTCAGGGACTGGCGCGCTCCCAGCTATCCTCCTCCAGACTCCTGGGCCGAGCTCTGGTGGGGCTTCAGCGGCAGGCTGGGCGGCTCCTCTCTCTCGTGGAGCTACACCGCCTGCCCCCATACCCCGCCAACTGTGCTACTCCAGATCCCACACACTCCTGGGGTTCCACGCAAGGGCTCAGGTCGGGGATCGACAGGTCTGGGTGCTGTAAGGCCCGGGCACGCGCCCTTGAAGTTGCACAGGCGACCCCGGAGGTCCCTGGGGCCGCCTGGTCGGGGACCCAGCGCGCACACTCGCTGGCGGCTGCGGCGGCAGCGGCGGTGGTGGGGAAGCTGCGCGCCGAGCGCAAGCCGCGAGCACAAACAGGGCGAGGAGGCTGGTGTGAGCGCCTGGGCCCGGTGCCA
Organism: Pteropus alecto; assembly: GCF_000325575.1. Lineage (NCBI taxonomy): Eukaryota > Metazoa > Chordata > Mammalia > Chiroptera > Pteropodidae > Pteropus > Pteropus alecto. The sequence continues at coordinate 2,322,620 of NW_006432451.1, read as the reverse complement.
GCGCGCCGGGGCTGGAACACAATGTCCCGATACCTAAGACATGAGCCTACGTGGCCACGTTTGCTCAGATTCCTTATCACCTTGGCCTCAACTGATTGGTCCAGGAGAGATACATCTTACTCACAAAGAAACAATCATATTTTCTCTTGCTTTCTAAAAAAATTTGACGACCGACTCTCGGAGGCTCCCTCGAGCGGGAGGGGCGAGCTCACTGCCGGCTCCTGGGCTCCCGCCCCTGCCTGCGGCTGGCTCAGGACCTCCACGTGGCCGGTTGGCGTATCCCTCTGCCTTCTCGCCCTTTCACTAAAGCGTCTCACAGCCCCCAGCCTGAGCAGAGTGGTCTCTACCCACTTAGGAGGTGCATTCTTTTCACCCAACCCGGCAGGTGTGGCGGGGCATACGGCTGCTGGATACATGTCACATTTCCTCCAAACCCCACCACTCTGGAAGGCCTCTGGAGGATATAATTCTTCGTTCCTGACGGAGGTAGAATTTTGTTCTAGGGTGGTGGGGAGCAGAGGAAGAGGATGCTGGGAGAAATGGGATATAGGGCAAGATCTCCCCTATCTCTGTCCTCAGCTGACCCAGAGTTCAGAGACTCTTCCTGTCCCCTCCCCTCAAAACCACTAGGCCCCTGAAGGTTTCCTCAGAGGGAGAGAGAAGCAGGTGGGGAGGTGCTTTGAAGCCTGAGACCCTGCTTTTCTGCCTTACCCACCCTCCTACCCAAAGCCACAACAAAGACCCATAAATTCTGCCACCCAGCCACAAAGCTTCTCCTTCCTCCTCTGTGTCTGCTGTCCCCTGTAGTCTGGTGGGGCCAGTGTGAGGATGAAAGCTCCAGAGCGGGGAGCTCAGATGGCAGCCCAGAGCAGGACTCTTCCTGGTGGGTGGGGACCTATCTCATGCCCTAGGCAACTTGGGTGTCTGCAAGGTACCCCAGGGGACATGCTGTGCCTGGAGTGTGCCAGGGCAGGCAGGGAGGGGCTCCATCCCCTGCCGAGTTCCAGGAAGGGCCCTGGCAGTCAGCACAGGCCTGGGCTCCAGGGCCTTCCAGGGTGGGGCGAGGGGAGGGACCCCAGGCTGCTAAAGTGCCTCACCTGGGCCTCACATCCCAGGGCCCAGCTGATGGCATCTCTGGCACCTTCTGTAGCCAAAGGTGAGGAGATGGATGCCAACACAGGCCTGGGCCATGGACCACCTTCCCACACATATAGGCATGCTGCCCACAAGTGTTTACCCAGCCAACACTCACAGACTCTGTCAGCAAGCACCTTCACTGTCATCAATTCCAAACTTCTACCTGATGTATGAAATCTGTCCATGATATCCCAGGTCAGTGACTGTTCTGAAACTGTTTGCACACCTGTAGTGACAGGGACACTCTCTCACAATGGAGCCCACTGTCCTTCTGGACTTACCTATCTCCAAGCCTAGTTACCTACAGGACACCTGGACTCACATGGCCTGAAAGTGACTGAACTTATCCTCATGTCCTTCACACCAGCTCTTCCCCATTGCCCACTGTGACCCTCCCATCCCCCAAACTCACCATGATGGTGGATTTTTAACTATCTTTTTCCTTCACCATTCTATATCTGACCTATTACCAAATTCTTTCCTTTGTCATTTTCATTACAAGATGCGTTGTTTATTTTTCTCATTCACCCCTCCCTCTCCAACCCCACAGATTCCACCTTTGGCCCAAATTCCCACTGCAGCTGCTACACTGTCCTTTCTAGCCCAGCATTTTCCTTCCTCCTATACACCCTGCTAGAATAATCTTTATCAAATACTGTTTATTGTGTGTGTTATCAACTTCAGAGTTTTCAACCAAGCCCACTGGGTACACCAGCTACTAACCTGTGTGTTCCATATGAAGGGATCTGGATTCATTCATGGCGTGCCCAGACCACAGAGTCCAGCACAGGGCTGGTGCAGAGCAGGAGGGCCGCAAAGTGACTGATCCATTTGGTGGCTCCTTTCTCATCCAGTTCTCTCTTCTGACTTGGTCTCCCCATTCCCATCAAGCCTGTTGGCTTCATTATGCTGACTCGGGCCCTTTTGTTTGGAAGGGCCACTACTTTTTGTTTTCCAGAATCTTCAGAGAGGGGTGGGGAAGGGAGAAGCTGACATCCAAGTTAACGTCAGTTGGAGCCAAATATCAACTGCATAAACCTTGACTGCAGAGTGGAATGAGTGCAGCAGCCTGCTGGAGGTCTCTGCTCCAGTAAGAAACAAAACTACTGGGGAGGGTGGAAGGTAGAGAGTGCATACCCAATCAATGGCTTTGGGGTGTTCATAGGAATCTTCTCACCATTGGAGATTCCAACCTGCCTAGCTCTGGGTCCCTAGTCTGATGCCCTTAGTTTCTTTCTTGGCACCACATCATACACACACAGCACATGCGCACATACATGCACCCATATACACCCCAATCACAACCTCATAACCCAGCTCAAAATCTGCCTCCTGCAGGAAGGCTCTGATAATCTCCACCTTACTCCGATTATTTTGTCATCGACTCCGCTCTGAGCCTTATGAGCTGCCCTTAATCTTTTCAAAATTAATGGTTTAGTTATTACCTGTAGTTTTTTCAACCCTATTAATTATAAGCTCCTTCATGGCAGGGACAGTGTCTTTTATTTAATATCATCTATTTATTTTAAGAAGGAAGCAAAGATAGGGCACTCAGAGGCCACATAGACCTCCGTCTGGATTCTGGTTCCAACACTTAAGCTGGTTGGCTGTGGGCAAATCTGAGCCAGTTTCTTCATCTTTAAAGGTAGTGATACTTACCTTTGCAGAATGAGGGGCAATGACAGAGAAGACAAAGTGCCAAGAAAGTGCCTGTTGAGTGCACAGTGAGTAGACAATAGCTTGTCTTCTCTGCAGGGTCGGAGGCTTTCATGGATTGGAGGACAAGGTTCCTTAACTACCCCCCCCCCATATTGAGATACTTTTAAGCTTGAAAAGGGACATTATTAATAATTACATCGATTCTACAGACAACCCCGGGACATATAGCCACCCTGCCCTAACTCAGTCACAAGTGAGAGCAGGGTTCGGATCGAGCGCCGCGGTCGCCCAGTGTCTAAGCACAGCGCGAAGCATAGTTCAAGCTCAATGAACGTCTGTTGAACGAACCAGCGAACAGAAACTGTCTTCTCAGTTTCTTGGCGCACCAGCGAGTCAAGAAAAGATCGAAAAGCCCGCCCCCACCGCCTCCCCACCCCCACCCGGATCCCAAAGCCTCCCGCAGCCTTCTTTCTCGAAGGTCTCCCCTTCCCCAGCGCGCTTCCGCCGTCCCCGGTTGCCTTGGCAACAGTGACGTGCCGTGAGGGGCGTCACCTCCATCCTCTGCTTGAACCCGGGGCCCCTTCTCATCCCAACTATGGAGAGAATGAGGTTAAGGTCTCCACCTTCCTGCCCCACTGCAGGGCCTGGAGCTAACTGCACCTACCTGGCCGGCCCCCCTTGTGCGCGTGGCTCGGTCTAGTGCGGGTACCCATCCCCAACCCCTTCCGCAGCGCTGACCTGGCAGGGACTGAGAAGATGCTGGCCTCAGGCCGGGGGCTCTCCCTCCATCCCTTCGCCCCAGATGAGCCAGTGAATCCCGAGAACCCTGGCCCAGCGCTCAACCCAGGCCCGCCCCTCCGCGGGCAGCCCTCGGGCTACCGGGGGGCTGGAAGGATGGGACTCCTGGGGGCAGCAGGGCGCCGCGGAGCGCGGGAGAGAAGGAGTTAAGCTAGGTGCCGGCGCCGAGCGCGGCGGGGGTGGGGGAGGGGAGCGCAGGGAAAGTGAGAGCGGGGGCGCGGGGGCGGGTGTGGGGAACGGGAGCGAAAGAACATCCTGTGCCCGCCGCCGGATGCGCGCTGGGGGGAGGTAGACCGGGAAGGGAGGGCAAGACAGGGGAGGCCCGGGGCGGGGAAAGGCGCGGCCTCCACCCCCTGCCTCCCCTCCTCCTCTGGGGGCGCCGCCTCTCCGCTCCCAGTTGCGTTCGCCGCGTTTATCCTTGTCCCCACGCCTTCGCAGAAGTAACGAGCTACCGAGAGGCCCTTGAATCTGGTTCCTGGGCGGGGGTGAGCGCTAGCTGGGGAGGGGACGGTCTCGGAGAGTGGGATCCGCAGCAGGGCACGGGCAGCCCCCATCCCCCTGCCTTTCATCACTACGCTTCTGGCTTTCTGCGAGGGAAGCTCGCACGTGTCGAACGTCTTCTGTGCACCGAGAGTCATAACACTCTCATTTCTGACAGCAGCACTTCCCGGTAGTAGGTAGGTATTAATAGATCCGTGTTCCGGAGGAGGAAATTGAGACTCAGATTATGGAATTTGCCCAAACCCAAGGCGGTCGGGCTCCGACAGGCTTTTCGTTAGATATAGAGTAGGCTAATTTTCCTTTAGCTTCTCCTGTGCATTCAAGCTCTGGGCCCTTCCATAGTCACCCTCCTTAATGGTCTTGCACAGTAGGTTTCTCTAATTTTTCTAATCCGAAATTATTCAAGGTAGTTAAGTGGGTTACAGGAATTGAGAGTGATTAGCCTGAAGACCAGGGTAGGACGGGTAGAGGGTGAGTGGAAGAGGCTGAATGATGTACCTTTTAGGCCTCATTGAGGCCCGCCACTTGTATGCTCACTGCCTTCTAACGTTTTTTTCCAGGTGGAACCTCCTTATGATAGTAATTACTTTAGTCAACATCTAGTGACCTCTGTGCTGGGCACTGTTCCAAGTACTTAACCCCCAAAACCCCATGAGGTCGGTATTATTATTCCCATTTTACAGGTAGAGAAAATGAGGCAAGAAGAAATCTCAAAGCTAAGTCAGTGACTGAACCGGTTTTGAACCTAGCAGTCTCGCTAGAGCTCATACTCTCAACTAAACTTCATCTAACATGATGGAAACATCACCCTCGAAGGTAGAAAGCTGGTGCGGATGGCAGAGAGAGGTATGTGCTAGGACAGCCCACTTCCTTTTGCCTTGGTGAGGGTAGGTAAGAAACTTGGGGCTGGCTGTGTGTATATGACTCTCTAGCCAATGTTTCCGGATTTCTGGATTTGACAGAAAACAAAAACCAAAACAAGAAAACAAAAGCCAAATTCCCATGAAGAGTTGCAGCTTTAATTTGTGCTCTCTAAGAACATTAAAAAACACATCTACCGCCTATTATCACCATCATTTCATAAAAGTATATTTTAATTCTCCTCAAACTGACATCATCTGAATCAAAAGCAGTCATTCCCAAGAAAGAACAGTCATTGATTTTACACCAACAAATAAGACATTTCTCTCTTTATTTTTTTGTTGTGCTGTAGACTGATGAAAATATACTGGGAATGCCTCTGCCTCTAATCCATTTGAGGGTAGAACCAAATGAAACGGGCTTTCGGTGTAGCAGGAAGGAGTTAGGTTGGAGCCAAGAAAGCTCTCCTTTGGAGGTCTTTAAAGAACATGTGAGCACTGTGTTTGCTTAGGATGTGAGGGTTGCAGAGTCAACTCCTTGGATTGGTGAGACCAGTAACTCTGGGTCACATCCCAGAGAAGGGCAGGAACCTTGTTCTGAGGATCTATGCTCAGATCCACCAGGGGAGCCTTGGAACCCCAAATGGTCCTCATCAGGCAACTGTTTTCTTCCTGGAGTTCAGGGGTGGTGATTGGTGGTCCCATGGTAGAGAGGAGGCCTCTGGGGGTCTCTACTCACAACATGCAGAGAGTCCATGTAGTTACGCAGTTTGGGGCTGGGTAGAGTGCTAGGACTGACCCTTGAGGACCAAGGATGGAAAAAAGGAAAGGAAAAGAATGGCCACTTAGGAATGTTGCCTGCAGCCCCAGTGTGGTGGGTGAAGGCTCCGGGTGGACGAGCCTGGCTAGCTGCAGCATCTTTGGGACAGGTGTTTCCATATTTTCTCACCTCCTTTAAGCCCAAGTGCAGTCCAGGACCCAGAACCTTCCAACAGGAGCTAACAGGCAGGTAGGGCCCTGTTCTGGTACAACCATGCTCAGTGCTGGCTTTGGGTCTGAGCCTGGCTTGGGGCTTGTTACCTCCTTGTTCTGTACCAGAAGGTGATACCAGCAGTATTGGGATACTGGGGGGTGGGGAAAGGGAAAGGAGGAGGGAAGGGTCTTGACGGTCTCACCTGCTCCATTCTGGTGGTGAAGATCAAGGCCTCCAAAGTTGAGCTTTCATTCTCCAGGGTAGTGGCATCTTCTGACTACAGAGGCCTCAAGCCTCTTTCTGTCCTCTGTGTGTGTGTGTGTGTGTGTGTGGTGGTGGGGAGCCTGGGGTGTGGTACTCACAGATTTAGATCCCCATAGGGAAGGGTCTTGACGGTCTCACCTGCTCCATTCTGGTGGTGAAGATCAAGGCCTCCAAAGTTGAGCTTTCATTCTCCAGGGTAGTGGCATCTTCTGACTACAGAGGCCTCAAGCCTCTTTCTGTCCTCTGTGTGTGTGTGTGTGTGTGTGTGGTGGTGGGGAGACTGGGGTGTGGTACTCACAGATTTAGATCCCCATGGTTTAAAGGCACAGACCTACCCAAATTTTAATCTTCAAGTTTTAGAATGGTAAATCTGGATCTCCTTAGGTTACAAACGCAGAAACTGAGACCCAGGCAAGGGCAGCCCCTCCTCTAGGGTCACACTGGTTAAATGGGCCTGGAGCCCCAGTATCCAGATTCTATATCACTGTTCTGCCCTCAAGTCCTCAAAGAATGATAGGAGTCATGACTTAAACACCTATTAAGTGCAGGACTCTGTGGTGAATGTTGGAGATGCAGACAAGTGCCCTCAAGCGCTTTCGGTCACACAAGTAAAAATATACACTACAGTAGACATGCAGATGCTGGAAGATGATAAATTTACCTCAAAACTGTAAAACTTTATAAGGTGCTCCCCTCTCCTCAGGGGGGGCTGTACTTGCAGAAGCACCTGAGGCCCAGCAGTAGATCTATGGGGAAGTGAGGGGAAACAGGGCTGCCAGTGGCCACACCCCAAATATCCCTCCCAGAAACATCCAATGGCGGTTGCCGGGAAATTGGGTCTCTGCTGTCCACTAACGGAGGAAATGTAGCCTCTGGCGCCGCCTGCTGGGGCCCCACCAACCTGACTCCCCTAAAGAAAAGAAGACCTGAAGGACCTTTCTGCCCCAGACTATTCCTATAGAGTCTGGACCCTCGTTTCCTACAGCCTCTGAACTAAACTGCTCCTTCCAAGCACCCCTGGCTGCCCCCGGTTTCCTTTGTTGCCCGGGTTCTGATTCTAGTACCCTGGGTTCCTGGCCCTGCCAGAGTTCTGGTTCCAGAAGGTCCTTGCTGGGTGCCTCGGGCCTAGCTCCCACCTGGGTGCAAGAAGACATGGGCAAGAGTGTCCCCCAGGACCTGGGACAGCTGGACATCCGCAAAAGTGTAGTGGGCCTGGCCATGGGCGCTGGGGCCATCTACCTGCTCTACAAGGCCATCAAGACCGGCATAAAATGCCAACCACCCCTCTGCAGCACCTCACCCATCTGTATCGCCCGTGAGTGTCCGGGCCCTGGGGAGAGGGCTCTGTCCCAGGAGGCACCTGCTTTCGAGGCCTCCAGTGTGGGAGGGCCCAAAGGTGACTCTTTTAAGTTCCTTTTCTTCCTCTTTCTTTTCTGCATCTTCCTCAAACCTGTCCTAGAGATGCTACCTCAGGGTCCCTAGGTAGTGGATGGCACTGTAGGGGATCCTCAGGACTCATCTGGCAGGTCTTTAAATTCTCATTCACCCTAGCTTCCAGGATGCCACCGAGTGGAAATTTGGCATCAGCAGTTCTCCCCAAGGGAAAATTGGGGGCCTGCATGCCCAGAGCCTCCACTAGTTCATATGATGACTTCGCGCATATGCCAGGAAATGGTTACGGTAAACATTAAAAACTGTGATGTTTACAGTATGAATAATACAGCATTAGATATGTGCCCTTGTGCAGTACACATCCTGTTCAACTGTACGTGGGGGTCCTACATATAGCAAGAAAGATTCTCTTCAGAAAAAGCAAGGCAGCTTTGTCCCCAGGTCTTTCTCCCTCACCCCAACCCCATTCTTTCATTACTTCTGAGTCCACAGCCTAAACTGGGTTGGGGTGGCTGTCTAGGCCTGGCAATCGAGCGAGAGCGGCATGGGAGGGACTCAGGTGAACTCCGGAGGCTTCTCAACTCTTTGGAGTGCAAACAGGATGAATACACCAAGAGCATGATCCTGCACAGTATCACGCGCTGTGTGTACTTGCTGGAGGCTGAGGTGAGGGAAGGGAAGCAGGAGGTTCCTCCCAGTCAGCCTGGCCCCTGGAGGCTACAGCAGATCCTTTCCCCCTCGACTGGTCAGACTGTCCTGGGACCTGTCTCTCCATCTGACGGTGGGAGGGGTTGTGCTGAGGGGTCTTGGTGATATGGCGGGGCCGCGGGGGAACCGTGGGCCCAGGACACCCGCTTCTCCTGCCTCTTCTGTCTCTCCTGGCACACACTAGGCCTCCGCTTGTACTACTGATGACATCATGTTGGTGGGCTCCATGCTGGATGACAAGGACAACAGTGTTAAAATCCAAGCTCTGAACGCACTTAAAGCTTTCTCTGGCATCAGAAAATTCCGGCTCAAAATCCAGGTGAGCCCAGGGCAAGTGGTAGGGAAGAGCGCACAGTATATCCCTAGTCTGTGGGTCCTTTAATGCGTAGGATAAATGGTCATGTTCCAGAAGTTTGTTTAGGTCTGAGTTTATAATCTAGAAATGTGTTTTTCCTTGGAAATATGTGGGGAAATGGTGGTCAGCTTCCCAGCAGAGTCAAAAGCCTTTGACTCTCAGGATGAAACTGAACTAGGGCACTGGGCGTATCTCTGAACCCCGGACAGCAGAACCGGCCCCCCCTGAAGTTCTCTCTGACACCAACCGGTGTTTTACAATTCAGTTCAATCTGACACTACCTGGAGTTAGCAAAGACTCCACAGGTTAAGGGCTTAGTCCTATAAGACTGACTACCCCACCCTTCAGCTGCTAGTCACAAGTCCCAGTACTTCTTACTGACTGAGCTATAAATTTGGAGGTTCCCACGACTCTCCTTTCGGGTTTGATAATTCAGTAGAACAGCTCTCACAACTCAGGAAAACTACTTATGTTTCCCAGTTTGTTATAAAAGGTGCAACTGAGGAGACAGCCCAATGAAAGAAATGCATACGGCAAAGCATGGGAGAAGGTGGGGTGCAGATCTTCCATGACTTCTCTTAGCACACGATCCTCCCAGCACTTCGATGTGTTCACCAACTGAGAAGTTCTCTGAACCCTGTCATTTGGAAGTATTTATGGAGGTTTCATTATGTAGGCATGATTGATTAATCATTGGCCATTGGTGTTTGAACTAAATCTCTACTCCCTTTTTTCTCCTCAGAGGTCAGGATAGGGCTAAAAGTCTCAACCTTCTAATCATGGCTTGGTCTTTCTGGCCACCAGCTCCTATCTAGAAGCTATCCAGGAGTAAGCCATAAGTCACTTCATTAGCATAAACCCAGGAGTGATGGCAAGGGGCTCATTATGACTAACAAAAGACCCTCCAGTCAGGAAAACATTTTAGAAGCTCTGGTCCTGGAACCAGGGACAAAGACCAGATATATTATCATACCACAACCCCATACTGTGCTGGTCAGAGGCTGGTAGCTGGGCCACTAATGCCTTCTCTACCACCTTGTAGAGAAAATATAATCCACCAAAAGTCAATTCTTCCAGCTTCCTGCTGTCAGGCTCTCAGCCTTACCT